>NC_084836.1:50667096-50971471 GCF_033115175.1 Lepus europaeus
CAAGTACTGGATCCAGCCTGATACCAGCTTCCTTCTACTAAATACCCTGAGAGGCAAGCAGTGTGGTCCCTGCTACATATGAGGGAGGCAGGGAGTGAGTTTCAAGCTCCCAGATTCAGCTCTGCCCAGCTGCTGCCACAGCAGATATTTGGGAATGAATCAAAAAGGGTGGGGGTGGGGGGGCTCTCTGTCCATCTTTGTGCCTCTTAAATAATTTTTTTGAAGTCTAGATTTTATATCATTCTGAAATTTGAATTTTCAGATTAGGAATTCTCAACCATAAACTTTACGCAAATTTCCAAATATCAAAAAGACTCCAAAATACTTATAATTAGAAGTACTTCAGGCCGGCGCTGTGGCTCAACAGGCTAATCCTCTGCCTAGTGGCGCCGGCACACCGGGTTCTAGTCCCGGTCGGGGCGCCGGATTCTGCCCCGGTTGCCCCTTCCAGGCCAGCTCTCTGCTATGGCCCAGGAGGGCAGTGGAGGATGGCCCAAGTGCTTGGGCCCTGCACCCCATGGGAGACCAGGAGAAGCACCTGGCTCCTGCCTTCGGATCAGCGCAGCGTGCTGGCCGCAGCGCGCCGGCCGCAGCGGCCATTGGAGGGTGAACCAACGGCAAAAGGAAGACCTTTCTCTCTGTCTCTCTCTCTCACTGTCCACTCTGCCTGTCAAAAAATTAAAAAAATAAAATTAAATTAAAAAAAGAAGTACTTCAATAAGGGCTACTTAACATGTATGTTACGAATAAAGCGGCATTTTCTTGCTATTTGGATGATGACAATAAAGACTGAGATTGAACATTTTGTTTGTTTAAAAAAAGACAGAAATTTCCCAACTATTTCTAGAGCTATGCAGATGGTTAAAAGTTAACATTTTTAGATATTTTGCTGTACAGATAAGGAAAATAAGAAAATTGCCTCCCCCCCACTTCAACCACATTTAGTGACAAGAGGATATTGATACTAAAGAAATAGTTTAATCACTTCTCCAAAGATTTTATGATATTAAATAAATTCTACTCAAGGAATTATTATATAAATCCTTATTGCTTTGTCAAAATATTAACATACAAGAGCAACTACCAGGACCCCATTATTAGCTGACTTCAAGACTGAGCCAACCAGTGTCCAGTTTTCCTTTATCATAAAGTACAACTGAAAGTTTTCTGGGGCCAGTGCTGTGGCACAGTGTGCAAAGCTGCTGCCTGCAGCCATATGGGTGCCAGTTCGAGACCCGGCTGCTCCACTTCCAATCCAACTCTCTGCTACGGCCTCGGAAAGCAGTAGAAGATGGCCCAAGTCCTTGGGCCCCTGCACCTGCGTGGGAGACCTGGAGCTCCTGGCTCCTGGCTTCGGATCCGCGCAGCTCTGGCCATTGCAGCCCACTGGGGAATGAACCAGTGGATGGAAGACCTCTCTCTCTCTCTGCCTCTCCTTCTTTTTCTGTGTAATTCTTTCAAATAAATAAATAAATAGTTAAAAAAAAAAAGTTTTCTCACTTTCCAGAAACAATTATGAAATAACCCCAGACTTCATTTAGTATGTTCAAAATGTCTCTCCTTAAAAGTTTTTCTACACAGGACAAAAATCATCATTATTTACAGGTGACACATAATTACCTGAAAAACATTAAGAAAATCAAGCAGAATGTCATTGTTAATGATAATGATCAATACTAACAGCAGCATCTATTAAACATTATCTGTTTTTCTAAGTATTTTACATTGTTTTTCATTCAATCCTCACAATCACATATGAGTTATGTACTACTGTTCCTATTTTATAGAGAAGAAAACTGAAACAGAGAGAGACTCAGTAACTTGCCCAAGGACTCACAGCTAGTAAATAATATAGCTGAGATAGAAACTCATAAACCAGCAGGATCTCTACAGTCCACATTCCCAATGACCAAAACCAATGAAAGAGTTTTTCTAAGTAGCTGGCTATACAATAAATGAACATGTATTCCATAGATCAGTAAAAATCCAATCTGAAAACTGCAATGAAAATGGCAACTATAAAATTCTACTTAAAAAGGGTTTGAAGAACAGCAAGATAAATTGTTTTTTAAAAGGTCAAGACTGTTATTAATGTGCTACAGTAAAAAATATTTTTATATAGAAAGTATATAGAAAACCTTTCCAAAAATGTTAAAATGGTCTTTAAAGCTGCAGCATTTTAAATTATGCTGCAGTTCTACATATAATCAGTCTGATAAACTAAACAAGATTTTATAAAACAGGCCCACGAAACATCAGATAGTATATATTAAGGGGAATATTTCCATTAGCCACAATTGAATGGTCTACTTCAGAGATGTGCAAAGTTAGCCTGCAGACCAAATCTAGCACACTGCCTGTTTTTGTAGATGCTTCAACCTAAGAATGATTTTTTTTACATTAAAAATGGTTATACTGTATCCCTGACTTTTCTCTCTCAGTCCACAAAGCCTACTTACTACGTGGATTTACTACACAAGAAAGGTTTCTGACATACAGCCTAAAGCATAGATAGTGCTGGGATCACCAGATAACCTCACAGGGGAAAGAATATTTGACAACTTATAATTTACACTTTTTAAAAAAAATTATTTATTTACTTATTTGAAAGGCAGAGTTACAAAGAGGCAGAGAGAGAGGGAGGGAGAGAAAGAAAGAGAAAGAGGTCTTCTATCCAATGGTGGTTCACTCCCCAGATGCCCACAATGGCTGGAGCTGCACTGATCCGAAGCCAGGAGCCAGGAGCTTCTTCTGGGTCTCTCACGCGGGTACAGGGGCCCAAGGACTTGGGCCATCTTCTACTGCTTTCCCAGGCCATACCAGAGAGCTAGATCGGAAGTGGAGCAGCTGGGACTCCAACAGGTGCCCATAAAGGATGCTGGCACTGCAGGTGGTAGCTTTACCCACTATGATATAGCGCTGGCTCCATAATCTACACTTTAAACCAAATACGCTCCTAATGGAATTAAGTCATTTGAAGAACAAAACATAAAAGATAGTAATTGGGGAAGAGCTATCTAAATAGGATCTCAGAAACAAAAATCATTAAAAAGATTTAAGGGACCACATTTAGTAAAAATGATACATATTGGGGCCGGCGCTGTGGCGCAGTGGGTTAATGTCCTGGCCTGAGGCGCCAGCATCCCATATGGGCGCCAGTTCTAGTCCTGGTTGCTCCTCTTTTGATCCAGCTCTCTGCTATGGCCTGGGAAAGCAGCAGGTCCTTGGGCCCCTGTACCAATGTGGGAGACCCAGAAGAAGCTCCTGGCTCCTGGCTTCAGATCGGCACAGCTCCGGCCATTGCGGCCATCTGTGGAGTGAACCAGCGGAAGGAAGACACCTCTCTCTCTCTCTCTCTCTCTCTCTCTTTCTGTAACTCCATCTTTCAAATAAATAAAAACAAATCTTTAAAAAAAGATACATATTTATATATTACAAACTCTTAAAATAATAGTAAAAAACCAAAAATCATTTTTAACAAACAACATGAGGTTATTACCTTAAGACAAGGATATAGACAAGTAACACATTATCTTAATAGAGAAATGGGCACAAAGAAAGAGATACATATGGCCACTAACTATATGGAAAAGACATAATATTCTGTACGTATATGTAAAATTAGTGATACTCTAAGATATTGTCTTATACATTAAAACAGTAAGTTTCCCTTATATATTAGCAGACTCCCAGGTAAAAGCTAGTATTCTCAAGGACATGTAGAATGCTAATTAGAGTAAAAACTGGTACAAATCTTCTGGTGGAAAAGATGTCAGTATGTCCCAAGAAATTTAAATCATCATATACCATTCATAAAAATAAAGTCTAGCAGTAAATTATTCCTACTAAGATTATGGGTAATATTTTCTAAAGTTTCGAACAGATTTCCTATGCCATGTATTTTCTAAAAAGAAAGATTACAACAACAGCAGCAATTTAAGATAGCTGCTATTAAATGGCTTCAAAAAGTTCGTGGAAAAATGCAATTTAAAGGAAAGTGTAGAGATTGGCACTGTGGCATAGTAGGTTAAGCCTGTACCCATGCATGAGACCCAGAAGAAGCTCCTGACCCCATGCTTCAGACAAGCCCAGCTCCAGCCATTGTGGCCATTTGGTGAGTAAATCAGTGGATGAAAGACCTATCTCTCTGCCTTTCCCTCTGTCTGTAACTCTGCCTCTCAAATAAATAAGTTTTAAAAAGGAAGGAAGGGAGGGAGGGAGGGAGGGAGAAAGAGAGAGAGAGAGAGAGAAGTTTAGGGGCTGGCATTGTGGCATAATGGGTTGGGGAACCACCTGCAATGTTGGCATCCTATATGGGCGCCGTTACCAGTTCTGGCTGCTCCAGTTCAGATCCAGATCCCTACTAATGCACCTGGGAAAGCAGCAGAAGATGGCCCAAGTGCTTGGGCCCCTGCACCTATGTAGGAGACCCAAAGAAGCTCCTAGCTCTTGGCTTCAGCCTGGCCCAGGCCTCCCCATTTGGCGAGTTGGGCCAGTAGATGGAAGATCTCTGTTTGTCTGTCTCTCTCTATAGCTCTGCCTTTCAAATAAATAAAATAAATGTTTAAAAAGAAAAAAAGAGAGTTTATTTTGGTCTAGGATAGTGAAATTCATGAATAGTTTTTTCATAATACACATTTTACATAACTTTTTGAGAATTACTCTCATATATTATCATTTTCATTTTACAGATGAGGGAACTAGGCTTGGAAGAGTTCTTGCTGACAGGACAAGTCAGTATCCAAACATATATCTGCATCTTAATCTGTATATTACACTTAGATGATTTTTAAAAAAAAAAAGTTCCTTAGAGCAAATCATTCTGTGTTACTTCCCTGACAACCAACTAGACTGGAATTGGTAACTAATATACTTGGTATCTGTGTGAATGTATGCATTAATTCTGAAACTCAAACATAGCTTTTCTGTTATCTATAAGTCATCTCTGTCATTCATTTTCTTAAAAATAACTTAATTTTTTCATTTTATTTGAAAGTCAAAGAGACACAGACAGAGAACTAGAGATTGGTAAGAGAAAAATCTTCCATTTCTATGTTCACTCCTCAAATACCCACAACAGCCAGAGCTGAACCAGGTCAAAGTCAGGAGCCCTGAACTTAATCTAGTCTCCCACATGATTTTCAAGGACCCAAGTAATTGAGCTATCACCTGCTACCTACCCAGGATATGCATTAGCAAGAAGCTCAATGGATGCAGAAAAGCTAAAATAAGCATTCCAAAATGAGATGCAGGTATCTCAAGTGTTAACCACTGTACTATACATCTGCCCTGTTCACTCATTTTCTAAATACACTCTATTTCAGATTTCAGTTCCAAGTCTAGAGGTATTTCAATGTGTCTTCATATTTTGGCCTCCCTATTGAGATGCCAGTTTGGACTCATACCCTCTAACAAGGTGCCTGGGTTTCACTGCCATTCCAGCTTCCTGTGGATTTGCATACAGGGAGGTGGCAAGTGATGATTCTTCCCCACCCCAATGGGAGACTTGGACTGAATTCCTGGCTCCCAGGTCTGGTTTGGCACAGCCTCAGCTATTGCATGCATTTGAGGAGTAAACCGGCAGATGAAAGGTATCTCTATCTCTGTTCTCACAAATTATATTTTAAAAAAGATTGTTGTGGTTTAACAAAAATTTCTGATGTCTTTGCATGGTTTTTTCATAATAATCATTTTCCATAAATTTCCTAAAGACCTCTGATAAAACTTTGCCATCAAAGAGTAATATTTCGGCCGGCGCCGCGGCTCACTAGGCTAATCCTCCGCCTTGCGGCGCCGGCACACCGGGTTCTAGTCCCGGTCGGGGCACCGATCCTGTCCCGGTTGCCCCTCTTCCAGGCCAGCTCTCTGCTGTGGCCCGGGAGTGCAGTGGAGGATGGCCCAAGTGCTTGGGTCCTGCACCCCATGGGAGACCAGGAGAAGCACCTGGCTCCTGCCATCGGATCAGCGCGGTGCGCCGGCCGCAGCGCGCTACCGCGGCGGCCATTGGAGGGTGAACCAACGGCAAAAGGAAGACCTTTCTCTCTGTCTCTCTCTCTCACTGTCCACTCTGCCTGTCAAAAAAAAAAAAAAAAAAAAAAAAGAGTAATATTTCATCACAATTTTTCTGTCAAACTTAACTTTATTACAATCACAAAAAACACACAAATTGGGAGTTTTATGGTTTTTGCGGTTATACTATCAAAAATACATCACAAATTCTTTACCTACAAACATTCAAATACAGAAATAATGATTCAAATATAATTTACATCAAATAACTAGAATGGCAGTTAAGACCTTTAATGATGCAACTGATAACTGTTTCCAAAATGAAAAATTTTCAAGTAAAAATAAAGGAAGAAAATATTAAAACAAGGGGGAAAAGTAAAACTATATTCCAAACTTAAACCTAAGTTAGGCAAATTTGTGAAATCCTAAAAAGATACAAGTGATATATTGATTATCAAATTTATAGCAAAATGAGATGTTATATACCTTAGAATTTTACAAGTGCTCTAAACATCAGTAACAATTTCAATGGGTTAATAGCTACAGTAGATTGTTTTACATATATAGTGAAATTAGGAATAGTAATTTTGTAAAGGTTTTAAAAGAAGAAAAACTCTGGGTTGATACAAAGTACATTATGTAACCAGTAGGATTACAGTGTATAATAAAGTAGCTAAATAGAATTCGAACTGAAAGTAATTTTTAAATATTTTACAAATTTGCTAATTATGATTAGGCTATACCCTAAGCCCTTTTATCCCAAATGGGATTACTGGACTACTAAATCTTTAAAAGCTCTTAATTCACACCTCTGTATCATCTACCATATTTTCAATACAGTTTTTCAAAAATATCTCTACTGTAGAACCCATATATTAAAGCTGATAAATATTCTCTGTCTGTGGTCCAGCTTTATAGCCATAATATTACACAATTAAGGATAAAGTTTATTCGAAGCTTGCCATTATATTTTTTAATCTGTGAAAATCTGCCATTTACTCTTTATCTGATTTGTTTTAATATAAAAATAAGTTACTTCCCATGTTAAATAAAACCCATTGGTGATCTAGAAGATATACTATGTGATTTCTGAGTACTTCCTACCACAGTATTAATCTTATCCCAACATGACATCTGTGTTTCCCATTACAGCACAGTTCATTGTCTTTGTATCCCAAGGTCTAACACTGTGCCTAAAACGTAACTTATTCAGCCACAGAATACTCCGCAGTTGGTGTGCTGCTTTTCAGGAATCCAGAAATAGACATAGTTGCTAAGTAAACACAATGCAACTGATTAACTTACCTCTTTTTCTGACCGATGTGGAAACATAGAAGACTGGCTGTAGTACATGTTTTCGTCATGGTAGTCACTGTCGACCCCCTCTACAAACTTCTTTCTTGAAGCACCAAACATGCTGTTTGTCACCTAGACAAAAATATTACTTTTATCAAGAGAGATATTTTGGAGATTCCAGCTTTATCTTATTCTCATATGGAAAATAAAATTAAGGGAGAATTGCCAAGATACAGAAATTGATCAACTAAGGGCTAAGGGAACATATGATAGTCATAAATCTGATTTTCACACAAGATTTCCAAGCCCTAAGAATATAAAGAGAATCTTAAAGCCTGTATGATGCAGCAGAATTTCACTTACTTTTAAAAAACTTATTCACATATTCTTGAAAAACAGTAACCTCAAACAAAATTTTCCAATAGATTTTTTAATTTAAATAGTGAAAATCTTCAAGTACACCTTAAATACTGGAGTTTCTGATATTACTGTCTATTTTCTAAAGTATCTGTTTTCCAGAGCATATCATCTCTACTATCTAAATTCACTGAGATACAGCATTTTGTGCATCAGTATATAGTGGTATACTAGAATTTTACCTAAAGCCATAAGTAACCACTCACATAACAACAGGACAATTTTATATTCATCACACTGGTATGAACTTCTTATCTCAATTATGGAAACTGCTTAGTCTTCCATTTAAGTATTTTCAACACCCAATACTAGCAATTTTGAGCCCACACCAAGATAATTACTAAAATCTGGACTAATTTTTCTTTGTAATTTTTTAAGGTGATCTCTATGAAGTTTCCAAAACAATGAACTAACCAAGGTTATTTAAGGTCAATGTATCTTCCCCGTAACAGTACTATGAAGTTCAAAATAAACTGAAATGCCAATGGCAACAGATTTCTAAAAAATCTGAATCTAACAATTTTCACAAGTACAATTTTGAATGAAAATTCACCTCAAACTTGACACTGAATATTTTCTTAAATTGTAAACAAGAATTGAACAATATCCTCTATTTTTTATTGCAAAACAAAACACCGGTCACTACGAAAGTGGTGAACCGATAAGTTGCAGATTACGAAGGCCAAATTCTAAGTGCATGCTATTTAATAACTGCTTTATTTCTTAAATTCTGCTGATTTGTAGGAAACTCTTTAAATACGCTTCCTAATGAGGTCTGACAAAATGGTATTCGGTTAAATATAAGCAACAGTCTAAGGACACCTTCATCATTTCTTTGCTGCTGTTAAGTTTTTGGACTAGAAACCTCTTTATGTTCGAAATATAGAAAGATATTTTTTAAAGCAACCTATAGGTAGGCACTTAATCTTCTTTGGACAGTGAATTCCCTAATAAATCTCATGAAAGCCACGCTGCAATACTCAGTGAAATTTCAGACTATGATCCCATATTCCTATCCAACAACTTATTAAGTGTCCCCAACAAGGATTCAAAACAATATTCTTTGGTGAGTTTATATTTTCAGAAAAGAAACCCGGGTAAAAAAGATATAGTTTACAAATAAAAATTTGATATAAAAGAGATTGTAGAAGTTTTGCTTTGTAAAAGTTAAGAATACGTTTGATTCTCTTCAATAGGACCTTTAATATTAAACTCTAATTCTAAGAAAGAATAAACATGGAAAAATAACATGAAAGTATACATAATTCAATAAAATTTCAGGTGAACACCAGGGTATCTCTTACCAAATTTCACACACATAAAAAAACTCAAATGAATACAAAGTGAACTCTTCTTCTGACAACATTTGTATAATATTTTTCATCAAAATAAATTATAGACTGCTAGATTCAAAAACTAAAACTATATAGATTTAAAAGCTTAAAGCTTAATATAGTTCAAAGAGGTCTGTTTTGAAAGTAAAAGTAACTACATGGAATGCCTCTAGTAAAAGAAAATACAGACTTGTTCGGCTTCTATCAATACAAGATTTTTTCAAGACTCACTGTGTGTTGAAGGGAGAGGGCAGCAAACATGCAGCACTTCATTTTGCTTTGTGCACTTCAACACAGAAATTCCATCATGAGTATACTCATTATTTTGGTACGACTTCAGCATACTATACTCTCTAAATATAAGCCCCAGTCTAGGGATGGTTACTGGGACAACATAAAGTTCTGAACAATGACAAAGTCAGAAGAAAAATATGACAAGGCAAGTTTTTCATAAAGCTATAGACTAATTTAATTTTAAAGGGAATAGGATGCCTCAACTACTTCAGCCATCACCCCTGCCTTTTAGGGCACATAACAGCAGGAAGCTGGAATCAGGACTCAAACCCACACACTCCAACATGGGCTGTGGGCATCCCACGCAGCATCTTAACTGCTACACCAAATACCCAGAATTTGGTATGTATTTTTTAAAAATGATTCTAGTAAGTCTGTAAGGAACATTCTGAAGAGGGGATAAGAGAAGCAGGAAAATGGCATAAAGGGCTAGTGACAGATGACAGTGGTTTGCATGGCACTGGTAGCAGCAGAGGTAGTAAGCAGTGTTGGATTAAAGGAATACTTTGAAAAGAGCTGATATGAAAGAAAGGCTGGAAGGATGGATGTGGGATACAAAAGGGTAACGTATCACGTTTTCCCCAGGGGAAGAGAATAAGGTCAAGTACCTAGAAATCAACTTAGAGGATATATGGTTACTATATTAAAATTACTATATACCATGTATCTGGGAACTTCAAACAGTCCATGGAAAATTGGAAATAAAAGTTGTTTATTCTGCTACAAAAATTTTTGTGAAACTCTATAATCTTCATGATACAACTTTCAATAAACTTTTTCAAGACTCCTTGTATATTAAAGTCAATTTGATAAGGGATATGTATTATTTTCTCTTTTTTCAAGTAAACATTTCAAAGGTTTTCATCTGCTTTATTAACTGATCAGCTTCTCTCAACTCTCACAACAGATTCCAACAAGAAGCACAAATTGAGATTTTTACAAAGGAAAACTAAACCTATGTTCCAAAGTTTCTTAAACTTCTTTGAACACAGATCTAAAACACTTAATCAAAATACTTTTTCTTTTGATTCCACTGAACTAAGTAACACATTCTAAAAAGTACTTATAAAAAATAATCTTCTCTATCAGATTGACTCCCCAAAAAAACTGGTCTCGAAAAGTAGCACACAGAGAATTATGACTGGATGCAGGATGGAAGAACAAAGTTGGAGGGCTTTTTCCCAACATACTCACCTTCTTTCTTTAGTTTGGACTAGTTATAAATTCTTAACATATGACAACCTCAGTATTTAAATACAGTATTTCAAAGCCAACATGGTAAACCAGAGTAATTACAGAAAAGAAATTTTCAGAAGCCCCAAACTTGTGATAATCCAACCAAAAATCTCAGAGAAGCCTGCAAAAGTGGTCCTGATGCAGGTGGGATGAATGGCAATCAGGCAGAAAACAAGAGGAAGAAAAATCAGAAGAAACAAGAGGCAAAGCCTGAAGCTTCTGAAATGGTCAAGGGAACAAAACTAGGACACTTGATAAGTATAACTTGAATATACACAGAAAGATAAGAATGGTGAAAAATAGATTCAGACCATGTCCAAGGCAAGATAGACATTTAATCTTACACAAATGTCCTTCAGCAAGGCCCCTGGTGAGGAACTTAACCTGAAACCTTTTATTGTCTATAATGCTGGGAAGAGGGACCTATACCATGGCAGAATGGTCCTTTCCTGACAACAAATACAAATTAATCTCGGAATCAATCTTCATTTTAACTCAAAATTCTACCAGCCTATTTTAAAGTGCTGCTAGGTATGTCCACCTGAGAAGTATAACTTAAAGTAAGGAATACTTACAACTAAATTGTTGAGTGACTTTCTCCAACTTTGTTCTGTACATCCCTAAAGTTCATCCTTTCCTCAGAGCAGCGTTCACAACTGTCTGCTTTTGCCATTCTTCCTATTCTCAGCTTAAACACTGCACCAATTTTTTTTTTAGCCTCTTAACTGGTCTCCTTTCACATTTCAACAAACATTGCTGAAGACTTACTACATGAATTATACCAAAGATTGTGCTAATGAAAACAAAAGCTGAAGAAGTAATAGCTCCAATCTTGATGCTCACAGTCAAACTAAGAGACAAACCTACAAATAATTCTAATATGAAAATCTGATCAGGTACCTTGAGAATACAAATAAGAGAATATCTAACTTTGAGCCAAACAGACTGAAAGGTTGTGTTGTCAAAATAGTAATGAGTGGACAAAGCTTTGATTAAAAAAAAAAAAAAAAAAAGTTGGGAGGCCAGCCCTGGCCTGAAGCGCCAGCATCCCCTGTGGGCGCTGGTTCAAGACCTGGCTGCTCCACTTCCGATCCAGCTCTCTGCTATGGTCTGGGAGAGTAGTAGAGGATGGCCCAAGTTGGGCCCTTGCACCCACACAGGAGACCTGGAAGAAGCTCTTGGCTTCTGGCTTCAGATCGGCACAGCTCCAGCCATTGAGGCCATTTGGGGAATGAACCAGCAGATGGAAGACCTCTCTCTCTCTCTCTCTGCCTCTCCTCTCTCTGTGTAACTCTTTCAAATAAATAAATAAATCTTAAAAAAAAAAAAAAGTAGGAATGGGATGGGTGAAGAAAACAAATACTGGCATAAGAGTAAGCACAATCAAGCGCTCAGAAGTGGGAGACGGCACAGGAAACAACAGAATTTTCAGTACGGTCAACAGAGGGTATCGGGAAGGAAAACGATAAATGAGCTGGCAGGACCTTCAGTACCAGGTTAAGAGGGCAAGAGTAGAATAAGGCAAACCAGGTTTAAAAAATCTAGGTGATAAACTAAGTCAGACTTGACTCAACTAACAGTTTATTATGGAGTCCATATTACTAACCACACACACTATCTTGATAGTCTCTGTTCTCAAACCTCTAGTAAGCATCTACACAGAGGATACAGCTCAAGATTCCTGAGATCATGACCTCAACACAACTTTCCAGCAGTAATTACCTTAAAATCCAAAACAAACTCTAGGCCTCTGCTTCATCTTTGGTTATTCAGTTATTCCTATTCATAGTAATTTCTGGGGGAAAAAAACTATCAGTAACCCCTGCAATCTCCAAAAATTAAAATCCAAGCTGATCAAACTTTATGCCCACCAACAAATATCATTCCATTCTACTATAATTTCCTAGCACAAGCCACTCTAATAAATTTCCAGGCAAGTCTTTATTAATGTATTCTTATTATCTTCAAATTATCCTCCTACATCATTCAAAGTGATTCTTTTTTAAAGATTTATTTTTATTTATTCGAAAGGTAGAGTTACAAAGAGGCAGAGGGAGAGAGAGAGAGAGAGAGAGGTTTTCCATCCACTGATTCCCCAGATGGCCATCTCCCCAGATGGCCGTAACGGCCAGAGCTGAGCCAATCCAAAGCCAGGAGCTACTTCCGGGTATCCCATGTGAGTGCAGGGGCCGAAGGACTTGGGCCATCTTCTACTGCTTTCCCAGGACATAGACGAGAGCTGGATCAGAAGTGGAGCAGCTAGGACTCCAACTGGTGCCCAGATGGGATGCCGGCACCACAGGTGGTGGTTTTACCCCACCTATGCCACAGTCCAGCCCCAAAGTGATTATTTTTATTCATTTATTTTATTTGAAAGTCAGAGTTACACAGAGAGAGGAGAGGCAGAGAGAGAGGTATTCCATCTGCTGGTTCCCTCACCACTTGGCCGCAACAGCCGGAGCTGCACCAACCTGAAGCCAGGAGCCAGGAACTTCTTCTGCATCTCCTATGCAGGTGCAGGGGCCCAAGAACTTGGGCCATCTTCTGCTTTCCCAGGCCACAGCAGAGCTGGATTGGAAGTGGAGCTGCTGAGACTCAAACCAGTGCCCATATGGGATGCTGGCACTGCAGGTAGCAGCTTTACCAGCTACACCAGAGCGCCAGCCCCCCAAAATGATTTTTTAAAGTAAAAATTTCTTATCTTCCTGGCCCTTCTTATGAAAATTCCTCAACAGCACTCTCAAATCAATCAGGTTTTACAAGGTCCTATGTGACCTTTATGATCTTCTCTTGCCACAGGTCTCTGACACCATTAAACTCTTGCTACATCTTCAGTTACTCAAACACAAGCTCTTTCTCACCTCAGGGTCTTTGAATATATTGATACCTTTACTTAAAATGTCCTTTCTCTCGGCCGGCGCTGCGGCTCAGTAGGCTAATCCTCCGCCTTGCGGCGCCGGCACACTGGGTTCTAGTCCCGGTCGGGGCACCGATCCTGTCCCGGTTGCCCCTCTTCCAGGCCAGCTCTCTGCTGTGGCCCAGGAGTGCAGTGGAGGATGGCCCAAGTGCTTGGGCCCTGCACCCCATGGGAGACCAGGAGAAGCACCTGGCTCCTGCCATCGGAACAGCGCGGTGCGCCAGCCACAGGGTGCCTACGGCGGCGGCCACTGGAGGGTGAACCAACGGCAAAAAGGAAGACCTTTCTCTCTGTCTCCCTCTACTGTCCACTCTGCCTGTCAAAACAAACAAACAAACCAAAAAAAAATGTCCTTTCTCTCATCAGTCTTTGAAACTTTCACACTAGGCCAAGATTCCTATTTTACATAGCCATAGAAAATATTTGATAATGGGGCCAGTGCTGTGGTACAGTGGGGTTAAAGTCCTGGTCTGCAGTGCTGGCATCACATATTGGCACCAGTTCGAGTCCCAGCTGCTCCACATCTAATCCAGCACTCTGCTAATGCACCTGGGAAAGCGGAGGACGATGGCCCAAGTCCTTGGAGCTCTGCACCTACGTGAGAGACCAGGAAGAAGCTCTTGGCTTCAGATTTGCCCAGCTCTGGCCATTGCAGCCATTTGGGGAGTGAACCAGCGGATGGAAGACCTCTCTCTCTGTCTCTACCTCTCTCTATAACTCTGTGCCTTTCAAATAAATAAAATGAATCTTTAAAAAAAAAATCAGGTATTCTTCATGTCCTTAGTGAAGTGATAGAAAATTTTGATAATTATAATAAACTACTTTCATTGCCACTTACTATGTGCCAAACAAAGCTCTAAATGCTTTAAAATGTTTATTTATATAGTCACCATAATGGTGCTATGAGGTAAGAAGATTCACTATCCTTATTTTGTAGCTGAAAAACCTGGGAATCCAGGGAAGATACTCCAGGTTACATAGCTGATAAATGTACGGACAGGTTTTGAACCCAATCTGCTGGGGTCCTTCCTTTTAATCACTATAATACACCGACTTTCAAACATACAACTTATTGTTTAATGTGTGTTTTCTTTCTGACCTCTAAAGGGAAAAGCAGTAAAGAGGAAGAGGGAGAAGAGGTAGAAGAAGAGGAAAAAGGTTACTTGTGCCGAGCAATCAAACATTTGTTGCATGCCAACAAAAGATAACTTTACAGAAAAAGGAGACTGAACTATGACAAGACAAAAACTGGTGTCTACAATAGTGATACTTTAGAGGTTACATTAATTTTAGGACAAAATTATGCTTAAAAGAATACTATCCATTGGGGCAGGTGCTGTGGCACAGCGGGTTAACGCCCTGGTCTGCGGCGCCGGCATCCCATATGGGCGCCAGTTCGAGTCCGGGCTGCTCCTCTTCCGATCCAGCTCTTTGCTATGGCCTGGGAAAGCAGTAGAGGATGGCCCAAGTCCTTGGGCCCCTGCACCCACATGGGAGACCTGGAAGAAACTCCTGGCTCCTGGCTTCAGATCAGCGCAGCTCTGGCCATTGCGGTCATCTGGGGAGTGAACCAGCGGATGGAAGACCTCTCTGTCTGTCTTGACCTCTCTCTGTAACTCTTTCAAATAAATAAAATAAATCTTTTAAAAAAAAAGAATACTATCAATTAAGAAATTATTATACAAGTACAGCTTCAAATCAGTAGGAATGAACACAAAAATTATATACACCCTGTTTCCATATTTCAAATGAACATTAATGCTTTCTACATACAGTGAACATAATTTTAATCACTTAAGAAACCAGAAATGATTATAACCATACTCTAATTTCATTATAAATATACTAATGTAGACAATGCAGCACCATTACATAGAATACATCTAAAACTAGGTTAAGGGGCCAACATTGTGGCATAGCGAGTTAAGCTTCCACCTGCAACACTAGCATCCCATATGGGCACCGATTTGAGTCCCAGCTGCTCCACTTCTGATCCAGCTCCCTGCTAATGGCCTGGAAAAAGCAGCAGAAGATGGCTAAAGTGCTTGGGTCCCTGCTACCCACGTGGGAGACCTGAAAGAGGATCCTGACTCCTGGCTTTTGGCTTTGGCCTGGCCCAGCGCCGGCCATTGCAGCCATTGGAGAGGAAACCAGAAAACGGAAAATCAATTCTCTGTCTCTCCCTCTAACTCAGACTTTCAAATAAAAAATAAATATTTGGGGAAAAAAACCTAGATTAAACCAAAAACTAATCTCTAATAAAAACCTTTTCTTATTATCTCTAATGTAGCAAGTTTTAGTGCTAACATGTTAATATAGATGTCTTACAAAATTATTTAACATTAAAAACATCTGTATTAAGACTTTTCACTGCTTCAGAGGCACCAAATTTCCTAACTACAGCATTTGTACCCACACTGTGTTACAAAGGGTACAGTGCTAACTGCAGTGCTTAAGAGGGAGGACCAAAATTGTTCCTGTTTTATTAAGAGATTTTAGTTGTTTATTCTGATTGCTGAATACAGAATTTAACTTCTTACTTCCCTCTCTCAATTCTGTATTTGTTAAACACTTAACATACATAACTTCTTCCATAAAGTAAAAATTAATAAAATTCAGAGTAAATTACCATCAACACTTATCTGCTTTTATCAAGAGACAGTCAACATTTGAAACCAATCATGAAGAGCCCTACTTGAAGATAATTTGATATTTTATAATTGCACTTTGGAGGGAAAATATAATAGGTCAAATCTCATCAAGAAACTGCCCAAATTCTATGTACCTAAAATATTCCTATATCAAATAATGTATTTGACAGAAATATGTATAATCTAAGGAATTCTTATTTTAGCAATATGCTTTGGTAATAGCATTTTCAGCTGCCTATCCTACTCCACAAATATTATAAATAATCTTTATTTAATTCTTGAAAAACACTAAAAAGGAAAGGGACTAAAAGGAGAAAAAAAGCACATACAATGGACCAAAAAAAAGATGCTGTCTCCTAAGAAACCTATTACTCAAAGTCTTCCCAAGTTCTAGAATACTGTAGGGTGTGGGGTTGATATTTCCAATGACAAGTGGTAAGGAATAGTTCATTAATCTGCAAAAGATGAATCCAAAAAGGGAGGGTTTAAGTTTATTTTGGACAGTACATAAGTATCTTGAAATCAAATCCTTTTCAAGAGTTACAGAAATATTTGATGTATTTCTGTATATTTTTGGAGGCTCATACAAAATAAGTAAGGTTCTCTATAGCTGAGAGAAAGATGGGGGGGAACAGTTGTGGGTATGTAAAAGAGAGACATAGAAACAAACACACAGAGAGAAAGAGAACCATCACACTTTTCCTAATTCAAAAACAATTCACCAGTATCTGGTACTTAAGCTGTTTTTTTCAAATATTCCCCAAAACCATGTCCAGCACCCCTCTAAAAACTCACTAAAGATCATTACGAAAATGCTGTAAGCATTCTTGTTAGTTTGACTTTGTTCTAGAGTCAGTGCATTGTACATGCTTCAACCTGAATCAACACTTTGATGGTTTTCCAAAATCGTAAAACTTCCCATACCAAAATGCTTTGTCCAGATTCAAATCTGAACTGTCAACATATCAGCTTTAAAAGGTAAGTGCATCATCCTAAAACCAAAATTCTTTAATTCCAAGAGTGCTAATCCATAAAAATTAGGTGCACAATCATGTATCAACTAAGGAACCAAATATACTGTTTCCTCTTAAAAACAATGAGAAGTTAGACTGAGAACTCACACAATAAAACCTAAAAGTAGTACTTTGTCCTTTAATAGTATGACATAAAATTACAAAATGTAGATGGAGGGACACACAACAGTAGAAAAATCTCTAACTTTAGGATACAAAACAAATCTTCTGGCCATAAAGAAAAAATTCTAATGAGATTGAGTATTTTAAAGTAATCCATAAAAGAAAAGGGAGAAGAATCAGCCCAATATAAAATGGAGGAAGGGATTATGAATATATCCTGACAAAAAAATTGAATCTATGATCTCCTTTGCTGCAGGTTATGTATTTCTACAAGGCTCTCAGTAAATTAAAAACTACAACTTGAAGAGGAGAAGTTAAAACTGCTGATGACTCCGTATTTTCAAGACTCATTTTGAGATCTGAAATGTCGAATACTTGGGTGTCCCAATCTCTAAGTTTCAGACACTTTCTCTGAAGAAATGCCAACAATCATAGGCCATAACAAAGAGTCTATTTTTCAGGGCAAGCATGTGGCAGAGTAGTCACGATGCTACACTCCAAACGGGAGTGTCTGGGTTCACATCCCAGTTCTGCCTCTGAGTCCAGCTTTCTGCTGATGCACACTCTGGAAGGCAGCAGGTGATGGTTCAAGTACTTGGGTCCCTCACACTCAGGAGGAAGACCTGGATTCTGGTTCCTGGCTTTGCTCTGGCCCAGCCCCACAGATGTCTTGGGCATTTGGGGAGTAAACCAGCAGATAGAAGTTCTCTCTCTACCTTTCAAATAAAAATAAGCAAATAAAAAAGAAGTCTGTTTTTCCTGGGTTTAATTTAATTTGCTTGTTAAGCACAAAAGAATAAACAAATCACATGAATGTGAATTACATCTGGGAGAACTAAAGTAAAGAATTTTTGAAAGCTTTTCAGAAAGCAAGAGCCTGAAAAGGTACTAACCATTAAGAAGACTCAAGGGCTACATTCCTACAATATTATTTCTAAAAAGCAAGCTTTAAAAAAAAAACTCTAATGTTAGAACATGATTTTCAGTGCAAAGTAGACAGAAAACGCCAACAGTATTGATCTCTCTCTCTCTCTCTCTCTCACACACACACACACACACACGCACACACTTTAATGTATTCTTTCACTGAATAAATATTTGTGAAACTAAGCTAGATATTGTTCCTGCACTGCTTCTATCTATACTTATTTTTGTTAGCCTCAAATTTAGAGACTGGTAGAAATGTTCCAGTCCTCCTGTTAAGACTTCAAATAAAAATGATATCTGAAGCTTCTATTCCTGTAGAGATTAAAACACAGCTATCTACCTAAAACCTCAAGATAGAGAAAAGACATTTAAAACCACTAAAAGAAAAACTAAAACTTGCCACCTGAAACCACGTTCATATTGCAAAATTGTAGGCTATGGATTTCAGTTTTCTTGAACATATTTTTTCCTTAGCTTCTTTCTGAACATGGGTTTTTTGGTCTTGCTATAAACTGTGGAAAACAGAAGTTTTTAACTAATCTGATGTGATCAAACATGGAATTCATGTATCAGATCATCTATGTACCCCAAAATATGTACAATTACAGCACTCAGAAGTAGATTTGTTATATATTTTAAAAATTTTAAAATCTAAGAACCTTATTTGTATATTAAAAGTTTATTCAGCTTAAGGTTTTCCTTGTTTCCTACCTAATTAACAAAAGTTAAAACTATTTTTTTAGAACACTGAAATTTTTAATTTAATAATTTATGAGAAAAATAAAGGAACACTGTATTCCTAATCTAACAAAATGATTCACTGGTGTAATGGCCCAACATCCACCCTCAAAATACTGATGACAGTACCATTGTTTTCCCCCAGCTTTTCCCACCACATACTTACCTGTGCAACTTCTTTCAACATTTGCTACTCTGGGAATTGGAAAGCTCAGAGCAGGAGGCTGAAGTGAAGAAGGAAAGGTTGGAGGGTGAGCCATGGCACCAGCCCCACACTAGGAGCTCCCCTGAGATATTACAGCAGGGTTGACACCATAGCTCTGAAGTTCAAACTCCAGCAAACGATAAGAAAGGAGTCCAACCAGAACATGATAAACGATGGAATTCTTCTGCTCTTTGAAAAATAAGGAAATCATGCTATAAAGATCTGAATATCCAGTTTCAACATTATGACTCCCTGTTCACCTCTTTATTATTCCCCAACCCCAGAATCATCTTTCAGAATGATTCAAACTACTAATCAAAAAAAAAAAAAACAAAAACAAAACAAAAAAAACAAGGCAGAGCTCCCCATAAATGTGCATACTTTTCCAGAAAATACAACAAAAGAGCTTACCTGACCATCATGAAAATGTGTAAGACAATATATTTAAACACTCTGTCTTTTCTGTACTCTCTTGCTCTGCTGAGTCCTCAACATTATATCTAAGGCTCTAAAGTTGCACCATAGATACACTTAAATTCCTCAAAGTGTGCCAGTGAGCTTTTGAAAACTAGATAACTTTGGTGCAAGTGTATTTCTTAAGTGTTCCATGCTGACAAAAACAAAGACTCCTCCAGCACAATAACTTGGAAAGTAATCAGAGTAGATGATAAAAATTTGAAGAAAGATTTTTAAACAAAATATTCTGAATTTGGCGCTTAATTAAAATATGAGATTTATTTACTTTAAAAAAAATGTGAAACCTTGTTTGGCAACATAAACATGAAAACTGAGGGGCCGGCACTGAGGCATAGTAAGTTCAGCCTCTGCCTGTGGCTCTGGCATCCCATATGGGCACCGGTTTGAGTCCTGGCTGCTCCACTTTGATCCAGCTCTCTGCCATGGCCTGGGAAAGCAGTGGAAGACGGCCCAAGTGCGTGGGCCTCTGCACCTGCATGGGAGAACCAGATGAAGCTCCTGGTTCTAGGCTTTGGATCAGCCCAGCTCTGGCCATTGGGCCATTTGGGGAGTGAACCAGCAGATGGAAGATATCTCTGTCTTTCCCTCTTTCTGTAACTCTGTCTTTCAAATAAACAAATAAATCTTCAAAAAAAAAAAATAGTAAAAATTGACTCAGAGAAAAACAAGCAATTTTCTTACGAATACTAAAACCAGTAACTATTTAAGTTAATTCAGCACAATATTTAATAGGACAGATATTGAAAGTGACAAATTATAACCTTTATAAAAATATACAAGAGTATCAGAATATTAAATTATATAAAACAAATTAAAGTATTCATTCACCCAGGGGCAAAGGACCTATTTAAAATACTTCCAAATATCTTGCTATACAAATTAATCCAATAAACATTCAGGAAGCATCTGTAGATGCTATATTTTATACTCATATATTTCATATACTCATATATAAAGGGACTTCACAAATCAAAAGGAATAGACTTGAAAAGACATTCACAATGGCTTCTTGCACCATTATTAAGTCTCCAAGACCTTAATCATTTTTGTCACCTCCAATTTCCTTTGTTACCATTCTCCCTTATTGTGCTCCAGCAAAACTGGCCTCCTTGCTGTGGTTCCTCAAACACATCCGCATACTCCTGTCCCCAGGGCTTGGAAATTTCATCCTCCAGAATATCCACAGATATTCACATGCCTTCCTACTTTACCTGCTTCTGGCATCCAATCATCTCTTAGTGAAGATGCTCATGACACTCAAAATTACAAAACTCTTTGCCCTAACCCATTACATTTATTTTTTTACATTTTCTTAGTCCTCTCCAATCTGAGACTTTACCCCAGTATTTCCTTGTCTTTCACGTGGGCTCTCACGTCAAACACACTGAGAATGCGTCACAATTAGAATCTGATGTTTTCTCATAACTAGACTGAAGTTACACATTTTAACATGTGCCCTTCTCATCATATACAAGTATGATGCATACACTGCAATTTATGGGTATGTATGATATTAGCATCTTGTGAAAAGGTGATGTGCACTTTCATCTTGGTTTAGGTGGCTCATCTATAAGTTTTCTCCACTGAAAACTACTTTCCCTTTAAAATAATAAGTGTTTTAGAAAAGTCTGGAGAGAATGCGAGTATCTATCCTCAAATTTTCACCACTAATCACTTCGCTCATCTGTACCAACTATTGCTGTGCTGTTCTAATCATGATTTTCTATTCCCTTCATTCTTTCTACATTTATTCACTGAGATGTTTTCACGCGATAAATCCTCTTTTAAATACGTCACTGTTAAACATGAACATGGTCTCAAAGATTCTAAGTGGACCAAAGTGATACCCTAGAAGCTGAAGAATAATGAATGGCTCAAAAATGAGGTTCTTCACTCTAACAACCACATCCTTTTAGCTTTATCAAATAGTGCATTTATTCTGGTAGAAAGGAATGAATTTAAAATTTCCTAAGCGCTCTCTCCTGGCATTTCTAGTTCTAAATTACACAGGCATTTACTTTTCTTTTCCCTTAAAAAAGTAACGCCCTGTTTTCATTAGTATATTTATTATGCCATTTTTAGTTTACCATGCCAGACTGAAGATAATAAATACACTATTCAGCGCTATACAGTCCAGGTTTTTTGTAAGGAATATTAATCTGTAAAACAACTACTTTAGATGAGAAGATGAATGTCCACTATACTTACATGTCTATTAGATTCTAAAGAATGTTGACAGAAAGAATTCAAGGAAAATGGTCCAATTTTTTGCTTTAAGTTAAACAGAATAAAAGCTTTGATGACTTTAAATACAAATTGCATTTTACTTGCTAATCTGTATTACTTTTTGCTTCTTTCCAAATGACCTTAAATGCTGAGATAAAGTCTGCTATTTGGGGGTGCTACACATTATGTAATATACAACAGAAAGCATCCAAACTTTGATGGAATATTGACACAAAAAACTGATTCTCTTTATCAGGAATGATTCTCACCAATCTTTTGAATCAAATATAATCATTTTCAGATTTATTTATTTATTGAAAGGCAGAGTTACAGAGAGGCAAAGGCAGAGGAAGGGGGAACGTGTGGAGAGAGAGGTGTCTTCCATCCCCTGGTTCTCTCCAGATGGCTACAATGGCCAGAGCTGGGCCAAACTAAAACCAGGAACCAGGTAGCTTCTTCTGGATCTCGCACATGGGTACAGGGGCCCAAGGACTTGGGCCATCTTCTACTGCTTTCCCAGGCTATAGCAAAGAGCTGGATTGGAAGTGGAGCAGCCAGGACTTGAACTGGCGCCCATATGGGATGCCGGCACTGCAGGTGGCAGCTTTACCCACTATGCCACAGCGTCAGCCTCTCAAATATAATTTTTAAAAATTGAAACACAAGACTTCCACATGCAACCAAGTAATAATAATCCTCCCCTCTCCCACCTAAGATGACTTAAGCAT
This sequence comes from Lepus europaeus, assembly GCF_033115175.1. Taxonomy (NCBI): domain Eukaryota; kingdom Metazoa; phylum Chordata; class Mammalia; order Lagomorpha; family Leporidae; genus Lepus; species Lepus europaeus. The sequence continues at coordinate 50,689,688 of NC_084836.1, forward strand.
GAACAAAATTTATTAAGCAATGGTTTTCATGTGAAGCCCACTGATCTCTGTGAATTGAGAGAATCTGGATACTTCAGGGCAGGTGGAGTAAGGGCGGCTCATGCACCCAGCAGGGGAGCTCCTAGAGTAAGTGCTATGAAAGGGTTCTCTAGAATCTTTAGCTCAGTACTGGGCACATGCAGGGGAGGGAAACCACAGAGGCTGGGAGAAGAGCCACCAGAAAGGAACAGAAGAATAAACTCCCAGAGCTCACACTGGACTGAGAAGCTTTTACATTCCCATTAGCCAGCAGAGGAAAAATATAGAAAAACTAATTCACAAAGATATGGCTAAGTACTAAGAAAAATAATGTCTTAGCAGGTGAGGGGAAAACCTGGCCATAAACTGAAGGAGACTGTGGTGCTGTTTAACAAAAAAGATTTAAAAAAAAAAAAAAATCCAAGGGAATCTCAAACGAATCAAAGGCCTTCTTGTTTTTTTTTGTTTTGTTTTGTTTTTGTTTTTGTTTTTAAATACAAAATCTGGACTACTTTTTACTTCTATTCATTTGAAAGGCAGACAGGGACAGAGGGAGAGAAAGAAAGGAGAAGAGGAAAAGAAAGATACTTCCTATCTGCTAGTTTACTCCTCAAATGCCTTTAGTGGCTGGGTCTGGGCCAAGCCAAATGTGGAAGCTAAGAATTTAATCCAGGTCTCTTAGGTGAGTGGCAGGGAACAGCCAGGGTGCACAGTAACCTGGAATCAAGAGCACAATCAGGAGCAGAGCCTGGGCTGGAACCCAGGTACTCTAATAAGGAAATGTGGACATCCCAAGGGTATCTCATCCACTGAGCCAAATGCTCCCCCACCAGATGATTTCTAAGTACCTCTACTGTATTAAAAATAAAAATGTATTTAATGTATTTAATACTAGTATTAGAAATAAGAATGACAGATTTTTCATTAGAAATAAATCAGAAGACAGTAGAGTGCCTGCCATCTTTAAAATTCTAAAGGGAGGCTCACTAGGCTAATCCTCCGCCTATAGCACCAGCACCCCAGGTTCTAGTCCCAGTTGGGGTGCCTGTTCTGTCCCGGTTGCTCCTCTTCCAGTCCAGCTCTCTGCTGTGGCCCACGAGTGCAGTGGAGGATGGCCCAGGTCCTTGTCCCTGCACCTGCATGGGAGACCAGGAGGAAGCACCTGGCTCCTGGCTTCAGATCAGCGCAGCGCACCGGCTGCAACACACCGGCCACAGTGGCCACTTTTGGGGGTGAACCAACGGAAAAAGGAAGACCTTTCTCTCTCTCTGCCTGTCAAAAAAAAAAAAAATTCTAAAAGGAAAAATTATCAATTTCAAATTCCTACCCAGCAAAAGTGAAATGATTTTTTCAGACAAAATCTAGTAACATACTGGGGAGAGGTGGGGAAAGAAAAATAATACCATAGAGAAAAAAATGAAGGAAAGAAAATGAAAGTGAACGGAAGAAAGGATGAAAGAGGAAAGAAAAAATAACAGGAAAATAAAGGAGAGAAGGAAGGGAAGAGAAGAGATCGAAAGAGAAAAGAAAGGACTGGACAAAAAAGAACCACCAAACCTATTTAATCATAGATAATAATTAAAGGCAAAAATAACACCGTCACTTCTGCCACCCCAAATTATAACGAACACTAAGAATATATAAGAAGTTTAAGCAGGAATATTTCCTTTAAGAAACAAAATTTCATTTGAGACCTAGAAAATGACTGAGGAAATGTGTTTTGCTAGTAGGGAAAATTATTTAAAAACCAAAATGCTGCACAAAAATACTGAGTCATCCAACTGACAAATATTTATTGAGTGTATACTAAATGTCAGACATTATTCTTATATGGGGATACAGGAGTGAGTAAAACATTGGAAGGTAACTGAGATTACATTTTTACTGATACATGTACAGCTGAGCCTGGGAAGAGAAGGTGGGGAAATCTGGCATCAAAAACAAAGTAAAAGCTAGAATTCAAAAAAAATCACAAGTTTATATTCATAAAGGAAAACTTTTCCCAAGGTAGAAAAGCTACTAAAAGACACCTTTTCAAATAAGGAGGAGGGAGGGTGGGAGTGTGAGCAGGTGGGAGAGTAAAGTGAGAAGTATCACTAGGCTCCTAAATCCATTGTCAATATATATAAATATAAGGCTTTTAGGGAAAAGAACAATACTCAACATACTAATTGAGGGGCAGAAGAATATCATATACCTATCACTGCTTTCCCAAATAAAAATGAAATCAACACAAATCCACTTACATTGTACTCAGGCTTTTTATGTTAGAAGAGAGCCTTTCCAAGAGTATTCTAAATCTGTCATACAGCAAAAGCCAAGAAATATTGTGAGGACCAAGGTGAACAGACATGATGATTTAACGAAGCTAAAGCAGTCATACACATTCACATACATACCAAAAAAACCATGGGTGCAGGCATAGAGAAACATATGTAATAGAAATACAAGAAATAAACTCATGCATTAAAGAAACTTGATTTACAGTACAATTAGCACTGATGATTAATTAAAGAAGGGTGAAATAAATCAATACATGATGCTAATACAACTGATAATCTAGGTACAGAGGTAAGGAAACTGGACATCAAATACAAAATCACTTTAGAAAGATTAATTTTATTTATTTATTTATTTTAAATTTTTGACAGGCAGAGTGGACAGTAGAGGGAGACAGAGAGAAAGGTCTTCCTTTTTGCCGTTGGTTCACCCTCCAATGGCCGCCGCAGTAGGCGCGCTGCAGCCGGCGCACTGCGCTGCTCCAATGGCAGGAGCCAGGTGCTTATCCTGGTCTCCCATGGGGTGCAGGGCCCAAGCACTTGGGCCATCCTCCACTGCACTCCCTGGCCACAGCAGAGAGCTGGCCTAGAAGAGGGGCAACCACGACAGGATCGGTGCCCCGACCGGGACTAGAACCCGGTGTGCCGGCGCTGCAAGGTGGAGGATTAGCCTGTTAAGCCACGGCACTGGCCCAGAAAGATTAATTTTAAATATGAAAGATTTAAAAATCTTCTAGAAGACTACATAGGAAATATTTATTTAATTTTAATGGAGAAAGATGTCCAAGCACAACTTTAGGAGACTGGGGAATATCAAATGTCAAACCAATATGAACATTGTTGACTGGACTCAAAATTAATATGCATACCCTAACATATTCCTAGAAAGCCTCTTGTGAATTTCATCCTCCTGAATTTTTAGAATCTGACTTTGTTCAGCTAACTTCTCTGACTTCATAAAGTTCCCTCTTATATTTTTTTTTATGCAGTGCTTAAAAATATGATGGCCTGTTTTCTGAGACTTCTGGATTAGTTCTTCTCTGTTCTTATCTAACCTTCTCTCTCCCATGTCTGCTGTCCATGTCCTGATCAATTATCATTTTTCTCAGTACAATTTACAGAGCTAGGCTGCTCTGCTCACTTTAGCCTCACCACTGGCTAATGGTATCTTCCTGTAACTACCTGTTGATAACTTTGGATGATTCCAATCTTACATTCTTCAATGCTCCTATCTACTTTTTTGGCACAAAAAGTGATTAATGCAGGTCTTTTGTTAGTCTTACTGGCTTATATCTTAGGGTCCGTGCAGATACTTTGCCACTGAATTTTGTCACAAACCTTCTCAGGGACTTTGGTTTTGCTGTCTGCTGTTCTATTTTTATGTGGAAACATACAGAGAAAGAGAAACTAACCTGTCATCATCAGAATCCAAATAAAACCTAACATCATACTTTAAAAGATAATTTTGCTTGCTTCTATATTTTTTTCTGATTCATAGAAATATCTGTGCTTTTAACTTTCATTTTAATGCTGAATACATTCTATATTCATTGAGACAAATCATCTAAATGCAAAATATTTTTCTGAAAGAGATTGCTTAAAAGTTCGTGTCTAAAGCCTAGGGCCTAAATTCCCAAAAGCACCACTGTACACACAAGGATGCCACTAGAGAATTTAATTCTTCTTGGAAAACACAGCAGAACCTTTCAGACCCCATGTAAACTAAACCACTACTCTAACTGAATTGGACCTAATTACTTATTTAGCAGAGTTTTTTTGGCCTAGGAGCACTGTGAAAAACTTACCAGGACACTAAGGGCACCATTAACCAAGTACCTTGATGAAAACTTGCTTTTTGGGGAACATATATCATTTAACTTGATGATTTCAGGAAATAAGGAAAATGTATCAGGACAAGTAAATGCATTCAAGCAATGTTCTATCAAGTAGCAATGAACCAACTAATGAAGAACTTCAGGATTCACATAATTTTGAAATTCTCATTTGGTCAGAGAAAAGGGCAAAGAGGAGCCACAAATGCCCCTTTTATTTTTAAAATAATTTAGGTTATGGAGTCAAAATGACTTCCATTGCTGATAATGTGATCAGGTCATGAACACAAGCATTATATTAAAAAATAAATTATAAAAGCAACCTCACTTTAGCAATTGTATTCAAGTGGAAAGAGTATTAAAAAAAACATTTTCAGCTTTTTCTATCCCCCTGCTTTACCTCTGGCTATAGACAATAAATCACAGTCATTTATTTTCAAGAGTTTCAAGTGCAAAGAGAAAACAGAGCCAGTTAGCTGAATTCAGTCATTTACCTTTTAACTCATTCATTCATCAGCTCATTCTTGTTCATCTTCAACCAATGCCAAGCAGCAACAAGGACTAAAACCTACACCTTTCTTCTCTGAGCATCAGACTGTCTGCTGTCTCCAACAGTTAAGTCTCAACTGTCTGAACAGTTAAGTATTCATTCAATTTTTCATTCAACACTTCCATTGACTTCATTTTATGAAGTATTCTTTATATTTACTATGTATCTTGACTATACCCCATTGTCATAAATTCTAAGATACTTTGGTACTTTGTATTATCAACCAAAAAGTTACAGACTAACTATGTCACAACTACGACTTCAAGATGCCATGCTGCAGCATGCATCCAGGCTGCAAAATGACAGAATTTTCCAGTAATGTGTAAATTTTAATTTAAAAAAAGGAGGTAATTCACTCCTTATTTATATTTCCATTTTTATTGCAATATAAAAGAAAAATTGTTATTTGTATACAGTACTACATAATGTTCTAAAACAGTAAATGGAAATATAGATACATTTGTATGTGTTAAATAATTAAGAAATTTGTGTTTTAAATGCTTTAAATTATGCAGAAATCCTTGGTAAATTGTCAGAAAGGTGTCGAGTGTTTTAGAGGTATCTGGGAAATTGTTTTGGATTTTGGGTGTACTGGAAATTCATTATTATTTGCCCTATTCAAAATAATGGGATGTAGGGAATCACTTTCCAAACAGTTAACACACACTTAAAAAGATGTATTTGCATGCTAAAATACACATGCCACAAAAACATAAAAAATAATGACGCACAAGATTCAAATGAAGGCAGGGGAAGTGATGGCATGTGGAAATATCTCCATTAAGTAAATAAACAAACCGCAGAATGCATATTTATTTTTCAAAAGATGATGAATTATACCTGTACCTATATAATCACTAGGAAATTTCTGAAAAGACACACCAAAGTAGTAACAGTAAAGTTGTGAAGGTAAGTTTTCACATTGTATACTATATTTCCAAATTTTCTTCAATGTTTTTGTACATTCTACAACAGAGTAAAGGGCAATGCAATCCCCCTTACAGTCCCCCGATATATTATATTCCACATAATATGGCATTTTCAATTATGAGGTATCTTTCAGTAATATATAGACTAGAGTGCACTAGAGCCAGTTGACAGTCACTATATTGAACCAGCATCTGACATGATCAGTGCCCTCATATTGAACAATACCAATCAGAGAAGTACCTAAAAATTTTCAGCAGGTAAAGCCGCCGCCTGCAGTGCCGGCACCCCATATGGATGCCAGTTCGAGACCCAGTTGTCCCATTTCCCTTCCAGCTCTGTTATGGCCTGGGAAAGGAGTGGAAGATGGTCCAAGTCCTTGGGCCCCTGGGAAGATGGTCCAAGTCCATGGGCCCCTGCACCTGCATGGGAGACTTGGAAGAAGCTCCTGGCTCCTGGTTTTGGATCGGCACAGCTCCAGATGTTGTAGCCAACTGGGGAGTAAACCAGTAGATGGAAGACCTCTCTCTCTCTCTGCCTCTCCTTCTCTGTGTAACTCTGACATTCAAGTAAATAAACAAATCTTTAAAAAAAAATTCTCGAGAATATCAGTAATATGTAATTCAGCCATTTTCTAAATTCTTCCTTTTTCTTTCATTGTTTTATTTAACTTTATTGAAACACGCACTGAACATCATCTATAAGGTACCAGGCCAAGTACTAGAAGTACCAAAATAAACAGATATGGCTCTAGCTTTCAAGGAACTTATTACATACAACACCACTGTATAATATAATTTTCTGCAATGCCGTATTTGCACTATTCAGTATGACAAGCCATTAGTAGCATGAAGCTACTGAGCATTTGAAATGTAGCTAACATGACTGACAAAAAGAATCTTAAGCATATTTAATATAAATGAGGTTAACCACTTTTGTGGCTGGTGTCTACAGTAATGGATAGTACAGGTCCACAGGACGACATGGACAAATAAACAATTAATAACAATGTGCTATGATGAACACTAAACCAGGAGTACACAGAAAGGCCATGAAAGCAAGGAAAAGGTGCACTGAGCCTATCACAGAATGGCTTTTGGAAAAACTGATACTGAATTTATGAAAAGTGAGGTAGCTGTGGTAGTTGATCAAGAGAACCAATGTAAGTAAAGGCTTGAAGGTGTGAGTATGAGTGCAGGATAGAGAGATGAAAAGCAGTTTTTTATTACTAAATGGAAAATCCTGCTATACAGTTAACAGGAGATAAAATGGTTGAAAGGTAAAAACATGTAGTGGGGCCAGTTATGGAAAGACTGTAGTTTAGGAGTCTAAGTTTATTACTAATAAAGGGAAAGCCATTGATGAATAAAAACTGATAATTAAAAGATGATTTAGATTTATACATGATCATAGATAAGGGTAAGTTAGTGTAAATTAGAGAATAAAATTCTAGTATAGAAAAGTTACATTTCTTTGGAAAAAGATTGACAATCCTTCTGAAGAAAATGACCAGTGAACTATTTAAATAAACTGTTTGAATCAGAAATAATATAGCAGTCTATCTATGCAAATAAACTTCAACTATTATATTCAAACTCCAATAACCTACCAGAGCTTTAAGTTTTATAGTAAAAAATAGAACAAAGTAGATACCACTATTAAAAAAAAGAAAATAGTTTAACCCAAGCACCTTTTTGAAAATCACTTTGAGCAGAGAGCTCAGAGAATGTACCTTCTAAACTAAATTCCTAAGGCAGTAATCAGAACTGTAAAGGAAGGAGAATTGCAGGGATTTTGCTTCTTGTTAAACTCTGGAATACTAGTCTATTCTCAGAATACTTAAATTTTAAAAAAGTAAAAGCTCTCAAAGACAAATGAAAAGTTATAAATATGGATATAAAGAAATTCTATTTTATCCACCAAAAAAATTAAACAAAATGCCTCCAAAGGGCAGGCATTTGGCTCAGTGGTTATGTTGCTTCTTGGGACACCCACATCCCATATCATAGTGCTTGGTTTGAGTCTAGATTCTGCTGCTTCTGATCTAGCTTCCTGCTAACACACACTATGGGAAAGCAGCAGATGACAACTCATGTACTTGGCTCCCCACCACTCACAAGGGAGACCCAGACAGAGTTCTGGGCTCTTGGTTTCGGCCTGTCCCAGCCCTTGCTGTTGCAGGCATTTGGGGAATAAATTGAGAAGGGAAGATATTTGTGTCTGTCTCTTTTCTATTTCAAATGAAGTGAAAAAATCTTTAATTATTTTCAAAAATCCCTCCAAAGTAGAATTTTTTAAAATTCAAATCATTTTTTTCACAGGATATACAAACTCTTAGAGCTACCAGTATTAACAGAGTTTATTTTAATGATTTAATAATCCTAATTTCCCATACGCTCTTACCAAATTCATCATGATATCAGACAGGAAATTTTATTTCTACACATGTACTTTTCAGAGGAGAATGCATAAATAAATTCCATAATGCAGATTTAAACAACTATTCCAAGAATATCTCAAAATATATTAAGCATCACCACTGCTTCATAACAACAAAAAAGGAGAAATATTTTCAGCCAGAAACCTAACCAAGAATGCATTTTCCAGGTGTGCTTCAATATTTGGATAAATTATAAGTACTATGACTGGAGCTAAGGAGTATTTTTAGAGTGGAATGAGTAAGAATAAGCAAATTTCTTTATGTGTAAAACATATAGTATAAATTTTCAAACTCTGTGTAAATACAGCTCTATGAGGCATATTAACCATACAGTTGTTCTATACCATGTTTTACAGACTGGATTATGAGCATTAAAAAGCCACAAAAACTAAAATCACAATACTATTAAAACAATTTAACAGAACCTACCCAAGATGCAAAAGCCTAGTAAGTATGAACAACAAAGTAGTTGGAAGTGGTTGTGGAAGAGGAGAAGCTATGACAAGCATAAATCATTAGCAAAGGCTCTATTGGCCAAGTCTATGAGGACCAAAAAAAAAAACAACAACAACAAAAACAGTTACAGGGAGGGCTGATTCAGTATAGCCCCAGTCTACTCTCTAGGCTCATTAAAATCACAAAGATCTGATGAAAAAGACTTCATACATCAAGTTAGACCAAACTCTAGAAAGTTTAAATGTCACCCTTTTTAAGTAAAAACACTGTACTTCCAAACAAACCCAGATCTTATCATCAAAGGTTCTTTGCTAGCATACAACATAAAGACAAATTAACAATTTTCTCTGCTATTCACTTTTCCAATTTAAAGGAAAGAAGAATTAAGTATCTAAAATAAATGATCAACAGAAAAAAGGTTAGTTAATCAAATGTGTGGCCAAACAGTTGCTTTCACAACCTAGAGAGAATAAAACAGGTGGGTAGAAGGGGAAGAGGAAGGCTGGATACTGATTTGTTCAGGAAGCCTAAAAAGTATATTCCTACTTGAGCTTTAAACTACTGTTTTCAGGATTACTGTGTAACCTGATAATGCATCATTATCAAATATATAAAGGTTTCCTTTTAAAAAATGGAAAGTTCATACATTATGTTTTTGAAAAATAATCACTGTGTTAATAGCACTGTCTTTAAAATTCATGGTCTTTGAAAAGCTAAGAAGGAAATAAGACTGTCACATTTCATTCAATTACATATGGGATGCATATTATTAACCAATTTGTTATATTAGAAAATAAGAATCTAGCACTGTAAGGACAGCAAAAGAATGACAAACTGAATAGAATCTTCGTCTTTAAACACCTTAGTTGTTTCATTTCTATTTCTTCTATGCTCTATCCAATTTCGCCTACATTTCTGCAATACTCTATTACTAAAAATATAGTCCAAGACTTTATATAATTTAGTTTTCCAGGACAATATGAGTAAATCCAGTCAACACAATGTTTTATGAACTACTGGCTCTGAACTCAACCATAAATTGTTTACAAGTCTAAGTTTTAACATATATATGAGAAAATATATTGACATTAAAATATAATTTACTATGAGCATGCATTATTTGGAAATATGCTCCCAACTATTCTGTCAAACCAAATATACATATTTAAAACAGTAATCCAAATTTTTCAAGTTGAGGTGTATCCAGTCTGCTGGCTCCATTTAAATATAACACATTAAAACAATATAGCTATATGACCAACAGAGAAAAGGGGAAAAAATGGTCTTACCTGGTAGTTTCTTTTCTCAGATAATGTATGTCCATCAGTCCTCACCATAGAGTCGTGTCCTTTCCTCACAGTACTGGAGGCAATCAAATAGAACTGTCACTCAAGGGTCGTGTCACAGGAAGGACCGCCCACCAGTTCTCCCTCTAGAGTGGAATTATCCAAAAGCCGTTAAAATTACTAACATGAAAATATATGAAAGCAGCAAAAATATCCAATATTACACACAGAAAATAAAAGCAAAAGTAATTGTTTTATGATCTAACCCATCTTCGACTTTACCACTTACAGAGGGCTTTACTGGCACACATACTCTTAAATAGGTATGATTATGTATGAAAAAACTCTTCCCTCCCACTTCTACTTTCTCTAATTACAACTGTCCACCAGACATCACACACATGAAAAAACTTACAGTAAATAAAAATGAAGTAGATAAAAATGTTCACCCCTCAACTGACTTATTTTTCTTTCAAATATTCTCCAGTCTCAGAACTACACAATTATTCAAACTCAGACATAGTAACCACAAATCTGCCCCCCTCCCAAGGCTTCCATAAACAGATAGGAATGCATGCTATTTATATTTGTGAAGTTGATTTCTGTGACAAAATGGAAATGAATTGTACATTTTTTAAGATGATTAATAGAGGCAACCCTAACTCAATACTCTATTAAACTTTAATGAAGAAAAGCAACAACTGTCAACTTCCATTGACGCCTTTGCCTTTTAGTCCTTCAACTTCATGAATACTCCAATAGAACTGACTTTCTTCACTAGGGGAAAAAAAATGACTTTCTTCACTAGGGGAAAAAAATAGGATTCATTTAACCTGGACAGAGATAAACACGTTCAAAATGACTTATTTTAGATAGTCACCAGAAGTGCTATCTCAAAAACATATATTGAAAACAAAAGTTCAACAATTCAAAGGTGGTGTCTATAAAGAATTTGAAAATGTACATTCTCAAGACAAACAGCTCTCAGCTAAGTTTTACTGAACATTCTCAGGAAGTAGTATATTTGTGTACTGCACTTACAATGTTGTTAACCACCAAAAATTATATTCAAATTTAGAACTACTACCTAATACACTATGAATATTCTTCAGGAGGGAATAAAAAATTATTTATAATTCATAAGTAGAGTGAATTGATATTATTAAAAATCAACAAACATACATATATACATACAAGTATGGACTACCTCTAAAAGAAAATCCAATAAGGGAAAAATATATTTAAAGAAAACAAATCATTATTTAAGATTTAATTTTGAAAAAGAATCCATGTGGGGGGTTGGCACTGTGGCATAGCAGATAAAGCTGCCACCTGCAATGCAGGCATCCCATATGGGTGCCAGTTCAAGTCCCAGCTGCTCCACTTCCAATCCGGCTCTCTGCTATGGCCTGGGAAGGCAGCAGAAGATGGCCCAAGTCCTTGGGCCCCTGCATCCACATGGGAGACCTGCAAGAAGCTCCTGGCTCCTGGCTTCGGATTGGCAAAGCTCCAGCTGTTGCAGCCATCTAGGGAATGAACCAGCAGATGAAGATTCTTTTTCTCTCTCTCTCTCTTTGCCCCTCCTTCTCTCTCTGTGTAACTCTGACTTTCAAATAAATCAATGTTTAAAAAAAAAAAAAATCCATGTGACAAATCTATCTTCTGGTTGTTCTTTATGTTGGATTACAAGGTGATGGGAGTTGGATTTTCACGTAATCTTGACCAACCAAACTTAATTTGTACATGCTTAGCTGCAATAATTCAAGATGCTGGCCGGCGCCACGGCTCAATAGGCTAATCTCCGCCTTGCGGCGCCGGCACACCGGGTTCTAGTCCCAGTTGGGGTGCCAGATTCTGTCCCAGTTGCTCCTCTTCCAGTGCAGCTCTCTGCTGTGGCCTAGGAGTGCAGTGGAGGATGGCCCAAGTGCTTGGGCCCTGCACCTGCATGGGAGACCAGGAGAAGCACCTGGCTCCTGGCTTTGGATCAGCGCGGTGCGCTGGCTGCAGCGCGCCGGCCACAGCGGCCACTGGAGGGTGAACCAACGGTAAAAGAAGACCTTTCTCTCTGTGTCTCTCTCTCACTGTCCACTCTGCCTGTCCAAAAAAAAACTGTCTGCATCTCATATTGAGCCTCTGGGGGCGAGTGTGGGATATTTAAAAAAAAGAAAATAACAATAATAATAATAATAATAATAATAATTCAAGATGCCTGACTCTATGGGAAAAAAACTATAATAGCACAATACAAAATTAACTTGTTTTTGGAATTAAGTATCCTTCTCTCAAATATAGCAAAGGAGAAGCGTTTTTACCCATAAGAATATTTACTACTGTAAGTATAATTCTTTGTGATGGCACTGTGACCTGAAAGGTAAAACCACCGTCTGACACATCGCATCCCATATGGACACCAGTTCAAGTCCCAGATGCTCCACTTCTGATCCAGCTCCCTGCTAATGTGTCTGGGAAAGCAGTGGAAGATGGCCCAAGGGCTGAAGCCCCGGCATGCACATTGGAGACCCAGAAGAAGCTCCTGTCTCCTGGCTTCAGCCTGGCCCAGCCCTGGCTATTGCAGCCATTTGGGGGAGCAAATAGAAAATCTTTCTCCGTCTTTCCTTCTCTCTGTAATTGTACCTTTCAAATATATAAAATAAATATTTTTTAAAAAGTAACTTTTACCATCTAGCAAGCATTATAGGTCACTCAGAAGGAAAAATTACCAAGTCAATTGGTTGTCCAAGATTAAGTGACATACAATTAGCAACTATTCAGAACTTTGTAATTGCCACAGGAAAAAAAAAGTTATTTTAAGATGCATATCCTAAACATTAACCTTATTTTGGTAAGTTTTTTAACACTAGTAATGTTTAAAATAGTACTTGTTTTACCATTAAAAGTATTCATGACAACCTGAGTTCAATTAATAGTGTAAAATTTCAGTCACTAGTAACAGAATGAGAATGTTTTCCTTCTTAAATTATGTTTAAACCAAAATTTCCATACCACCTTCAAATTATGCCAATTTCATCAAAATATATATTTATTTCTATTTTATAAATCTAAAAAAAATTAAAGAGAAATCTAAATCAGGCAAACTAATACCTTAATGTGGTATACATCTTTAACACTACCTATTAAAAAAAAGTAGGACTGAATTTTTATGTGCTAAATACCTTAAAAATAAAAATATTTAAATTTAAATTTACCAGATTAAAAAAATCTTCACATTGAAGAATGATGGATTTTAGTACAAGAGAAAAACCTGTTTACGCTTGTTTCGTCTCCTCCCCTTGAGATAATGTGAACTACTTCAGGCCCTAGAGTTTTAATCCAAAGCCACTACATATACTCTACAAATATAGGAACAAGTCTTCTACAATGAACTAAGAGTCATTTTCTCCTTTTAGTAAACAAAGGAGTAAAGACACTTTATTTTCTTTGAAACATGGTAAGTTAACATGTGTCACTACAATCTTCACTATTCTATATTAAATAAAAATGTTCAGTGATAAATTGTGTGGATAACCTTCACATTGGGAATGAAAGAACACACAATTAATGAAACAAGATTTGGATATTCTACGAGATAGAGTATGTGAAAAGCAACATGCATGCACCCTAGCTGCCTAAATGTATTGATTAATACAGTTTCTTCACAAAGTCTTAAAAATATTCAGAAAGTCAGAAAAGACAACAATGTATTTGCAAAACTACAATGAACTTTTCTGTAAGGCAGGGATGTCTTCTATGATTGAAAAACACAGACTTTATTATCTATTTTAAATAACCAAACAACTAAACAAAAAACACGAAATAATAGCTTTCAGACATTAAATAATAGTCACCTCAGGATAGAGATCATCAAGAAGAAAGAACAAATGAGATGAGCCCTTTCAGTATCCCTATATAACTGCCTGTGGAGTTCCAAGACTGACAGGGATGGGAAAGTAGAACCCAGTCACCGCCCTTTTGGTCTCTCAAACTAAACCAATGTTCTAAAAGAGTTCCTAATTAAAATATATCAAAGCAGCTAGAATTTTCATAGAAAACAGACAGAAGGAAACTGAGTAGATAAAGCACTCCAAAGATCTGGAGCGAGACCCTCCATCTTTAAGCAATCGTGATCTGAGCATGTATGTGAAAAAGCTGTATACTCAGTCAGGAAAAAAAGCCTCTGAGGGAGACTGGTCAGAACAACATGAAGAGCTCAAGTTCCCGTTAACCAGAACAGAAGGGTCTCTTAATATGTATGAAGAAGATAACAAAGGTATTGGCTACAAAATCAAGTAAGCTTTATACCAAAAAATGTTCTGGAAAGGCACTAATAAGGCTTAAAACCAAAATAATGAAACTGATTCTAAGTAACAGAGCTGTACCAAAAACAATATATAACAATAACACCAACAATATATGAAATAATATCAAGTTCTAGCATAAAACACATAAAATTAAATTTCTATCATCCAATCAAAAATTATCATCCATGCAAGGATGTAAGAAATGCTTGTAAAATCTGTAACAAGGTAAAATATGAATGGAAATAGACGCAGAAATACCAGTGATAGCATCGGCAGACAAAAATATTAAAAAAATGGTACTGTAAATTTCATACATTCAAGAAGATAATGAACATGGTGACAATGCAACTTATGAAAAGGAGCAAAATCGGCAGCCCTAAAGATTTTCTAAATGTTGACAGAAGAATTCACTACAGAATGATAAAGACATATAAAAAAGTTAATGTCTGCAAAACCTTGTGAAATTTGACTTAAAGTGGTAGGTTAATGTTATACTGCACTATCAAATTGAGAAGTTTCTGTACTTCAAAAGAAACAGTCAGGAAAGTGAAGAGGCAACCAACAGAATGGGAAAAAATATTCACAAACTATATTACAGATAAATGATTGATAACCAGAATCTACAAAGAAATCAAGAAAATCCACAACAACAAAACAAACAACCCACTTAAGAGATGGGCCAAGGACCTCAATAGACATTTTTCGAAAGAGGAAATCCAAATGGCCAACAGACACATGAAAAAATGTTCAAGATCACTAGCAATCAGAGAAATGCAAATCAAAACCACAATGAGGTTCCATCTCACCCCGGTTAGAATGGCTCACATTCAGAAATCTACCAAAAACAGATGCTGGAGAGGATGTGGGGAAAAAGGGACACTAATCCACTGTTGGTGGGAATGCAAACTGGTTAAGCCACTATGGAAGTCTGTCTGGAGATTCCTCAGAAACCTGAACATAACCCTACCATACAACCCAGCCATCCCACTCCTTGGAATTTACCCAAAGGAAATTAATTTGGCAAATAAAAAAGCCATCTGCACATTAATGTTTATTGCAGCTCAATTCACAATAGCTAAGACCTGGAACCAACCCAAATGCCCATCAACAGTAGACTGGATAAAGAAATTATGGGATATGTACTCCATAGAATACTATACAGCAGTAAGAAACAACGAAACCCAGTCATTTGCAACAAGATGGAGCAATCTGGAAAACATCATGCTGAGTGAATTAAGCCAGTCCCAAAGAGAAAAATATCATTTGTTTTCCCTGATCAGTGACAACTGAGCGCCAAAGGGGAAACCTGTTAAGTGAAATGGACACTATAAGCAACAATGAACTGATCAGCTCCTGTCCTGACTTTAGAGGTACAATGTAATACTTTATCCTTTTTAGTATTTGTTGTTGTTGTTGTTGTTCTAGTACTATTGGTTGAACTCAGTAATTAACACACAATTATTCTTAGGTGTTTAAATTTTAACTGAAAAGTGATCCCTGTTAAATCTAAGAGTGGAAAAAGAGAGGGAGGAGATGAACAATTTGGAACATGCTCAATCGGACTGGCCGCAAATGGTGGAGTTAAAAATGTGCCAGGGGATTCCAACACAATCCCATCAAGATGGCATGTACCAATGCCATCGCACTAGTCCAAGTGATCAATTTCAGCTCACAATTGATAGCTCTGATAGGTCTAAGAGTCAAAGAGATCACACAAACAAGACAAGTATCTGCTAATACCAACTAATAGAATCAAAAAGGGAGAGAAAGATCCAACATGGGAAGCGGGATACACAGCAGACTCATAGAATGGCAGATGTCCTAAACAACACTCTGGCCTCAGAATCAGCCCTCAAGGCATTCGGATCTGGCGGAAGAGCCCATGAGAGTATAGCAGGCATGGAAAGCCAAGATATCATGGAAAAAAAAAAAAAAAGACCTAAATGAATGATCTCTGTGAGTGAGATCCCAGTGGAAAGAACGGGGCCATCAAAGAAGGAGGTACCCTTCTCCGAAGGGAGGAGAGAACTTCCACTTTGACTATGACCCTGTCGGAATAAGATCAAAGTCAGCGAACTCTAAAGGCTTCCATAGCCCTGGCAACTCATGACTAGAGCCTAGGGAGATTACTGACGCCATGAACAGGAGTGTCAAATTGTTAAATCAGCAACAGGAGTCACTGTGTACTTACACCCCATGTGGGATCTGTCCCTAATGTGTCGTCTAAAGCCAAGTGATGCTATAACTAGTACTGAAACAGTATTTTTATACTTTGCGTTTCTGTGTGGGCACAAACTGATGAGGTCTTTACTAATTATATACTGAAGTGATCTTCTGTATATAAAGAGAATTGGAAATGAAAAAAAAAAAAAACAACCTGGTGTTAAAATGGAAATGGCATAGAAAATTAATTAATTTGAAAAAAAATTATGTAGGATCTCTGTCTTTAATGTGCTGTACATTGCTATTTAATGCTATAATTAGTAATCCAATGGTAGTTTTTTCACTTTATGTTGCTATATGGGCAAAATGTTGAAATCTTTACCTAATATATACTAAACTGATCTTCTGTATACAAAGAGGATTGAAAATGAATCTTTACATGAATGGAAGGGGAAAGGGAGCGGGAAAGGGGAGGGTTGCGGGCGGGAGGGAAGTTATGGGAGGGGGGAAGCCATTGTAACCCATAAGCTATACTTTGGAAATTTATATTCATTAAATAAAAGTTTAATAAAAAAAATGTTATACTGCACCAATTTATGGTTTCAAAATCGTAATATAATTACATAAGATGAAACGCCGTGGAAAGCTAGGTGATGGGCATATAAGACCTCTCTATAGTATTAAAAATTTATATTTTAAAGATGTATTTAATTTACTTGAAAGGCAGTTACAGAGACAGAGACAGAATTCCATACTGGTCTCTCAGCACTTGGGCCATCTTCCACTATCCTCCCAGGTACATTAGCAGAGAGATGGGACTCAAACCAGGGCTGCAATACAGCGCTGGTGCATCACAGGCGGCAGCTTAACCTCTGCACCACTATGCAGATCCCCAAAAGTTATTTTTAAGGCTCAAACTGATCTTCTAGAGATAAAAATTCACTATCTGTAAAGAAAAAATGCATTGGCTAGGGTTAATAGCTGATTAGATACTGAAGAAAAGTTTAACGAACTTGAAGACACCAGAGAAAACATCCAAAATTATACACAGTAAAAAAGGATTTAGGAAAAAGAAATGTGGGACAGTGAACAATAGGACAAGATCAAGCAGGAGAGAAAACTGTGAGACCATAAAAAGGAACTAATATTAATATAACTAGTGTTCCAGAAAGCACAAGGATAAAAATGACCAATTCTTTCTCAATTTGCTAATAATTAGTAACCAAGTTAGCAACTTTTTGCTCCAAAAAGCAAAAGAAAACCATCCTAACAATTCAGAGTAAAACTGCTGAAAAACCGTGAAACAGAATAATCTTAATGCAGCCTGGGGGGGGGGGGGGGTGTACATATAGAAGGATAGGAGTGACAAAAACGTCAATCAGGGAGAATCAACATTTTTTTAAAAAGATTATTTTATTTAGTTGAAAGGCAGAGTTACAGAGAAAGTGAGAGAGAAAGAGAAAGAGATCTTCCATCCGCTGGTTGACTCCCTAGGCGGCTAAAAAAGCCAGGGTTGGGCCAGGCAGGCTGAAGCCAGGAACCTGGAACTCCATCCTAGTTTCCCATGTGGATGTCAGGGGCCCAAGCACTTAGGACTTGAAGTAGAATGCTATTCATATGGGAAGCTGGCATCGCAGGCAGTGGCTTAACCCACTGTTCCGCAACACAAGCCCCTCAACATCTTCTTAAAGATTTATGTATGTATTTGAAACGGAGAGCAACAGAAGAGGGAGAAACAGAAAGATCACCCATCTACTGGTTCACTACCCAAAGGGCCCCAAAAGCCAGATCTGCTGGAACTCCATCCATGTCACCCACGTGAGCTGCAGGGTCTCAAGTACTTAGGCCA
The DNA here is from genome assembly GCF_033115175.1 of Lepus europaeus. Classification (NCBI taxonomy): domain Eukaryota; kingdom Metazoa; phylum Chordata; class Mammalia; order Lagomorpha; family Leporidae; genus Lepus; species Lepus europaeus. The sequence goes on from NC_084836.1 coordinate 50,707,786, forward strand.
TCTTCTGCTAGGATTCTAACATTCCAAGAGGTAGCTTAACTGCTGTGCCATAATGCCAGCCCTGGATCAACATTTTTGAAATACAGAAAGGAAAAGGATAAAAAAAAAGAATCAACAAAACACTATTAAGAGAAAATTCTAAGCCCAGTTAAAACAGCTTTTTTAAAAAAAAAAAAATTATTTTATTTATTTGCAAGGCAGAGGCAGAAGCAGAGGCAAAGAGAGAGGTTTTCCATCTGATGGTTCACTCCCCAGATAGTCGCCACAGCCAGAGTTGGACCCAACAGAAGCCAGGAGCCAGGAGCTTCCTCCGGGTCTCCCACGCAGGTGCAGGGGCCCAAGATTTGGGCCATCTTCTACTGCTTTCCCAGGCCATAGCAGAGAGCTGGATCAGAAGTGGAGCAGCCGGGACTCAAACCGGCACCCATATGGGATGCCGGAACACCAGGAAGTGGCTTTACCCACTATGCCACAGTGCCAGCTTTCAAAAATAGCTTTCAAAAACAAAAATGTCTTCACTTCAGAAGATAACTTGCCAGTATTTTATAAAGTTAAACATAGATGTACCATACAACTCAACAACTGTGCTCCTAGGTTACCAAAATGAACTGAAAACTCAGGTTCACACCAAAACAAACTCATAAATGTTCACGCCAATGAAGATGTCCTTTGATACCGTTGGCTGGATAAAGAGAACATCTATATGACAAAAAACTATCCAAAAATAAAAAATAATGAGCTGTTAATTCATGCAACATGAATCATTAATGCATTTTTTGCCATAGGAAAGAATTCAGACTAGAAAGACTATATATTTAGTGATTCTATTAATGTGACATTCTTCAAAAGGCAATACGATACAAATTTAAAAAATCTCTTTCTCTAGCCATAGTTTCTTTCTTTTTTAAAGATTTATTTATTTATTTATTTGAAAGTCAGAGTTAAACAGAGAGAGGAGAAACAGAGTGAGAGGGGGGGGGAGGAAGTCTTCCATCCACCAGTTCACTCCCTAGATGGCCACCATGGCCGGAGGTGCACTGGAGCCAGGAGCTTCCTCCGGGTCTCCCACGCAGGTGCAGGAGTCCAATGACTTGGGCCATCTTCTACTGCTTTCCTAGGCCACATCAGAGAGCAGAATCAGAAGTGGAGCAGCTGAGACTCGAGACTTGAACCAACACCCATATGGATGCCAGCACTGCAAGCAATGGCTTTACCCGCTATGCCAGAGCTCCAGCCCCCATAGTTTCTTAAATTGTAAAAAATATTGTTAATTTAGATGAACTTTTAAAATACATTCACCTCTAAAATCTTATATGTTGAATGTTCTGTGTTAAGGTAATCAAATCAGAAAAGTAGGCAATTACAGTTAATTTTTCCAGTATTTTCTGTGTTCTCCCACTTTACTTATCAAAAGTACTTATTTAAAATAACGCCCAGGGCCGGCGCCATGGCTTAACAGGCTAATCCTCTGCCTTGCGGCGCCGGCACACCAGATTCTAGTCCCGGTTGGGGCGCCGGATTCTATCCCAGTTGCCCCTCTTCCAGGCCAGCTCTCTGCTATGGCCCCGGGAAGGCAGTGGAGGATGGCCCAAGTGCTTGGGCCCTGCACCCGCATGGGAGACCAGGAGAAGCACCTGGCTCCTGGCTTCGGATCAGCGAGATGCGCCAGCCACAGTGGCCATTGGAGGGTGAACCAACGGCAAAAAGGAAGACCTTTCTCTCTGTCTCTCTCTCTCTCACTATCCACTCTGCCTGTCAAAAATAAATAAATAAATAAATAAAAAATAATGCCCAGATACCTTGGATGTTAGAACTCTTAAGTTAGGGGCCAGCACTGTTAACACCCTGGCCTGAAGTGCCAGCATCCCATATGGGCACTGGTTCGAGACCTGGCTGCTCCACTTCCGATCCAGCTCTCTGCTATGACCTGGGAAAACAGTAGAAGATGGCCCAAGTCCTTAGGCTCCTGCACCCATGTGGGAGACCCAGAGGAAGCTCCTGTCTCCTGGCTTCAGATCAGCACAGCTCCAGCTGTTGTGACCAACTGGGGAGTACCATCGGATGAAGACCTCTCTCTCTCTCCTCTCTTTGTGTAACTCTTTCAAATAAATGAATAAATCTTAAAAAAAAAAAAAAAGAAAAGAAAAAAGAAAAGAAAAAGAAAACTCAAGTTAAAACGTGAATCTGGGGGACTGGCGCTGTGGCTCTGTGGGTTAAAGCCCCAGCCTGCAGGGCCATCCTCCCATGTGAGTGCAGGTCCCAGTTCCAGTTGTTCTACTTCCAATCCAGCTCCCTGCTATTGCACCTGGGAAAGCAGCAAAGGATGGCCCAAGACCTTGAACCCCTGCACCCACGTGAGAGATCTGGAAGAAGCTCCTGCCTCTTGGTTTCGAACTGGCTCAGCTTTGGCCATTGCAGCCATATAGGGAATGAAGAGGTGGATGGAAGAACACTCACTCACTCTCACATTCTCTCTCTCTCTCTTTCTGTTTCTACCTCTCACTATAGCTCTGTCTTTCAAATAAATAAATCTTTTTTTTAAAAAATGTGAGTTCGGGGAGCTGACGCTGTGGCACAGTGGGTTAAAGCCCCAGCCTGCAGGGCTGGCATCCCATATGGGCGCCAGTTCGAGTTCCAGCTGCTCTACTTCCAATCCAGCTCCCTGCTAGCTAATGTGCCTGGGAAAGCAGCAGAGGATGTCCCAAGTCCTTTGGCCCTTGCACCCACATGGGAGACCCAAAAGAAGCTGCTGGCTCCTGGCTTCAGATTGGCTCAGCTCTGGCCATTGCAGCCATTTGGGGAGTGAACCAGTACATGGACAACTTCTCTGTGTCTACCTCTCTCTGTAATTCTGTCTTTCAAATAAATAAAAATAAATCTTCTTTTAAAAAAAATGTGAATTTGGTTAAGACAGTTAAACCCATTGGACAAGGCTTTATTTTTACTTTTAATACAGAGGACATTATATTCCATATTGGCTATTAATAAACTAGGACCAATTACATGATGTGACTTATGTCCCCGAAGCTTAATAAAAGCTAAAGTAAATGCACTTAGCCATTATTTCTGACATCTAACGATTTCTCAAATTCTAGAACTATGTCAAAAAATCTTGGGCTTGTGCCACAGCTCACTTGGCTAATCCTCCGCCTGCGGCGCTGGTACCCTGGGTTCTAGTCCCGGTTGGGGCGCCGGATTCTGTCCCGGTTGCCCCTCTTCCAGTCCAGCTCTCTGCTGTGGCCCGGGAGTACAGTGGAGGATGGCCCAGGTCCTTGTCCCTGCACCCGCATGGGAGACCAGGAGGAAGCACCTGGCTCCTGGCTTCAGACTGGCGCAGTGCACCGGCTGTAGCAGCCACTTGGGGAGTGAACCAAAGGAAGGAAGACCTTTCTCTCTGTCTCTCTCTCTAACTCTGCCTGTGAAAAAGAAAAAGAAAAAGAAAGAAATCTTTTCTTGTTAATAAGTAGACAATCACAAAAACGTTTCCTTTCCCTTATGAATTTTTAGCTCAATCATATGGATATATGCTTTCAAATGCTAAGCTGATGATTTGTGATAGGCAAACAAAATAAAAACAAAATCAAGAATTTCAATTTTATACTATACTTGATCTATTACTGCCATAACTAAAAATAGATTTTTATTTAAATTTAAAACAGGTTTCACATGTCTATAACCAACATATAAAATAAAAGATTGCCTATATTTACAAAGAAAAACATTCTAGGCCGGCGCCACGGCTCACTAGGCTAATCCTCCGCCTTGCAGCGCCAGCACACCGGGTTCTAGTCCCGGTCGGGGCACCGATCCTGTCCCGGTTGCCCCTCTTCCAGGCCAGCTCTCTGCTGTGGCCAGGGAGTGCAGTGGAGGATGGCCCAAGTGCTTGGGCCCTGCACCCCATGGGAGACCAGGAGAAGCACCTGGCTCCTGCCATCAGATCGGCGCGGTGTGCCGGCCGCAGCGCGCCTACCGCAGCGGCCATTGGAGGGTGAACCAAAGGCAAAAGGAAGACCTTTCTCTCTGTCTCTCTCTCACTGTCCACTCTGCCTGTCAAAAATTAAAAAAGGCCGGCGCCGTGGCTTAACAGGCTAATCCTCCGCCTTGCGGCGCCGGCACACCGGGTTCTAGTCCCGGTTGGGGAGCCGGATTCTATCCCGGTTGCCCCTCATCCAGGCCAGCTCTCTGCTATGGCCTGGGAAGGCAGTGGAGGATGGCCCAAATGCTTGGGCCCTGCACCCGCATGGGAGACCAGGAGAAGCACCTGGCTCCTGGCTTCGGATCAGCGTGATGCGCCGGCCGCAGCGGCCATTGAAGGGTGAACCAACGGCAAAAAGGAAGACCTTTCTCTCTGTCTCTCTCTCTCACTATCCACTCTGCCTGTCAAAAAAAAAAAAAAAAAAATCTAAAAAAAATAAAAATTAAAAAAAAAAAGAAAAACATTCTCTTGAAATCAATTTACTCTGTCATAATTTAATGTTTGTAACCGAATTTTGTGTGTGTCTATTTTTTGTAGTTACAGCTTTCCTGATACATTACTTCCAAAATGTCTATGTGGTTCCCTCACACATATTCCAAGGAAGAGTCTAGGCAGCTGATACATAAAACTTACTGTAAGCAGAAAATCAGCAGATCTATCTAAAAAGCATAAAATCTCAAGACAGAAGTTTGTTGTTGTTGTTGTTGTTTCTTGACAGGCAGAGTTAGACAGTGAGAGAGAGAAAGAGACAGAGAGAAAGGTCTTCCTCCTGTTGGTTCACCACCCAAATGGCCGCTATGGCAGGCGCGCTGCACCGATCCAAAGCCAAGAGCCAGGTGCTTCCTCTTGGTCTCCCATGCTGGTGCAGGGCCCATGGACCTGGGCCATCCTCCACTGCACTCGCGGGCCACAGCAGAGAACTGGACTGGAAGAGGGGCAACCAGGACAGAATCCGGCGCCCCTTCCGGGACTAGAACCTGGGGTACCAGCGCCGCAGGCAGAGGATTAGCCTAGTGAGCCGCAGCGCCGGCCCAAGACAGAAGTTTTCTACTACCAGCCTAAAAGTAAAATGAAATACAATAAAGGGAGTCCTACTGTACTTAAATGACAAAGTTCAATAATTTCTGAAAATTTCTTGAAAATCAAATGTTCCTTATCTTTTTTAATGTTAAATGAAATTGCAGTCTAGGGGCTGACGCTGTGGTGCAGCGGGTTAACACCCTGGCCTGAAGCACCAGCATCCCATATGGGCATCAGTTCGCGTCCCAGCTGCTCCACTTCCAATTCAGATCTCTGCTATGGCCTGGGAAAGCAGTAGAGGGTGGCCCAAGTCCTTGGGCCTCTGACCCGCATGGGAGATCTGGAGGAAGCTCCTTGATCCTGGCTTCAGATCGGCGCAGCTCCAACCGTTGTGGCCAATTGGGGAATGAGCCATCGGATGGAAGACCCCTCCCTCCCTCCCTCCCTCCCTCTCTCTCTCTCTCTCTCCCCCTCTGCCTCTCCTCTCTGTGTAGTTAAGTAAATAAATAAATCTTTAAAAAAAAAAAAGAAAAAGAAACTGCAGTTTAAAAAGACAATAAGGGAGTCTTTCTAGTCCTGCTGCTTGAAATATACATGTTTACCCAAGTTACTTAAATCCAATTTCCTTACTTTATAAATAAAGAAAATAGCATCTGCATGGTCAAGAAAAGCAATGGCTAACAAAAAACATAAAAACTCAAAGTGTGGCAGATCTAAAAGTTAACTGGGATAAGTGGTTCAAGGAATAGTAATTGTTTCAAATATCACTGATTAAGAAATATTTGAGTGGGCATTTGGTATAGCAGTTTAAGACTCTGGGTCCGTATCAGTTAGGATGCCTATGTTAACGTCTGGGCTATGCTTCCAGATGCAGTTTCCTGTTAATGTGCATACACTCTGGGAGGCAACAGGTGAGGGCTCAAGTTTTTTGGTCCCTTCCATCTACACGGAAGGCCCAGGATGAATTTCAGCCCCTGGTTTCTGCCTGGTCCTGCCCCAACGATTGTGAGCTTTTGGGGAGTGGACTAGCAGATGGAAGATCTCTGTCTCTATTTCTCCTTCACTTTCAAATAAATAAGTTTTTAAAAATAATAAATGAAAATTAATCTTTGAGCTAATAGCATGGAGGGCATCTGGTAATCCTCACTAGAATAGTTTTAGTTGAATGGTGGAAGTTAAAGCACTAAGTAGCTTGGGTTCGCAAAAGAGTACAAAGAGGAAATGGAGACAAAATATAGAAATCTTTTTCAAGTTTTGCGATCAAAGCAAGAGAAATGGGGCATAGCTGAGAGAAAACATGGAACTGAAGATGCCTTTTATAAAACAGGAAAACCTGTAACAGAGGGAAAGGCTGATGATACATGATAGGGAAAAAGGAGTGATGACTTCTGAGCATATATGGATGGAATCCATAAGAGAAATTGGACTTTAACTAGGCACAAGGCTGTATCAATACAAATAAAAGATTCAGGTAAGTACATGGATCTAGTATCAGATCTTCAGGAAGTTCTCATCCAGTTGCTTCTGTTCTTTTATTAAAATAAGAAATAATGTCATCAGCTGTGCCAACATGGAAGATAGTAAAGTTTCGAAGAGGAAGGAAAAAGTGGAATAGTCCTCCAAGAAAATGGGATGAAGAAGAGAGAATACAGTAAGTGGAATTATGAAGTGGCACTAAGGACAGCCACTTGAGGCTGGTGTTCTCCAGTCATGTGCAGCTGCAGTGATACACAAACCGTGTAAGCAGAAGTGGATTTAGCCAAATCTAGTGAGTATGATGAAACATGAAGCAAGACTATTAAGAGTAAAGACAAAGCACTGATTATAATGATAGGTAAGAAAAAAGTGAGGGTATCTTTGTACCATTTGCCTATAAAGTTCTAGCTGCCCTAACTTTCCTTGTGTTTCTGAAATACAAGTCAATTTTCAAGGTAGTGCTGCTCATTTTCAATGATCTTACCCCAAATCTTCAAACACGAAGCAATTTCACCTTAATATTTCTGCCTATGTCTCTTCAGAGAGGCTTTCACTGAACACTCAAATATCTTTTCAACTTTCAGTTGTTGTCTGTCACCACTGCTTATTTATTTGTTTGAAAGACAGGGAGAAAGAGATTGATCACCCATCTGCTGGTTCATACCCCAAATGCCTGCAGCAGCCAACAAAATTGGGGTTGTGGCTAAGGCTGAGATTGGGACAGACTGAAGCCAAGAAAAGAGAACTCGAAATCCAGCTATTTCCATCTCTTAAAATCTAAAATCCTTAAGGAGGGTGTCTTTTATGCTTACCGCTGTTATTTCAGGTATCTAAAACAGTGACACAAAGCAGGTACTTTACTGAATAAATGAACCACAAAAAAATATTAAATCCTTTACTAACTTTAATTTTATGAAATAATAATTTTCCTTAAAGGGACAACAGTATAATGTTCAATAAGAACAAGACCAGTTGGCTGGTGCCATGGCTCACTTGGCTAATCCTCCGCCTGCGGTGCCAGCACCCCGGGTTCTAGTTCTAGTTGGGGTGCTGGATTCTGTCCCGGTCACTCCTCTTCCAATCCAGTGCTCTGCTGTGGCCTAGGAAGGCAGTGGAGGATGGCCCAAGTGCTTGGGACCTGCACCCACGTGGGAGACCAAGAGGAAGCACCTGGCTTCTGGCTTCGGATCAGCGCAGCGAGCTGGCCGCAGCACGCCGGCTGTAGCGGCCATTTGGAGGGTGAACCAACAGAAAGGAAGACCTTTCTCTCTGCCTCTCTCTCACTGTCTAACTCTGCCTGTCAAAATAAATAAATAAAATAAAAAAAAAAAAAGAACAAAACCAGCAATCCAAATATTAATTTTCAAATCTGATTACTGGAAGTCATTAAGAAGCATACTTTTAAAATATAAATTTACACTTATTTCTCTTGATAATTCCAAGAGCAACAGGGATTTTTTTTCTTTTTTAGTTTAGGATTAGTAATATCTTTTAGGTATAAACTACATCTTTTAGGATTTCAAGTTTCAGTTGAATTAAGACCTCAAACGCACTTAATTTAGCAGAATTTTTCTAAATTTTTACAAATGTTTTCCAGTTTTTAAACAGCTTTCTCACAAAAGCAGACACCCTTAGCTGATTTCTTAATAGCCCTTCTGTCAAGTGACCACTAAGGCTATGCAGATGTTCAGACTTCCCCATGTGATTCAAGATTAAATGCTGGTCAGTATAGCCAATATGGTAATCCAATCCTCTCTGTCAGTAACTGACACCTGTACTCCTGACCCCTCTCCCCCGGGGGGGGGGTGGGGGGGTGGTGAATTCCAAATCAAGAACTACTGTAAAGATGAGGGCAGTTAATTTGAAGACAAGCTGAACTCTGACAATGGCTGAACAGAAAGCAAGAAAGAATCAAGCCCTGATATTAAGCACTTAGCTGCTCTATTAGCCAGTAACACAAATACTTTCATTCCTTCAGAATGTGAGAAAATAAATTTTCCATACTGATTAGTCATTTGAACACAAGGTCTTCCACTCTAGGCTCATCTATACCTAGTCCTTCAGTAGTTCTACAGTCCTTTATGTAAAGTCCTTCCAAAATCACTGGCCTGGCTATTCATTAAAAACCAAGAAATGTTTCTATCTTTCTACATTCATATCACATCTAGAATAAAAATTATATCAATACTGGCATAAAAAATATATAATACTGGCAGAAACTGATTCATGTGGGCAGGCATTTGGCACAGCAGTAATGACTGTTATACTCATTATCACATACCGGAGTGCCTGGTTCAAGTCATGGCTTCCCTTCAGATTGAACTTCCTGCTAACACGCACCCTGGGAGGCAGCAGCACTAGTGTCCCTGTCACTCACATGGGAGATCCAGAAGGCCAGACAGAGTCCAGGCTCCCAGCTTCAGCCTGGTCTGGTCCTAGCTATTCTGAGCATTTTGGGGAGCAAACCAGTAGATAAAAGGCATCCTTCCCCTCCCCTGAATAAACACACTCTCTCTCAAATAAAATGAAAATGAAATTTTTTAAAAGATCAAAACTGATGATACAACTAACCCAGTTGAGAAAAAGGTACGAGAGAAAACTAGACTAGCCACTTAGCAGCTAAGAATTCTCCAGACTACAAGAATGGAAAACAACTGTTTAGAAGAGTGGATCAGAGCCAGCACAACGGCGTAGCGGGTTACACCACCACCTGCAACGCCAGCATGCCATATGATCACCACTTCATGTCCCAGATGCTCCACTTCCAATCCAGCTCCCTGCTAATGTGCCTAGGAAAGCAGCAGAGGACGGCTCAAATACGTGGACCCTCGCACCCACATGGGACACCCAGATGAAGCTCCTGGCTTCAGTCTGGCCCAGTCCCAGCTGTTGCAGCCAACTGTGGAGTAAACCAGAAGAGGGAAGCGCGCGCGCTCTCTCTCTCTCTCTCTCTCTCGCTCTCTCTCTCTCCCTCTTTCTGCAAAACTCTTTTAAATAAATCTTTAAAAAAGGAGGAGCATGTCAGTTAAATGTTTTAGGTTTGTTAAGGACATTTGTTATGAACACTGTGTTTCTGTATATAATAGAGCCTATCTATAATAAATGCTATCCTATAGCGTAGAGAGCCAGCTAAAAAGTCCTAACAGGACTTAGATGTATGTTTCCAAGACAGAAATTTTAAAATTAGAGTAAATCTAGAGTCAAAGAGGTAGAATTATCAGTCTATCCCAACCCAGCATACAGTGTAAGAGCCCAGAAACTATTAAAAAAAAAAAAAAGAAAAGAAAAAAAAACCTTTATCTCAATACATGCTGTTTCACAGCTTCTGAACAGAGAATATTTACGAAGTTCTACAATTCAAAACTTTCAGGCTATATACACAATATTTACTGTGTGCTTTACTTACATGAAAGCCAAGTTTTATTTTATCATGTGTTGTATTATGGATATCTGTCTCATCTTACCATTTATAATGTATCCTTGTATTCTGTTAACAAGTACTAAATAATGACTCATTTTTTTCAAACACAAATTTACCATATTTTAAAACAAGTACTCAGAATTAAAAGCTAAAAGGTCCTGATACCAATAAACATAGACTCTTCTAATTTCCTTCCAAAATTATTTACTGAAACCTACTGTGTGCTAGATAGTAAATAAAAGTCTCAGTGAGAAATGCCCGTAAGAAACAAAACTGTTCTCCATGGATTGGTAAAGCATTAATTACAGTTAAAATAAGGTTATATATGGCAGTAATATTCAAATATTGATTAGTAATACTTATTCACTAAGGAATATATTCCATAGAGACAACTTGTGTTTACTAAATATACAGTGGACACTAAATTAACTGTCTAGTGAACTGATAAGGACAAGAGTTAACCCAGGTTCTACAAATTCTCAATTTGTTGATCAAATGCAGAAGCTTGGGGCCAGCGCCATGGTGCAGCAGATTAATCCTCCGCCTACAGCACTGACATCCCATATGGGCACCAGTTCAAGTCCCGGCTGCACCTCTTCCGATCTGGCTCTCTGCTATGACCTGGGAAAGCAGTGGAGGATGGCTCAAGTCCTTGGGTCCCTGCACCCACATGGGAGACCTGGAAGAAGCTCCTGGCTCCTGGCTTCGGATCTGTGCAGCTCCGGCTGTTGCAGCTATTTGGGGAGTGAACCAATGGAAGGAAGACTTCTTTCTGTCTGTCTCTCTCTGTCTGTAATTCCACCTCTCAAATAAATAAATAAATAAAATACAGAAGGTACATGAACTTACATGAGAGAAAAACAATCTGTAAGTGACATTTGGTATTTCCATAATTAAGAATGCAGGCAATAAGCAACAGTTGCACCTGTGAATTCTGTTCTCATTAGAAACCACAGATTTTTATGTCACTTTACTTACTTCAAACCTCAAATTATCATTTACACTCATCACTAGTCTAAAATTACTATACCACTAGACTGTGTTGATGTTACTGAGTATGTTTATTAAATCAGTATTTTTAAACTGTATTATAATACAGTTAGTGTTCATTTTCATAAGTCTATGGGAAATATTATTTTGAAATCAGGTCCACATGCTTCACCAGAGCCAAAAAGGCACATGGAACAAATACAGATCAAGAATCCCTATAGTAGAGTAATAGTGATTTGATGAAAGTAAGCACACTGTTCAAGGTCACACACACAGCTAATTAAAGCCTGAGCCAGAGAGAACTGAATCCAGGATTTCTGGCTCACAATCCAGGGCTAAATCAACTTTGATGTGTCTTGACTATAATAAAGCAAACAAAGACAACTCTGAAGATATATGCCAAGAAGTTATTAGGGAAAGAAAGAAATTATACAGGAAAAAGAATTGGTTTGAAAAAATAAAATGATGGGTTAAGACGTTCAAGTATTTTGAAAATATAGCTACAGCATAAGATGCCAACTGAAATGTCTAAAAAGACAAGAAAAAAGAAACAGGGCCAGTGCCATGGCTCCTTCAGTTAGTCCTCCGCCTGCCGCGCCAGCATCTCATATGAGCGCCGGGTTCTAGTCCTGATTGCTCCTGTTCCAGTCCAGCTTTCTGCTGTGGCCCGGGAGTGCAGTGGAGGATGGCCCAAGTGCTTGGGCCCTACACCCGCGTAAGAGATGAGGAGGAAGCACCTGGCTCCGGATCAGCACAGCGCCACTTGTGGTGGACATTTGGGGAGTGAACCAATGGAAGGAAGATGTTTCTGTCTCTCTCTCTAACTCTACCTGTCAAATGGAGGGAGGGAGGGAGGGAGTGGAGGGAGGAGAAAAAAGAAGAGAAGAGAAAAAAAAAAGAAAGGAAGAGAAGAGAAGAGGAAAAGGAAACGAAAGGAAAGGAAAAAACAAGACACTTTTGGCATACTGAACATGTAACATACTCTAAGTTAATGAAAAAGTGGGTCAAAAGCTAAGTGTATTGTAGGGTAAAATATTTTAAATCCAAGCATACAAATAAAAATGTGAAATAAAGTGAAGATTTTCCTATCCTCTGGTTCTACAATAAGAAATACAACCACAAATGCACAACAGTAAATACTAAATGGCAGGTGCTTACAGTAGAAGGAACTATGAAAAACTAGAGTACATTTGAACTACCTAAAGAAGATATTTACTACTATTCAATTCTAGCTAACTGCTACCAGGAACTGTCACCCCACAACTCCATATAAAAGGGAAAGTTTCAAAAACGAAAGTGAAAAAAGACATTTTTTGGTTTTAAGAAAAAGATAATTCATCTTTTTTTTTTAAAAAGATTTATTTTACATATTTTAAAGGCAGAGTTACAGAGAAAGAGAGAGGTCTTCCATCTGTTGGTTCACTCCCTGGATAGCCGCAATGGCCGGAGCTGCACCAATCTGAAGCCAGGAGCCAGGAGCTTCTTCCAGGTCTCCCACATGGGTGCAGTGCCCAAGGACTTGGGCCATCTTCTACTGCTTTCCCAGGCTATAGCAGAGAGCTAGATTAGAAGTGGAGCAGCAAGGACTAGAACCGGCGCCCATATGGGATACTGGCACTTCAGGCCAGGGCGTTAACCCACTGTGCCACAGCACCGGCCCCAAGATAATTCATCTTAAGCAGATCTGCTCTAACAAACAGGAAGTGTCTTGACAAAGGTAATAATGCCAGCAGGAAGCTTAGAATTTCATAAATGAAAAAAAATGCAAATATGTGAGTACATATAACAGACCACAGGTTGACAGTTTTGTTTTTTTTTTTTTTTTTAAATAGCCAGATAGCAAACATTTTAGGCTTCTTAGACTTAACAATTCTGTTGTAACTATTCAATTCTGGATTGTAGTACAAAAGCAGCCATACACACAATATGTGAACAGGTGGGCTGCATTCCCAACAAAACTTTATTTATAAAAGCAGAGGGCAGCCTGGATTTGGCCTGCAGCTGTAGTTTGACAATCCCTTTGAGGGACTATTTTTCTTAAGTTCTTAAACTCCAGAATTATTAAAGAATAAATGTTATTTTAAGCCATGCGATTCATGGCAATAAGTAATACAACAAGCAAATTATAAAAAACACTGTAATTAATCCCTAGAGAAAACTCTAAAAGTTACACAAAAACTATATTCAACACCCTGATAAAAATGTTTGGCATTCTGGTTAATCTGCAACTTGGAACACCCATATCCTATACTGTAATGCCTGGTTCAAGTCCTGGCTCCTCTGCTTCCAACACTTCTCTGCTAATACACGTAGGGGAGTTCACACACTACGGCTCAAGTACCTCCCAGCTGCTGATCCATAATGCACCTGTGAAAACAGCGGAAGATGTCCAAGTACTTGGGCCCCTTGTCAGAGACATAGATGGATTTCCTGGCTCCTAAGTTTGGCCTGGTCCAGACCTGGCCATTGCAGCCATTTGGGGAGTGAACCAGTGGATGGAAGCTCTCTGTTCTGCTGTCTCTGTAACTCTTCCTTTCAAATAAACAAATAACTCTTTTTTAAAAATCAGTATTACTCATGAAAATACATGTAAAACCCTCATGGGTATGGGGGAAGAACAGCTATAATCCAAAAGCTGTACTTATGAAATTTATATTTGTTAAATAAAAACTGCAAACAGTCTGGGGCCAGTGTTGCAGATGGGCCAAGTGCCTGGGCTCCTACACCTGCGTGGGAAACCTGGAAAATGCTCCTGGCTCCTGGCTCCTGATCAGCCCATCTCCTGCCTTTGCAGCTATTTGGGGAGCAAACCAGTGCATGGAAGACCTTTCTCTCTCTCTGTAACTCTGCCTCTCCAATAAATAATTAAATCTTTTAAAAAAAAGAGAGAGAAAGTTCACACAAAGTCACAGGACAGAAAAAAAATGTATCATGAAAATAGCCACCATAAGAAACTGTAGTAACTACACAAGTATCAGACAAGATAAACCTTAAAAAATGTACTAACTAGAAAAAATTATTATTATAAGCAGGCCAATCTTCAGGAAAATATAACCATATTTTCCTTAGTTCTTATAAACTAAGAACCTAACAAGAACAAGCCCCCCCCCCCCCAAATGAAAGAAGCAAAAACTGACAAATTGGAGAAATTTAAGCAATTCAATTACAGTAGCTGGGAGATTCTAATATTTCATGTCAATAATGTATACAAGTATACACATCAACAAGTCAAAAGGAAAGTGAAAAATGACATAAAACTACATCTGACATGTCATAAAATCCCCATTCTTCTCAAGCGCTAACAGAACATTCTCCAGCATAATTGTATGCTAGGCCATAAACAAGCCATAATAAATTTAAAAAGAATTCACACAAAGTTATGTTCCCCAGCCACAATGAAATGAAATTAGAAATAAGGACAAAATTAAATTTGAGTAATTCACAAGTATGTGGAAATTAAACATCTATCTAAATAACCAATGGTCACAAGGAAAACTAGAATATACTTTGGGAGGAATAAAGTAAAAACTCCAAGACACTAACAGTGAAAATAGTACTTAGAAGGAAATGTATAGTTGTAAATGTTCATGCTGAAAAAAGATCTTAAATCATTAACCTAAACTTCCATCTTTGGAAACTAGAAAAAATGAGCAAACTAAAACAAAAGCCAAAAGAATGAAAATGATAAAAATTGAGAGCAGAAATAAGTGAATCAAAATACAAGAACAAAAGGGAAAAGATTTTTTAAAGCTAATCAAAAGAAACTAAACAAAACTGATAAACTTCAAGCTAAACGAAAGGAGAAAATTCCAAGTACTAATATCAGGAAAAACTAAGACATATCACTATTAACGTTACAAACACAGAAAGGATTCTGAAGAAGTAATATGAACAACTTCATGTTAACAAATTAAATAACTGGAGGAAATACCTACAAATGTCACGTATTATCAAAATTGACCTACGAAGAAACAGATCTTTAAAAAGTGAAAGGACTGCACTAGCTATTTTAAAACTTCCAACAGGGAAAGTCCCAGGCCCAAATAACGTTATTGGTGAATTCTACCAAACATTTAAAAGGAAACTTAGTATCACTACTCCACAAACTCTTTCAAAACTAGAAGCACTTAGAATCCATTTGAGGGGCCGGTGCTGTGGCGCAGTAGGTTAATCCTCTGCCTGTGGCGCTGGAATCCCATGAGTGGTGGTTCTAGTCCTGGCTGCTCCTCTTTGGATCCACTCTCTGCTATGGCCTGGGAAAGCAGAAGATGGCCCAAGTCCTTGGGCCCCTGCACCTGCGTTGGAGACCCGGAAGAAGCACCTGGCTCCTCGCCTCAGATCGGCCCAGCTCTGGCCATTGTAGCCATTTGGGGAGTGAACCAACGGACAGAAGACCTTTCTCTCTGTCTCCCTCACTGTCTGTAACGCTACCTCTCAAATAAATAAATAAATAATCTTTAAAAAAAAGAATCCTTTTGAATTTATTCTATAAGACCATAATTATCCTAATAACACTACCAGAGACTTCACAAGAAATGAAAATTAGACTGTCTCTTACAAAAAAAGACACAACAATTCCCAATAAAATACTAGGAAAGCAAATCCAGTTACATACAAAAGGAAATATATTCCATGATCATGTGGGATTAATATAAGGAATACAAGATTTGCTCAACATACAAAATAAAAAAAATCAAGCTATGTACAGCACACCAATGTAAGACAAAAATCATATGATCATTTCAAAAGATGCAGGAAAAGTATGAAAAAACCCAAAAGCTCTTCATGGTAAGAATTCAACAAACCAGAAACAGAATAGACTTTCCTCAAACTGACAAAATACATCTATAAGAAACACAAACACACAAACACACACACACACACACACGGAAGTAGTATCACACTTAATGATGAAAAAAATCAAATATTTTTAAGATCAGGAATAAAATGTGGCTGTCCACTCTTGTGCCCAGTGTATTGATGATTCTAGCTGAAACAATTCAGCAAGCTCCCAGCTAACACACTTCGTAAGGCAGCGAAGACGGCCCAGACCCCTACCCATTTGGAGTAAATGAAATAAATGTCTTTAAAAACAATCAAAAAGTTAACATTTCTAGATAATAACAACGAAAAAGCCAAAAATGAAACTAAAACAATTCCGGGGCCAGCGCTGTGGCTCAGTGGGTTAATGCCCTGGCCTGAAGCGCTAGCATCCCATATAGGCACCGGTTCAAGACCCAGCTGCTCCGCTTCCAATCCAGCTCTCTGCTATGGCCTGGGAAAGCAGTACAAGATGGCCCAAGTCCTTGGGCCCCTGCACCGGTGTGGGACTCCTGGAAGAAGTTCCTGGCTCCTGGCTTCGGATCAGCGCAGCTTCAGCTGTTGCAGCCAATTGGGGAGTGAACATCGGATGGAAGACCTGTCTCTCTCTCTCTCTCTCTCTCTCTCTGCCTCTCCTTTCTCTGTGTAACTCTGACTTTCAAATAAATAAATCTTTAAAAAAAATTCTATTTCTGAAGTATCAAACAGATTGAAATATTTAGGAAGTTAAACAAAAGTACAAAATTTATATTCCAAAAACTGTATGACATTGTTAAAAGAAATTAAAATAATTGTATAAATGGAAAGCTATTCTATACTAAGAAACCAGAAGACTTAAAATGGCAACACGCTTCCTGATTCAATACAGTCCCTGTCAAAATTCCATCTGACTTCTCTGCAGAAATGACAAACTGATGCTGAAATTCAAATGGAAATTCAAGGAACAGAGAGTAATTTAAAAAAATCTTGAAAAAGAGTAAGAAGTTCGGAGAATTCTTATTTCCCATTTTTGAAATTACATACTGTTATTAAAACACACTGGTATAAGGATAGTCACAGATTAATGAAATACATATGGCAGCTCGAAATAAACCCTCATAGTATCATAAATTCATTTTAGACAAGGGTGACAGAAAGATTCAATGGCAGTACAATCTTTTTAACAAATACTGAGTTATAAACTTTTTTCATTTTTCTCTATTAAATTAACCCTTCACGTAAACTGTGCACAAATTTAAGTCTAGCAAGGTACAATATCCAGAGATTTTAGCATCCACTTGATAAAGAAAAGCAGCAACTGTAGAGGAAGAAGACTTGCCTTGTGCCAAATGAACATGCACTCAACAAACATGTTTGAAACAAGTTAGAAAAGCGCTACAACAATGAAATAAATGTTTGACAAAAATCAATAGTAGTAGCAGCACCAGCTTCTTCTTCTTCTTCTTTTTTTTTTTTTTTATTTGACAGATAAAGTTATAGACAGTGAGAGAGAGAGAGAGAGACAGAGAAATGTCTTCCTTCCGTTGGTTCACTCCCCAAATGGCCACAATGGCTGGAACTGCACCGATCCAAAGCCAGGAGCCAGGTGTTTCCTCCCAGTCTCCCATGTGGGTGCAGGGGCCCAAGCACTTGGGCCATCCTCCACTGCCTTCCCGGGGCCACAGCAGAGAGCTGGACTGGAAGAGGAACAGCCGAGACTAGAACCCGGCACCCATATGGGATGCCGGCACCACAAGCGTAGGATTAACCAAGTGAGCCAGGGCGCCAGCCCCCATTTTGTTTGTTTCTTAATGCCCTGTCCTCTTAAGATTTAATTTAGGGGCTGGCGCTGTGGCATAGCCAGTAAAAGCTGCTGCCTACAGTGCAGGCATCCCATATGGGCGCCAGTTCAAGACCCAGCTGCTACACTTCCAATCCAGCTCTCTGCTATGACCTGGGAAAGCAGCAGAAGATGGCCCAAGTTCTCGGGCCCCTGCAACCACGGGAAGACCTGGAAGAAGCTCCTGGCTCCTGGCTTCAGACAGGCGCAGCTCCAGCCATTGCATCCAACTGGAGAGTGAACCAACAGATGGAAGACCTCTCTCTCTGCCCCTCCTTCTTTGTGTAACTCTTTCAAATAAATAAAGTAAATCTTCAAAACAAAAGATTTAATTTAGCACTCTAAGCATTATTTACTAAATTGTAGTGTATTTTTTTTTTTTAAGACATATGTATTTACTTAAGAGGAAGGGCTACACAGGGAGATAGAAAAAGGGCTTCTCTGCACTGGGTAGCACACACCCCAAATGGCCACAATGGCCAGAGCTAGGCCAATCTGAAGCCAGGAGCTTCTTCCGAATCTCCCACGCAGGTGCAGGGGCCAAAGCACTTGGGCCTCTTCTACTGCTTTTCCAGGCCATCAGCAGGGAGCTGGATCGAAAATAAAGCAGCCAGGACTTGAAACGTTGCCCATATGGGATGCTTAGTCTCCTACGCCATAGCACCCACCCCTAAATTGTAGTTTCTCTCCAAGGGATTTATATATGGACTTTCAAATGTTATACATGTACATTTTTATAATCTGCTAACTACATTGCATCTTGCTTCCCAACTTAAGAGGTATTTTTATGGATAATTTTTTTTTGTTTTTTAAATAAAAATAACAGCCACACATAATTCAGAGCCATTAACTCAGGACTTCTGCATTCCAAACGAAACATGACTTAAAATGCAGTTATTTAGTGACACCATGCTATACTACAGTGATTTTCAACTGCATCAACAACAGGCCATGAATGCAACTTAGCAGGCCAAAAACAGCATGCTTACAAATACATTATAAAGTGTAACAGAAAACATCTGAATGCAACTCACAGCAAGGGTACTGTTTTGTGAGTTTCTTTTTTTCTTCAGTCATATACACACGCATAAACTTTCACCCTGGATTCACACAAAAAAAATAAGTCTACCTTGGATTTCACTCTAAAAGTGTTAAGTATACTTACACTTCTAAAGAATGCTAGAGCAAGAGGAAAGGCAATATAATGAAAAAAATTATGGGCTTTGAAGCTAAAGACCTAACTTCAGATCTTAGACACTAGCTTGCGTGACCTTGAAGAAGTTACAGTACTTGACTTTCAATGGTCCAACTTACAGTTTTGTGA
Source organism: Lepus europaeus (assembly GCF_033115175.1). Classification (NCBI taxonomy): domain Eukaryota; kingdom Metazoa; phylum Chordata; class Mammalia; order Lagomorpha; family Leporidae; genus Lepus; species Lepus europaeus. The sequence goes on from NC_084836.1 coordinate 50,726,633, forward strand.
CTTTATGAAAGCACAAGAGTGATATGCACTCAGTAGAAATCATACTCCAAATTTTGAATTTTATCTTTTACTGGACCAGAATGACCTTCTCTCTCGATAATAAGCAGCAGCAGCAGCCATCATGTGAACACAAGGCTAAACAAAAATTAGACAGTGTACTGTGTTGCTCAGCTATGATGTTCAGAAGGTTAGACGTATTAAATGAATTTTCAGCTTAATTATGTTTTCAACTTAAGATGGGTTTCTCAACAGGTAACACCACTGTAAATCAAGGAGCATCTGTATTGACTGTCCAGGAGAATCTTTATTCAACTGTAAGATGGAAAGAATTCAATTAATTTTGCCTAACAATTAAGAGCATATAGAAGGTCATTTTTCTCACAGTAAAAGCCAAAGTCCTTTTGGACTTAGCAAAATGTTTCCTCATTTGCCTCAAAAGGGTTCTTACCCTTTCTGTACCCATCTAACATGCTCTTCCTTTCCCTCTACTCTCCAATCACACAGCACCCTCTCCCCACTGGGATTTTTCAGTCATAAGATACTGAGAATACTCTCTTGGGCCACCTGTTCTTTGTCGTTGTCTTTTCCTGGAATGCCTTTCTCCTTGATATGTGGAGGATCAGTCCCTCACCACAGGTTCACTAATTTGTTCACCTTCCAGGGAAGGACTTCTTTAACCTGCCTAATTTAAATCTGCATTCTTTGCGTATGTATACCTTTTTCATTGGCTCTATATCCGTACCACTATTTGCTACACCATGTTATTTATTCTTATTTCATACACTGCAATATCCACTTCGAACAGTGTCTGACATGAGAAAAATTATATAATACAATTGCTAATAATACTTGCCTCTGCCTACCCCTCACTATTTTCATGTATTTTTTTTTTTTTTTTTTGGACAGGCAGAGTGGATAGTGAGAGAGAGAGACAGAGAGAGAAAGGTCTTCCTTTTTGCCGTTGGTTCACCCTCCAATGGCCGCTGCGGCCGGCGCATTGCGCTGATCCGAAGCCAGGAGCCAGGTGCTTATCCTGGTCTCCCATGTGGGTGCAGGGCCCAAGCACTCGGGCCATCCTCCACTGCACTCCCGGGCCACAGCAGAGAGCTGGCCTGGAAGAGGGGCAACCGGGATAGAATCTGGCACCCCAACCGGGACTAGAACCCGGTGTGCTGGCGCCGCAAGGCGGAGGATTAGCCTGTTAAGCCGGCTCTATTTTCATGTATTATCTACAGCTATCAAAGTGATTTTGAAGCCCTCGAGATAGCATAATTTTAATAACACAGTGAAAATACAATCAGTTCTTAGCATTTAACGTAACTTGTTATATTTTTAGTGCTGATTCAGCAAATTAGGCGAAAATTCTAAACGTTTACATTGCCAGTTTAAGCCACTTATATGATCAATTTGGCACAGCACTATGTACAATTAACTTAATCTCATTTGTGTGATGTTAAATATGAGTATGGGATGATATTTTAGAGGGCAGTAGAGGAGGTTATAACTTTTTTTCAAAAAAAAACGTACAAACAAAAATTCAGGTACAAGACTGTTGTTCAGAGTGCTATTAATAATTTTCATATTCACAAAACTGAAAATCAAAATAAATTTTCAATAACAAAGTCATTAAGTCAGCTATGCTCTTGCTATTAAGAATTTTTTTTAAAAGATTTATTTGAGAGGCAGAGTTATAGACAGATAGAGGGAGAGACAGAGAGGTCTTCCAAACGATGGTTCACTCCCCAAAAGGCCACAACAGTTGGGGCAGGGGCAATCTGAAGCCAGGAGCTTCTTCCGGGTCTCCAACATGAGTGCAAGGGCCTAGGCAACTGTGGCATCTTCCACTGCTTTCCCAGGCACATTAGCAAGGAGCTGGATCAGAAATGAAGGCGCCCATATGGGATGCTAGCACCACAGGCAGAGGCTTAATCCACTAGGCAACAGCAATGGCTCCAAGAATTTTGTTTTGAATAAATATTATATAACACTAGATACTAGAAAATGTTCATGTATAAGCTTGTTTTGCTTTTTAAAATTCAGAAAAAAAAATTCAGATTACATAAAATCCTAAGTATACCCCAATTTCTCTATTACAAAACTGGAAACACTATACATCTTTTTTAGGGGCTTTTACCCTCTTTTTTACACACTACTGCATTTCCTAAATTTTATACATAATTCTGTATTATTTTAATAATTAGAAGTTAAAAGGGGGAGGGGCAGAGAGAGAGACTGTAGTACTTATAGACCACATACAAAGGAATTGATAATGTTAACTCTAGTAAACATTTCTCTAGGTTGCAGGATTGGAAGTGATTTTTACTTTCTTCTCTTAATCTTTATTTTCTACCCTTCCTATAATAAGTATCTGCTATTATTTTTTAACCACAGGCCTTCTTCAGCACATGACCTCACATTTTATTTGCCCCACACAAAAATGTAGGGCGTCTGGCACAGCAGTTAAGACAACACCTGTGACACTTAATTTCCATATTACACTGCCTGGATTCAAGTCCTGGCTCTGCTTCCAATTCCAGCTCCCTGCTAATGTAGACACTGTGAGACAGGTGATGGCTCAAGTAATTGAGTCCCTATCACTCATACAGGAGATCCACATTGAGCTCCTGGCTCCCAGCTTCGGTCTTGCCCAGTTGTGAATAAGGTGAGAAGTTGGAAAGTGAACTCATGGATGGAAGATCTCTGTCTTTACATCTTTCACATCAATTAAAAATAAACCTTGGCCAGCGTCACGGCTCACTTGGCTAATCCTCCGCCTGCGGCGCCGGCATCCCAGGTTCTAGTCCCGGTTGGGGCGCCAGATTCTGTCCCAGTTGCTCCTCTTTCTATCCAGCTCTCTGCTGTGGCCCAGAAGGGCAGTGGGGGATGGCCCAGGTGCTCAAGCCCTGCACCCGCATGGGAGACCAAGAGGAAGCACCAGGCTCCTGGCTTCGGATTTGCACAGCGCGCTGGCTGTGGCAGCCATTTGGGTGGTGAGCCAATGGAGGGAGGACCTTTCTCTCTGTCTCTCTCTCTCACTGTCTAACACTGCCTGTCAAAAAACAAACAAACCTAAAGAAATTAAAAACCAGGGCCAGCACTGTGGCACAGTGGGCTAAGCCTCCCATATAGGTACTAATTCAAATCCCAGCTGCTCCTCTTCCAATTCAGCTCTCTGCTGTGGCCTGAGAAAGAAGTACAAGATGGCCCAAGTGCTTGGGCTCCTGCATCCATGTGGGAGACCCAGAAGAAGCTCCTGGCTACAGGCTTCAGATAGGTGCAGTTCTGGCCATTGCAGCCATTTGGGGAGTGAACCAGCAGATGGAAGACTTTTCTCTCTCTCTCTCTCTCTCTCTCTCTCTCTCTCACTTTGTAACTCTACTTCTCAAATAAATAAATAAATCTTAGAAAGTATTACTTCAATAATATGCCGCAATAACATACTTCTATATACAAAATTACAAAATAATAGACACATTTCTATTACAAGACTCTTCACTTTAAAACTATTCACTTCAAAATCTGTGAATTCCCCCAAATGTGTAAAACTACTTGTATCATTCACTTGAGTAAGATGTCAGAAATCGAAGAAACTGGGGCTAGCACTGGGTACAAGTCACTACCTGCAATGCCGGCATCCCATATGGGCACCTGTTCATGTCCTGATTGCTCCACTCCCAATCCACCTCTCTGCTAATGGCCTGGGAAAAGAAGTGGAAGTTTTTGGGTTAAGTGTTTGGGTCCCTGCCACCCCATAAAGAGAACTGGATGAAGCTCCTCGCTCCTGGCTTCAGGTTGGCCATTGCGGCCACTGGGCAAGCAAACCAGCAGATGGAAGATATCTGTCTCTCTTTCTCTCTGTATTGCTGACTTTCAAAATAAAAATAAATCTTAAAAAGATAAAAAGAAACTTTTTCTAGTTCAACTGATAAATCAGGAAAAAATATCCTTTTTCAAAGTATTACCAAAAAATAAAGATATTTTTCCTTTATCTTGAATCTTAATATATTCATAATTTGTCCAAGGCTTAAGTACACAAATAAACATAAAAGCCTCAATAATCACATAGCTCAGGATGTGGCCTATTTTAAAAAATGAATTCTCTGGTTACTTCTCCTTAATTCCAGTAAAATAGGCAAAAAATCTTTGATACTGAAAACTTTTCTAAATGTGCTGTGCTAATAAATGATTTCCTTATAATATAAACATAATGAATATAACTGAATATCTGATATCTAAGCATACCTTACAAACATGAAAACCAACAAAATTATGTAAGTTTCTGGGCTTTTTTTTTTTTTAAGACTGATGTATTGACTTGAACGACAGAGAGAAACAGAGAGAGAGACATTTTCAATCCACTGGTCCACTCCCCAAATGGCTTCAACAGCCACGGTTGAGCTGGATTGAAGCCAGGAACCACGAATTCCATTGGGGTGTACCACATGGGTGGCAGAGGCCCAAGTACCTGGGTCATCTTCACTGCTTTCCCAGGCACATTAGCAGAGAGCTGGAACATAAGTGGAGCAGCCAAGACCCGAACCGGAGCCCACATGGGATATAGGCATTGCAGGCAGTGGCTTATATCAGTACGCCACAACACCAGTACCTGTAATTTTTTTTTTTTTAAATCTATGCCTTATAAATAAGTCTCAGATACAGGTTTCTCTTTGTTTAATTTCAAATTATTCAGTTTAGTTAATATGAAAAAAAATGGAAGACCAACATTAACTGATAACTTGGGTAGCAGGATTCCAGTTTCTGAAGCTTTAGTATGTTTTTAGAAGAAAAAGTATTTTACTTGAAAGCAGATTTTGATAACACAAGATTAAATAAACAGCAGACCTAACAGGCACTTAATATCAGTTCTAGATTTTACAAGAATGAGAGGGGCCTGCACTGTGGCACAGCAGGTTAATGCCCTGGCCTGAAGCGCCGGCATCTCATATGGGCGCTGGTTCTGGTTCTGGCTGCTCCTCTTCCAATCCAGCTCTCTGCAATGGCCTGGGAAAGCAGTAGAAGACGGCCCAAGTCCTTGGGCCCCTACACCCACGTGGGAGACCCAGAAGAAGCTCCTGGCTCCTGGCTTCGGATTAGCGCAGCTTCAGCCGTTGCAGCCAACTGGGGAGTAAACCAGCAGATGGAAGACCTTTCACCCTCTCTCTGAAACTCTGCTTCTCAAATTAATAAAAATAAACCTTAAAAAAAAAAAAAAAGACCTTATGTCAACACCCTGAGATTAGTACTGTTATTTATCTATAGTTTGAAATTTTGTTTTCGTGGGGCCAGCTAAAGCCCTGGTCTGAAGCGCCAGCATCCCATGAGTGCCAGTTCTAGTCTTGGCTGTTCCTCTTCCAATCCAGCTCTCTGCTATGGCCTGGAATAGCAATAGAAGATGGCCCAAGTTCTTGTACCCCTGCACCCATGTGGGAGACCTGGAAGAAGCTCCTGGCTTCGGATCAGCATAGCTCCGGCCATTGCGGCCATCTGGGGAGTGAACCAGAGGATGGAAGACCTCTCTCTCTGTCTCTCCCTCTCTGTGTAACTCTGCCTTTCAAATAAACAAAATAAATCTTTAAAAAAAATTTTTTTGTACTTCTTATTAATCAAGGGAGGGGAACATGGAGAACTGCATGACAACTGCAGGCAGGACTCAAAATTCAGTAAATCTATAGCAGGCTAATTTTTTTTTAACTTTTATTTAATGAATATAAATTTCCTAATTTTTAATTGATAATTTTGTATGGCCCATGAATGTTATAAATATCCAAAGAGCCCTGGGCAGAAAAAAAGTTTCCCCACCCCCAATTTATTCGAAAGGCAAGGAGAAAGAGAGATTTCGCAACTGCATCTGCTAGTTCACTACCAAAAGCCTTCTCCAGAGGAACTCAATTCGGGTTTCCCATGTGGGTAGTAGAGACTCAACCACTTGAGTCATCGCCTACTGCCTTCAGGGGATGTACATTAGTAGAAACTGGAATCAGGAGAAGAGCCAGGACTGCAACTCACTCTGACATGGGATGCTGGAGTCCAACCTGGCATCTTAACTGTTACGTCAATTGCCTGCCCTATTCGCATTTTTAAATAAGAAAACTGAAGCTGAGTAAGGATAAGTCACATAGCTAATTAAAAGCGATAGACTGAGGGCTGGCACTGCAGCACAGCAGATTAAGTCACTGCCTATGACACTGGCATGCTACACTTCTGATCCAGCTCCCTGCTAAAGCACCTGGGAAAGCAACAGAAGATTGCTCCAGTGCCTGGGACCCTGCCACCCACGTGGGAGACCCAGCTGAAGCTCCTGACTCCTGGATTCAGCTGGGCCTAACGTCAGCTGTTGTATCTATCTGGGGAGTGAACAGCAGATAAAAGATCTCTCTCAGGCTGGCGCCGTGGCTTAACAGGCTAATCCTCCGCCTTGCGGCGCCAGCACACCGGGTTCTAGTCCCGGTTGCCCCTCTTCCAGGCCAGCTCTCTGCTATGGCCCGGGAAGGCAGTGGAGGATGGCTCAAGTCCTTAGGCCCTGCACCTGCATGGGAGACCAGGAAAAAGCACCTGGCTCCTGGCTTCGGATCAGCGAGATGCGCCGGCCGCAGCGGCCATTGGAGGGTGAACCAACGGCAAAAAGGAAGACCTTTCTCTCTGTCTCTCACTTATCCACTCTGCCTGTCAAAAAAAAAAAAAAAAAAGATCTCTCTCTCCTTCCCTCCCTCTTCTTCTCTGTGTAACTCTGCTTTTCAAATAATTAAATAAATCTTAAAGCAAAACAAAAAGTGGCAAATAAAGCCACGGTCTGCAACACCAACATCCCATATTGGCTCAAGTCCCGGTTCAAGTCCCGGTTGCGCCACTTCTGATCTAGCTCTCTAATAATGGGCCTGGAAAAACAGCGGAAGATGGACCAAGTGTTTGCGCCCCTGCACCTGTGTAGAAGACACAGAAGAAGTTCCTGGCTTCGCGTGGCCCAGCCCCAGCTGCTATGGCCATTTGTGAGGTGAACCAAGAGATGGGAGACTTTCTTTCCTTCTATGTAACTCTGCTATTCAAGTAAATAAATAAACCTTATGGGGGGGAAAAAAAAAAAGTGATGGGATCTGATTCTGTTTCAGATTGGCAAGCTCCAGAGACTTTAACAGTACCATGTCAAAGTCCAATACAGAGGAGATACTTATATCAGCTCCATTTTATTCCACCAAAAGCGAGCTAAATACAACTAAGCAACTTTGGCAGGCCCAGTAACTTCTGATATTATATAATGCATGCTATCAAAGCAGTAATTTGTTAAACTACACTTTTAGGAAGTCAATTATTTTTAATTAAAAATATTCATACAGGGCTTGTTTTTCCATGTCAAAATTAACAAATTAGGTTGGTAACCTAAGATAAATATATATTTTTACAGTATACATGTGTGCATACATGCATATAAATATCAGAATTGTAAAACTGCCACTTCTAGTAACATAAAGGTATCAAGTCCTTTAAGTGATTTCATTACAAGTTTAGATTTTCTTGGTATTATTATAATTTATCCAAGTAATGTTAAATTTCATGTCTACAAATTATGGCAAAAATACAATTTAAATTTGCCTGCCCCAAAAATTAAAAAACAATTAACCACCTATTGACTTAAAAATCAAACCAATGTATTGGTTTATAAGTATAACAAGTTCTCAGGAAGAAACAGGTTGTAGTTTCAAAGTTATACAGTTTTTAAAAAATAAAAATCCTGTGAATATGAACAGAAAATGCTCAATTTATCTAATGAAAACAAAATAACCCTTCAAAAACCTGACAAGTACACTATATCATCAAGCTTGTAATTTTAATCATCAACTATGGAATACAAAATTTCCCCTGAAGCACAAACCTGATGATCATACCCACTGCTAAAAAACTCATTTATTGTTAGTTAATGGCTCCTTTATCAGGTAGAAGATAAAGGTTTCTCACACTGTGGTTACTTCACTCCTTCAACCAACTTCTATGAGGTTCCACAACTCCTTCAAGAGCTATGAAAGATCACCATGCCTTTCTCCAAATCCAGCAAATTATCCCAGGCTTTGTGCATTTGCAATGCTGCTTTTCGACCTTCCCCACCTAATGAAATCCAAATCAACCTTCAGAGCCAAGTTCAAGTATTAACTCCCTCAAAGTTGCTCTACTCTAGCATGTTTCTACAGCACGCACCACACAATTTTTTTTTTAAGATTTTATTTATTTATCTGAGAGGTAGACTTACAGACAGAGACAGAGAGAAAGGTCTTCCTTCTATTGGTTCACCCCACAAATGGCTGCAACGGCCGGAGCTATGCCAATCCAAAGCCAGGAGCTTCTTCCTGGTCTCCCATGCGAGCACAGGATCCCAAGCACTTGGGCCATCTTCTACTGCTTTTCCAGGCCACAGCAGAGAGCTGGACTGGAAAAGGAGCAAACAGGACCAGAACCAGTGCCAATATGGGATGCTGGTGCCACAGGTGGAGGATTAACCTACTGCGCCACAGCGCCAGTCCCGCACCACACAATTTTAATTGAAGAAGTTATTTAGTCTAACTACAGCAGGCCACAGCACATAGTACGTTTACTGACAGTGCAAGGAAATTATTAGACATGAAAGTCATTACTAACTTATTTCTAAGAAGTCTACTATCTAAAACTTTGCAAATGAACCATTCTTAAAAGTTTTGGTCATTTGGGCCAGCGCCGTGGCTTAACAGGCTAATCCTATGCCTTGCAGCGCCAGCACACCGGGTTCTAGTCCCGGTTGGGGCGCCGGATTCTATCCCGGTTACCCCTCTTCCAGGCCAGCTCTCTGCTATGGCCCGGGAAGGCAGTGGAGGATGGCCTAAGTCCTTGGGCCTAAGCACCTGGCTCCTGCCATTGGATCAGCGTGGTGCGCCGGCCGCAGCGCGCCGGCCGCAGCGGCCATTGGAGGGTGAACCAACGGCAAAAAGGAAGACCTTTCTCTGTCTCTCTCACTATCCACTCTGCCTGTCAAAAAAAAAAAAAAAGGCAAGGGTTATATCTGAATTATCTCTTCTTCCCTGTATAGAGCTCACTGTCATTTGTGTAGACTTCATTAATTAATTGTGAAATGGGGCCGGCGCCGTGGCAAAATAGGGTTAATCCTCCGCCTGTGGTGCTGGCATCCCATATGGGCGCCAGTTCTAGTCCTGGCTGCCCCTCTTCCAATCCAGCTCTCTACTGTGGCCTGGGAAAGCAGTAGAGGATGGCCCAAGTCCTTGGGCCCCTGCACCACATGGGAGACCCGGAAGAAGCTCCTGGCTCCTGGCTTCAGATAGGTGCAGCTCCGGCCATTGCAGCCATCTGGGGAGTGAACCAATGGAAGGAAGACCTTTCTCTTTGTCTCTCTCTCTCCCTCTGTCTGTAATTCTACCTCTCAAATAAATAAATAAAATCTTTTTTAAAAAAATTGTGAAATGTCTTCCTATCTTCAAATAGGCAAAAGTTAACCCCACCTCAGGGTCTTCTACTACTACCTAGAAAACCATGCACCCAGATTTTTTGCATGGTTTTCTCCTTTTTCAGTTCCTGCTTCAAGGACAGATGAGGTCTTCTCTCATCGCTGTACCTAAAATAATCTTTCTTCCATGCCTAGTCAACTACTGTACCCTTATGACTTCTTATTTTCTCCAAGACAGCTACCACTATTTCAAATTATGTTTACTTACAGTCTACCTCCTCCAGATGTTAGCATCACTAAAGGATTTACCTGAAAACATCTACAGTGCTAATATCCTACCAGTAGAACCCAAAATTTTAAACTGAATAATTTCTACCCAAATGTCACTCAAAAATAAGTAAATTTATGAATTTTGCAATTGCAGAAAAAAGAAAGTCTTTAATTTTTAAAAACACAGAACTTTAAGGCTGGAAGTGACTTTAAGGCTGCTCTACTTCAGATCCCACTCCCAGCTAAAGCACCTGTAGAAAACATCAGAGGATGGCCCAAGTGGTTGGGCCCCTGCCACCTACCTGGGAGACCCAGAGGGAATACAAGTTCAGTGGTTTTCAAAATATACTCTGAAATAAACACAAATTCACTCAAACAGTAGGCCACAACTGATAAAACTTGGGAATGATTCCAGCACACACAAAAAAGTACACTATGTATCAAATTTAAACACTTTAGATATTGTTCTAGGAGCTGCCAGGTTAACTAGGTTTCCTGCAGACCTTAAAGTCTAGCCTGATGTGTCAATGAATATACCCAGAATTTTTCCTAAGTGTGTACAGATTAGAAAGGTTATAGCTCTATTTTCTTCCTAATCTCTGGCCAAACACACTTACGTAAAGCCAATAAAAACGCACCCCTAAAGCACTGCTTTATACATACTATATCAAGGAAAGCTCAAGGTATAACTGCTCAGCACATGATCTCCTTGAAGAGTAACTGCAATAAAACTAAAATGTGGTATCAATCTTTTATAACATAAGGGTACTTCAAAAAGTTCATGGAGGCCCAGCATTGTGGCACAACAAGTTAGGTTGCCACCTACAAGGCAAGCACCCCATATCGGCTGCTGCACTTCAGATCCCGCTCCCAGCTGAAGCACTTGGGAAAACATCAGAGGATGGCCCAAGTGGTTGGGCTCCTGCCACCCACCTGAGAGCCCAAGATGGAATTCTTGGCTCCTAGCTTCAGCTTGGCCCAACCCTGGCTGTTGCAGGCATTTGGGGAATAAACCTGCAGATCAAAGTTCTCTGCCTTTCACTCTTTCCGTCACTCTATCTTTCAAACAGATAAATGTTTGATAAATAATAAAGTTCATGGGAAAATGGAATTAACAAATTTACTTTGGTGCACAAATATTTTGATATTGTATATATGAGTATTATGTATTTTTATTAAAATACGGTATTTTTTTCTACAACTTATTTATTTGAAAGAGCTACAGAGAGAGGTAGAGAAAGAGTAGATAGAGGGAGACAGAGAGAGGTCTTCCATCCGCTGGTTCATTCCCCAGATGGCTGCAATGGCCAAAGCTGAGCCAATCTGAAGTCAGGAGCCAGGAGCTTCCTCTGGGTCTCCCACGTGGGTGCAGGGGCCCAAGGAGTTGCACCATCCACTGCTGCCTTCCCAGGCGCATCAGCATGGAGCTGGATCAGAAGTGGAACAGCCAGAACTCAAACTAGCATCCGTATGGGATGCTGGTGCTGCAGGCTGAGGCTTTAACCCACCACACCACAGTGCTGGCCCCTATAATACAATATTCTTACATAAGTTTTTGGTGTTTCTCATCAATGTTTATAATTTTAAAAAATATGAGAAGCTGCTGGATACTTCCAGAAAACCAAGCGTTAAACAAAAATGTATACTACTACTACTGCTCTTTCAAACTTCTCTATCAATTTAAATATTCTGAATTTTCAAAGGAAAACAAAAACAAACCTTTCACAAAACAATCTGACAAGTCAGAATTTCTTCTATAGAACAACCCTAAATTAGAAAGAAATTATAGAATTTGAATCCATTCTGAGGATAAAAAAATAAGGCCTTCAGGGCTTGCACTGTGCCATAGCAAATAAAGCTACCGCCTGTAGTATCGGCATCTCACATGAGCACCGGTTCAAGTCCCGACACTCCTCTTCAGATCCAGCTCTCTGCTGTGGCCTGGGAAAGCAGAAGAAGATGACCCAAGTCCTTGGGCCCCTGCATCCATGTGGGGGACCAGGAAGAAGCTCCTGGCTCCTGGCTTTGGATCGGCCCAGATCTGGCCATTGTGGCCAACTGGTGAGTGAACCAGCAAATGGAAGACCTTTCTCTGCCACTCTTTCTTTCTCTCTGCTCTCCTTCTCTCTCTGTGTAACTCTTTCAAATAAATAAGTAATTTTTTTTTAAAAAATGGCCTTTGTGGGAGTTGAAGCTGTGGTGTAGCAAGTTAAACTGCCAAGTGCAGCTCCAGCGAATCATGTGGGTGCTGGTTCTAGTCCTGGCTACTCTAATTCCGATCCAGCTCCCTGCTAATGCTCCTGGGAAAACAGCAGAAGATGGACCAAGTGCTTGGGCCACCATCACCCTGAAAGAAGCTCCTAGCTCACGGCTTCTGTCTGGCCCAGCCCTAGCAGCTGCAACCATTTGGAGAATGAACTCGTGGATGGAAGATCTCTCTGTAACTCTGCCTTTTAAATAAATAAAACAAATATTAAAAAAACAAACAAACAAACAAAAAAAAACGGTAGGGGCCAGCACTGTGGCTGTGGCGTAGCAGGTAAAGCCACCACACGCAGGGCCAGTATCCCATACGGGTGGCAGTTCAATTCTCAACTGCTCCACTTCCCATCCAGCTCTCTACTATGGCCTGGGAAAGCAGTGGAAAATGTCCCAAGTTCTTGGGCCCCTGCACTCGTTTGGGAGATCCAGAATCCAGGATCCTGGCTTTGGATTAGCCCAGCTCTGGCCATTGTAGCCATGTGGGTAGTGAACCAGTGGATGGAAGAGAATCCCCCTCCCTGCAACTCTGCCTTTCTAATAAGTAATAAATAAATCTTAAAGAAAGAAAACAAATGGCCTCTGTAATTCCCAAATTCTAATTTTCATATTCATCAAAACACCTGATGGCTCTATCTTTATAAATGTTAAAGTTTGGCCGGTGCCGTGGCTTAACAGGCTAATCCTCTGCCTTGCAGCGCCGGCACACCAGGTTCTAGTCCCAGTTGGGGCGCCGGATTCTATCCCGGTTACCCCTCTTCCAGGCCAGCTCTCTGCTATGGCCCGGGAAGGCAGTGGAGGATGGCCCAAGTCCTTGGGCCCTGCACCTGCACTGGAGACCAGGAGAAGCACCTGGCTCCTGGCTTTGGATCAGCGAGATGCGCCGGCCGCAGCGGCCATTGGGGGGGGTGAACCAACAGCAAAAAGGAAGACCTTTCTCTCTGTCTCTCTCACTATCCACTCTGCCTGTCAAAAAAAAAAAAAAAAGTTAAAGTTTAAGCCTATTTTAGAAGTTAAAAAAAAAAAATGAGATAATATATATATGAAAAGGCTTTGCCAGTTTTAAAGCTTTTCCCCCTAAAAGAGTAAAGCCAAAAGGAGTCAGGTCCTTTGAAAGCCAGAGTAAACTTAATTAATATAAACTACTACTATTCTATTAAAGACTCTTACAAGCAGAAAATTAAATACAAAACTGGTATGCAGGATGAGCACTATGATTTACAATGTAAAAGTAACACAAAAAAGTACATTCCTGCCAGATATGACACAAAACCAAATGTTCTTCTCCTAAACACATTGTATTACATAATCAGACATTACATTTTGTCCAGATGCTGATACAAAATGGAATTATGTTTCTACATCTGAACATATAAACAGAAAAATGGTATGTCAATATGTTAGGCAGAAAAATTAGTCTATTGTCACCTAAATTCCTAGGGTACATAATTTTCCCTCACTTATTTTTATAATTCCTTAGCATAGTGCAAATTTACTAAGTGTGCATCTACTCAAGTATTTTCACATAAGCAGAGACACTTCCATTCAGTGACAGTATAGCAGGGACTCATGCCATGAATACTGGATCAAATTCTCTTTAAAAATATACACACTATACTTTCTCTGTATCTTTCTTAGTCACTTATAAAGTCTCCGAAAAATATAACCAAGTAAGACAAAAGAAAAGATTTCTAAAATTATAAATCAAACAATAGCATTTCTACTAAATACAATTCTGGGAATTATTTACTGTTTTGACTTCCATATCTCTAAATTACAAAACTGGCTCAAAATCTTTTATCCAAAATGTTAAAGGACAGATACTTCTCAAAATTAGAATTTTTCTTATTTTAGGAAGGTAAAATAGTATGTATATCATACATGACACGATACCTCCCTCCGCCATGGTTTTAAGCGTTACCTATAACCAAACACATCAGTATTTCTACACAGGATAACAATTAGATTAAAAGTCTCACTGCAGGTGAAGTTGGCCACAACATTCATCAAAAAATAAAAGATTTTCAGAGCTTTTTGGATATCTGCACCTTCAATACAAATACATCTTTTTTTTTTCTTTTATTCTTTTTTTTTTTTTTTTTTTGACAGGCAGAGTGGATAGTGAGAGAGACAGAGAGAAAGGTCTTCCTTTTTGCCATTGGTTCACCCTCCAATGGCCGCTGCGGCCTGCGCATCTCGCTGATCCAAAGCCAGGAGCCAGGTGCTTCTCCTGGTCTCCAATGCAGGTGCAGGGCCCAAGCACTTGGGCCATCCTCCACTGCCTTCCCGGGCCATAGCAGAGAGCTGGCCTGGAAGAAGGGTAACCCGGATAGAATCCAGCGCCCTAACCGGGACTAGAACCTGGTGTGCCGGCGCCGCAAAGCGGAGGATTAGCCTGTTGAGCCACGGCGCCGGCCAATACAAATACATCTTAAACATCTTAAACAAATACATCTTAAAACATCTTACCTAATTTTCATAAGGACAGTGGTATTCAAACTAAAGAACTTCAACTACAACTGCTACATAGATTAGACATGAGGAGTGAGATGGGAAAAAAAAAAAAAAAAAAACAGAATCTAACTTCAAAAAGCCCAAATCTAACAAAAGCTCAAGCTTAAATACTGGTAAACAACATACTACCTTATAAATATAAATTCAAAGTATTTCCTTCAGGAGGCGGCATTGTGGCACTGTGGGTTTAAGCTGCCACCTATGACAACCGCATCCCATATGGTCACAGGTTTGAGTCCTGGTTACTCTACTTTCAATCCAGCTCCCTGCTAATGGACCTGGAAAAGCAGAAGAAGATGGCCCAAGTACTTAGGATCTTGCCACCCATGTGGGAGACAAGGATGAAGCTCCTGGCTCCTGGCTCCGGCCTGCCTAATCCCTAGCCACTGAGGCCACTTGGGGAGGGAACCAGCCGGTGGAAGATCTGTCTCTCCCGCTCTCTGTCTCTGTCTCTCTCTAACTCTGATTTTCAAATAAATTATATATATATATACACACACACACACACACTTCAAATAAAGATTAACTAAACAAACTACAAAAAGAAAAGATTAACTATACAAACTACAGAAAGAAATACAGATCCACTCTGTCAGAAACTAATGATTAAACATTATTCCCTTAGTTTCCCATTGACACTACCCACAGTTCTTTAAGCTAGTTATCTATTCCCCCATAAATAATTAAGAAGCAGAACTGTAAAAAAGGATTCAGGGACATGAAGGTAATATAGGACTACAGAACACCGTTCAGTTTTCCAAATTGTTGCTTCTGATAGGTTGGTTGGGAAACAGAATAGTGAACACTAAGTGTCAAATGACAATATGGCAACAGTTAATGCATATTTACTGAGAAACTATTAAGCACTATACATTGTAGAAAAACCTTGAAATGCATATATAAACAAGACAGAGCCCCACTCTAAGTGTTTACAGTTCAGTGGAGGTTATGGTAGAAGGCAGGAACAGGCACTAAACTATAACAGTGTGATACCTTCAGTAAGAGATATGAAGAATATAAAGCAACAAAGCCAAAGGATTTTCAGAGTCAAGAAAGGTTTCATGAACAGGATGACAACAGAGAAGAGTTTTGAGTAAGTTTATCAAGGAACAGAGAAGAGATAACTAAAATACCTGCTATACACGTAAGCAAATAAAAAGGAAAACTTATAGGGCAGGGTTGTGGCACAGAGGGTTAAGCTGCTGCCTGTGATGCCAGCATCCCATAGAAGAGTGCCCAGTTCAAGTCCTGTCTGCTCCACTTCCGATCCAGCACTCTGCTAATGTGCCTGGAACAGCAGCAGAGGATGACCCAAGTACTCAGACCCCTGCCACTCACGGGGAGTTTTGGGCACCAGGCTTCAGCCTGGACCAACCCAGGCCATTGCAGCTATTTGAGGAATGACCCCATGGATGGAGGATCTCTCACCCCACACCGCCCCCCCAATCATTCTGCTTTTCAAATAAAAAACAAAAAGAAACACTTTCAGGTAAGTGACACATCTGTCCAAAATATCTAACTATATCTACATGGACTCAGATCCTGAGTTTAAGCATATACAAAATATTAATGTGCCCAGAAATGGAAAATTTTCCATTTTTTCTAGATACCTCATGTTTGCATTTCTAAGTCATGAGTGTTTACTAACAAATATCAGAAACCATTTTATTACTTTCTAATGCAGAATACACTCAAGCAAGAGATGTGCAACTGTACTTCAGAGAATGAGCTATCATTAAAAAATAGCAAGAATTCTATTTCCAACTCATCCCTAATAGTATAAACCAAGTAAATAACTAATTAAGCCATATCAAAATGATTTGTCATAAGAGCTGAATTTTAAAGCAGAAATCAAAGGATGCCACACAGAAAAATCTAAGGATACAAGAAAAAATATGTACTATTTAAACTGAATAATGGGTCAAAGAAAAAGACCAAGGAAAACAAACAGGAAAATTTTAAAAACTTAAAGCCCAAAATATCATTCTGTTTCTTTTCAAAGATCAACTTTTCATAACAGATGCCAACAAACAAGTTGTATACAGCTCTTTTCAAAATATCTAGTAGAGGTCCCAATGAAATCCAACCCCTTCAGGTATCACAGGCAGAAATTCATCCTCAGGAAGGAAGAACAGTCACCTTTATCATTCACCAGAATGACTCCTAACACAGCACTAGATCCCCTAATCAATACTGTATGTAGTTCCATTCAAACATCACAGCACAACTCAGATTAACTCTGCCTCTAAAACTCCCCTGCCTGGCACCTGGGCTTCTTTTGCTTCTTTGTGTTATGAAATCCACTGTAGATCCACGTAACAAATAAAATCATAGACATCTAGAGCTATCTTTTCCTAAGACTGTATCACTACTAAGTCTCCACAAATGCCTATTAAGAAAGCACATGCAATCTTTACACTTGGCTTTTAAGTTTGTATTGATAAAAGAATGAATTTTCTACAGTTAAATACTTTAAAATAACAGCATTATTATCATTTAACAGTGCTTTTAAAGAGAAAAAAAAAAAAGTTGCAAACTACGCTCTTTTTACCACAACTAACATCTACTCAGTATTTAACACATAGGAGAGTTCCTCAAAAAGTCCATGGCAAAATAAATTAAAAGGTAAGTTTACTTCGGTGCAAAAAAACTGAAATTCGTGAATAATTCTCTGACAATATGTATTTTCTGTAAACTTTCTGAAGACACCATACATGTGAAGCATGTATTTTATTTATTTTTGTTATTAGACAATCTTACGAAACAAAATTGTCATAAAAAAAACCTTTCCACAGGTTATGAACAATTCTTTAACAGTCTTTCAAGTGATTTTCAGAACCGAGTTAGAAGCAGTTCTAAAGAAATCTACTCCTAAACCTGAAACATTTACTTTTCAATAAAGAAAAACTTTCAGGTTACAACTAATTGCAAAGCATCTCTAGAAAACCAAAATGTAAAGTAAACAAAGTTACAATGTGATAACAAAGATAATTACTTCTTTTAGAGAGATAATATCCTATCTTCAAGATCAGGTATTACAAAAAGGATACAAATCACACCACCTGCACTTTGCTTTCATTTTTCCACCACGTGAAGTTCAAGTATTATAGACATTAAAAATTCTGAAAGTCTGTATTTGTTGCTTGGGTAAACAGGCAATTCTCCTTCTCTAACATCAAATCAGGTTATAGATATCTCTATACTGTACAAAGAGAACAAAAGTATTCTGCTAACAAAGACACTCACATTAACTTACCAATACTGATGAAGCATTAATTGAGATGTAAAATAACGTGAAATAGTTTCTCATTCCTGTCTAAAACAAAGTATTAACAGAAATGACTACAAGGCAAGCCCTCAGAAAAAATAGGGAGAAAGGACCTTCCATAATTCAGGAATCTCACAAAGTTTAAGAATCTTACAAAGTCAAGAAGTGGATGGAGAGGTAGTGGTTTTGTCTGAATACTTAAGAAGTGTATTTTGTGTTCAGAATCTTCCCTTAGATTTAATACAACAGAACTACAAACTAAAGAGTTCAACATACAGAGCTTACTACACTGCTCTTGGTCCACCAAGAAACATTTCAATGAAATAGGATCTAACCAGACATTTAACCATTTCAATCCACTGTGATTCTTATTCAACCCTTTAAATCTGTGATAAAGTCAATCTTCCAAATTGCAAGCGAGATGTATGTAGTCACTGTTTTAAAATATACCAAGCATCCCAAACTCAACATAAACCAGGTATGTAAATACATGCTTTCAAATTTCTATCCAATCCTTCATCCCATACTTTCTTTCCACTACCTTATTTCAAAGGGTAAATAGTTCCACTTAATGATTCCTAGGCTCTGAGAACTCCTAACAACAAGCATGACAGGAAACGTGCTCAACTTTGAACATGAAATTCAAGTATGGCTTCCCTCCTTAACACACTTGGTTAACTGAGTACAGTACTGTCTACCATTTTGCCTAGAAAACAGGGGTTCATATCAGTGTCCTTAATTATTATGAAGTGTTTAGATGACCAAGAAAGGGTGATTCTTCGGTCAAAACTTCTATGAAAATGAAACAAAATACATTGCACTCGGTCTTCCGGATGTTGAAAAGTGAAGATGTAGGATTCGAAGGAAGTTGATGTTTGGGTTCCTTCCGAGAGGGTGGTACCCGTATGTGAGACTTTTCTAGTGATAATACCATACCCAAAGGGCCTAGAATAAATGCAAATCCTAAAACCTTGGAAATGCTTTTATAGAAGAAAATTACAATTCGCCTTCTCTAAGGATCAAAGTTATCAAGAGTTAGCAGCTTCCTCCTGGTTGGACAACAGTACCTTAACTAAGAGCTACCGGAGATTCTTAACCCGATTCATTTCTTCCACGAAACTTTTAAGCTAGACCTAAGACAGCAAAAGGTGCAGAGGCCCCGGCGGAAGTGGAAACCTAGAGCTTGCAACTTCACAGACAGACCGTCTCGGGTTCCTCCGCCTCCCAGGACCATCCGGACTCAGTCTCTACGACACACGGAAGCTTCAGCCTCCGATTGCAATGGCAAAGGCAAAGGCAGCATCTTAGTTGCATTCCTCCCTCCGACATACACAGCCTTCGGTCTCCCAGGGCCCGAAGGCTCCTGAGGCCCGTTAGCCAGTCTGGAGTGCCCTCATCTTACACTTCAATACACACATACACACACAAACACAAACACACACGAGTGGCCGATGATGTGCTTGTATTAGAATGTAAAGAGTCAGAGACCGCAACAGCTGCTAGGAAGGCAAGGGAGCCGTCTAAAGCAGGCAGGGGCTCCTCGGCCTCGGCCGCCGCCGCCGCCGCCTTCTCTTCTTGCCCAGGAAGCAGCGCGGCGGCAGCGGCTCCTCCGCGCTGGCGGGAGCCCGGGGACCGGAGTCTGGAGGAAGCCCCGTCGCCGGCCGACGGGACCAGGCCTCGGATCTGAAGCTGCCGCTGCAGCGGCCAGAGTACAGCGACGCTTTACGTCCCGTCCACCACCCCCCCATACACACCCCCTCCCTCCCTCCACCACCGCCACCCCCCCTCCCCGCCCGCTCCGCTCTCCCTCTCGATTGGAGCCGAGACAAAAGCAACGGGAAGCGGCGGGCCTGGGCGCTACCCGCGGACCCCGGGAGCGACCGGCCCGGCCCCGAGGCATTCCCCCGCCTTGCGGGGGCCCCGAATCCGCCGCCCCCGCCGCGCGCCCCGCTGCCAGACTTCCGAAAATTTGCCAAAAACTCACCGCATGAATTTTCTTGTCCCGCGGATCCAAGATGGCGACGTATCCACCGCGGAGGCTGCTGGGAGCAAGACCTTTACCCTCTGACCCCCGCCGTGACCCCCGTCGCTCCGGCTTCCCTCAAGGCGGCGGCGGCGGCGGCGGCGGAAGGTGGGAGCGGCGATTCAGAAAGGTTGGGGGTGGGTAGGCCGCTTCCCGCGCGCTGCTCGGAGGGTGGGGAGAGACGTTTTACTCCCCCAGCGCCCGCTCCGCGGCTCGCCCGAGCCTCTTCCCGACTACCAGGAGTCGTGTCGCTCTTCCGCTGCCGTTACAGCCAGCGGGGCCTCCGCGGCCGCTGCCGTTCCCGTGCGCAGCGCCGAATCGCTTCTTCCAGGACTCGGGTCTTGGGCCCGAGAGGTGCCGCGGGGTCCAGGGGCGGGGAGTGGTGAGGTGGCGTGGGTCCGCCCACCTCGGGGCCGCGGAGCGTGTTTGTGTTTGTGTTTGGGTCTGTGTCTCCGTCTTACTCCCCGCCCCCGCACGTCCGCAGGCGCGGGCCTCGCCTCACGCCCACCACCTGGAGCGAATCTGACGGATGTCCCTTTGCCTCCCTCAGCCCCCGCCACCCCCGGGGCCTGTGCACGCATTTCCAGGGACCGGCAGCGCGTCACCGTCACCTCCCGAGAAGTGAGTTCCCCTCCGCTGAACCCAAGGGTGTTTTCTGCTCCCCTCCCCCTTTCCTTTTATTATTTTTAGCCCATCCGGAAGAAGTCATCGTGGGGTGCGGGGTTTTTAGAGCACTACGGGGTGAGCTCGTTGGAGCTGTATTCAATTTCTAGCGCTTTGATTAGATCCCACTCCCCGGCCCTCACGGAAGCCTGAGCCAGCAGCCGGACCCTTTGAAATCCTGGTGGCTTTGGTGGACACTTCGGAGTTGTCACTGACAGTGAAATTAAAGTTTGCAATACTGGCATCTCTTTCTATTCTTTTGTGCATCCATAAATTTCACTTTTTGTAAGTACTGAGCGTTGTGCACTTAAAATAAGAAGCTGTTTGCTTCTGCATGTGCGCGTTGGAACTGTGTGGTTCCATATTGTGAAAATTGTTCCTAGATTTGCGTGACATACCTTGTTAATTAAAGTACAGTTAACTAGAAGAAAATATGTGCTTCCTTTGGTCGTTTTTCTCTTTTTTAAATTTATTTATTTACTTGAGATACAAAGTTGGGGGAGCGGGATGGGAGCTCTTCCATCAACTGGTTCGCCTCAAATGGCTGCAACTGGTGGAGTTAGGCCAACTGGTGGATCTGAAGCAAGAATCTCCCACGCGGGTGCAGGGGCCCAAGGTTTTGGGCCATCCTTTACTGCCATCCAAGGCTATCAGCAGAGAGCTGGATAGGAAGTGGAGCAGCCAGGACTGGAACCAGTGCCCATATAGGATGCAGCCACTACAGGCAGATGCTTAACCTACTATGTCACAGCACTGGCCCCTAGTCGTTTCTTCTATAAAATCACCACCTTCCCACTCAAAATAACTGTAACCCAATTTAAATGTATCATTGAAAGCCAAAGGTAAGAAATAGCAGGAAAAAGAAGTGCACTGTAAAATAAAAGGTAACTTTGTCATGTTCTTGAGTATGAGGTATTTTGACACATCAGTGGGTGTTGTTTAAGTTTATTTCAACTCTGAGTGGTACTGACGAGGCCAGGAGAAAATGTTTTGCCTGGTTATTCATTTCATTCACCATATTTTTCTTTAACTTCAGGAAAATTCAAGGAAAAACAACACACTTAAGTGAGGATCTTTCCCTCGCTGTCTCCCTCTTTTCCTCCAACAGTTCCTCCCTCTTCTTCCTTCTTTATCCTCCGGGCTTGTTAACATCTGCTACCATAATATGTTGTGTTGAAAGACTGGATATTCCTCCGTGTACATGCTTTACATATATGTAGCTGAACTTGTATGTGCAATACATATTTGCATCGAAATACCTATGTATATCTGAGTACATGTACATATGAATATTGCTGACCTGTTAATAATTTGAGTCCCTGTGTATATGTCACTGACGTGAAACAATGTTTTTATTTTTAAGACTCATAATAATTTCAGATTTTTCTAAGCTATAGGATGGAATGATTAAAATACAGAATACACTTTCATGTTTAAAGTATTACATTCCTTTCTAACCTATTAGTTTGACATTTATAGGATTTTAAGTCCAAAAGATGGAACTTATTCTTACCAACCTTATATTTCCTCCAAAAAGCACAAGTTAAAAATAACATAAACATCAGTAATATTGGAAAAATCACTTCCAAAACAGATATGTCTTACTTGAGAATTTCATTACCTTGAGTATTTTACAGAAGAGATAGAACAACAGACATTTTCACAAGTGTGCAAGGTAGATCTATTAGGGAAAGAAATACACTCTTTTTTGAGAGCATTATTTGTTTAGGTTGAATTCATTTTTTAAAGAACAAGTTTTTAATTGTCCTATTACATTTGCCAAGTTTGTTGTAAAATTTGCTTAATACCTACCTTAAAGGATGTTCGCAGTTATTAAATGAGCTAGCATTTATGGCTTTCTAGCAAGCATTTAATAAATGGTAATTTTTAAAATTGTCCTTTTGGATCACAAGGTTCTTTATTGAATTTGCCTAGTTAGTAGTATTTTTTTTTTTAACTATCTACTTCGCTAGATTTTCTTTTAATTGAAAAACCTTCCATACATGTTTGTGTGTTAAAGATTTATTTATTTGAAAGGCAGCAAAACAGCAATCTTCCATGTACTGGATAACTCCCCAGATGGCTGCTCTAGCCAGGACTGGGCCAGGCTGAAGCTAGGAACCAAAACCCAAGTATTTGGACCATCTTCTGCTGCCTTTCCAGCTGCATTAGCTGGAAGCTGGATCAGAGCAGAGGAGCCAGGACACAAACTGGCACTCTGGAATGGAATGCAGCATCCCAAGCTATGGTTTAACACACTACATGATAACACCCACCTCATGTTTTGTGTGTTTTTGAAAAGTGTGTTAAGGTAAATTCTTTTTTTTTTTTTTTTAAAGATTTATCCATTTATTTGAAAGTCAGAGTTACACAGAGAGAGGAGAAGCAGAGAAAGAGAGAGAGGTCTTCATCTACTGGTTCACTCCCCAATTGGCCACAACGGCTGGAGCTGCACCAATCCGAAGCCAGGAACCAGGAGCATCCTCCGGGTCTCCCACACAGGTGCAGGGGCCCAAGGACTTGGGCAATCCTCTGCTGCCATCCCAGCCCATAGCAGAGAGCTGGATGGGAAGTGGAGCAGCCAGGTCTCAAACCGGTGCCCACATAGAATGTTGGCGCTTCAGGCCAGGGCGTTAACCCGCTGCGTCACAGTGACGGCCCCAAGGTAAATTCTTTATGTACTTTATGAAACATTTGCTGACTTGGATTACAGGAAAAAATATCTTCAAGAATGAGTTTGTATATGACGTAGAAAGGGAAATTTCCCATTTTTAAAAAAGTGTGAATAATACTGAAGGGGTTTAAAGGACATGCATCTCAAATTTAACTTGTCTAAAAGAACTTTTTTTTTTTTTTGACAGGCAGAGTGGACAGTAGAGGGAGACAGAGAGAAAGGTCTTCCTTTTTGCCGTTGGTTCACCCTCCAATGGCCGCTGCGGCCGGCGCACTGCGCTGTTCCGATGGCAGAAGCCAGGTGCTTCTCCTGGTCTCCCATGGGGTGCAGGGCCCAAGCTCTTGGGCCATCCTCCACCGCACTCCCTGGCCACAGCAGAGATCTGGCCTGGAAGTGGGGCAACCGGGACAGAATCCGGCGCCTTGACTGGGACTAGAACCCGGTGTGCCGGTGCCGCAAGGCAGAGGATTAGCCTATTGAGCCACGGCGCCGGCCTAGAAGAACATTCGAATCCTTCTTGTCAGTACCCTAAACCTATCCTTCCCCTATTCTCCCCTATTTTCATAAATAGTCCCACCATTTCCCGACTTGCTCAGACACAAAATGCATGTTTTCTCTGATTCTGCCTACTCCCCACTTAGTTCATCAGCCAATACCATCAACTATCTATGCTGATGAATTGTGAATTCAGGCCCTCTTATCACTCCAGTGCTGCCACCCTATCTGAGCTGCCATCATCTCTTGCTGGACCACAATACCCACAGTATGCTTCTACCTTTCCTGCACTTCAGTGACAGTTCTCCCTTCAAATGATTCCCAGACACCACCCAAAAACCTAACATCACTGCCTCGTTTAAGACCTCCCAATAGTTTCACTATTACACACAGAATAAAATCCAGATCCTTTACTGGGGTCTTCAAGACAGCATTACTAGGTTCCTGCCTACCTCCCAACTTCTATTTGTCCCCACTCCTCATTGAATCCTTTCTGCTGTCAGGTACTAAGTGCTTTCCAGTTAGCAGGAACTGTTCATTGTCCCCAAAAATTCCTCCAATTATTTTCATGGTGATAGACACGGGCACTTGAATGCCCAAAGGAAAGACTATTTTCCAGTCTTCCTTATAGTCATGGGATAGGCTTGGCCAGTGGAATAAGCACATACATCCTGAGAGAGCCTTCCAGAATCACTCTTTACAGACAATGCATATACACCTTTAGTCATCTGCTGCCTTCTTCCCACGTGCTGGACCTGGAATACATGTGATAGCATGCCATCTGTAAGCTCCCTCGACCTGAAGATGGCAAAACCTTGAACTTTTGGAAACCTAGGTTCTTGGGGACATTGGAGATCAGAGCACCATACTAGCCCTATATCCCTTACCTTCAGATTTTGATGGGGAGAGGGAAGCAAGCTTCAGTCTTATGAAAGCCAGTATTTAGGGTGTCTTGTGCATAGCTGAACTTAACAGATATTCCACTTCAGGGCCTTTGCACCTGCCCTCTTTTCCATGCCTGGGATGTTGGGATGCAAGTCCTCTATCTTTTATGTGCCTGACTAATTCTCATCCTGCAGGTCTTAAATACCATCTCTGCAGGCCCTCCTTGGTCACCCTATCTAAAGTAGCTGCCTTTTCCCTTTTATTCTCTACCATATTACCCTCTACCTTTGTAAAAGACTGACTTACTTGAAAGGCAGAATGACAGAGGAAGAGAGAGATCTTCATTTACTGGTTCAGAACTTCCCCAAATGGCTGCAACAGCCAGAGCTGAACCAGACTGAAGCTAGAAACCAAGAACTCCATCTGAATCTCACACATAGGTGTCAGGAATCAAGTACTTGGACCATCATCTGCTACCTTCCAGGTGCATTAGCTGGAAGCTGGATTGAAAGTTGAGTAGCCAGGACTTGTGTCCTAAGCCATAGCTTAACCTGGGCCATAATGCTGCCCCATCCTCTATTTTCTCAACGGCATTAATAATTTATCATTATCTTCCTTTAAAAAAAAAAAAGACATATTTACTTACTTGAAAGAGTTACACAGAGAGAGAAGGAGAGGCAAGAGAGCAAACTTCCATCCGCTGGTTCACTCCCCACTTGGCCGCAATGGCCAGAGCTGCACCCATCTGAAGCCTGGAGCCAGGAGCTTCTTCCGGGTCCCCCACGTGGATGCAGGGGCCCAAGTGCTTGGGCCATCCTCTGCTGCTTTCCCAGGCCATAGCAGAGAGCTGAATCAAAAGAGGAGCAGCCGTGACTCAAACCGGTGCCGGCTTTTACCCACTACGCCACAGCGCTGGACCCTTCCTCCTTACTCCTTATCTCCCATCACCCTACCAAAATGTAAACACCAGGAGAACATGGCCTACATTTGTGTTTTATTCTTGGCTTTGTCTTCCACACACAGGAGGCATTAGGTGAGTGCTATGGAGTGAATGAACCATTGAATAAATGAAATCCTTATCCAGGATTAGCTAGGCATTACATACTTTGTAAAGCACAAGGAAAACCAGTGCTAAACTGATGGGATATACCTAACTTCCAGTCTTCAGTAATGAAGATGTATAACTTTTTGTGGGAAACCTGTAAAGCTATTACAGACAAGAAAAAGCTCATCAGTGAAACAGATTGGCAAAAAATGCATTACAATACAAGTATATTTAGGGCAGAAACTAAATAGTGGTGGTGTGATTTTTTTTTTTTTCTATCTTACTGGATGTCAGCTTCTGCTTCTAAAAAATGTGTAAGAATTTTAAGCCTTGGTAATCTAAAAGTTAATAGTAAACTCAATTTATAAGTAACAAAATGTGTTATTTTTTAATTTAGTCTTTGGGCATTATTTTAACAAGTGATTATTTCTTGATAAAACTGGCAAGGGTTCTGAGAAACAGGGCTTCTTGCAGAGCTGAGTATAAATTGGCAACACCTTCCCTGAATGAAGCCATATGGATCAAAAGCCTTAGCATGTCCATTTGACAAAGCAGTTTCTCTTCTAGCAATGTATCATAATATTGTTTACTGTATTAGGTTAGTTAACTAGTTTTAACAGCATCCATACCATGAACAGTGCTCAGCTATTGAAAGTGATGTGAAGGAAATTTTATTGAAATATATTGTTAAGGGCAAAGAAAAATTTAAAAGGGATTCCAATTTTTTAAAAATGGCTAAGTCCCATAAAGAAGGTCTATCAAGATATACACAGTAAGTCAACAAAAATAACTTTTTTTTGGTGTTTTAAGTTTTCTTAAATTGTTTTATAGTACTAATTAAAAGGCTACTTTTATTTTTAGAGAAGTGACTAATTCCAGAAATAGCACCACATACCTGATTGCCAAACTTAAAATCTTTTGTCCTTTTGTCTTCCCTATGCTCAACACCTAGTCATCAATTCCTGTATGTTTTGTCCTCCAAATATTTAGTGTAGGTCCATCTTTACCTCTCCACTCCTACAGCAGTTCTCTTAATTATGCCGTCAATCTCATATGAGCTTTTGAAAGCAGGTTGGGAGGGGCTGTTCTTTTGCATTAAATTTTGCCCCTCTTCAGTCTTTCAAACTACCACCAGATTCAGCCTTCCACGGTGCACATCTTAGGTGATAATGCATATGAAGCTTTATAATCATGCCTTATCACCTGCAGGATAAAAGAACGAACTTTTCTGTGAGGTGTGAGGCATGTACTTCATGATCCAGCACCTTCCTAAATGTGAAGCCTCGGTACTCCTCCAATCCCAGTACTTTGTGCTGTTGCATACTTCACGTCCTTGCAGTGTTCCTCCCTCTTCCTAGAATGACCACCTCTTGCCTCAGAAGTGTCTTCTATGATGGTTTTATACGCATGTTCACAAATCATTTAAAACTCTGTTCTCGAAGAGGTGGAGCTTAAGCTTTAAGCGGACAGAGTAAAACCCTTGTGTGGGTTGTACTTCCTTTTCGAATGAATGAAGTTAAGGTGGAAGGAAGAGCTTGGGATTCTGAGACTAGGTCACAGAAAGCATTTGGACTTTTTCTTCATACAAAACCTCTCTCTTCGCTCACTCACCCTATCTCCTAAGAGCACTCAGGCACCCTATGGAGAAGCCCATGTGGCAAGGAAGTGAAGTCTCTGACAGCCAGTGAGGAACTGAAGCCTGCCAGCAGTCACATGAGTAACTTGCAAGCAAGTTTTTCAACCGCCTTGAGATGCCTCGAGCCCTGGCCACCAGCCTAACCACTGCCTCACTGGAGACCCTGAGCTACAGCTACCCAGCTGAGTCCCTTCTGAATCTGAGATAGTGTTTGTTCCTTAAAGCTGCTGATGTTTAGGTTAGTTTGCTGTGCGGCGTAGAAAGCTCACACATCTTCCTTCAGGACTCATCTTCTGTAAAACCTCTCTCAATCCCTGTTTTTCTTTATCTTCCTGGAGAACTGGATTTTGCTCTGAAAGGTGATCTTAACCATAGGACTGACTCACTTATTTTTTTTTTTTCCCATTTCCTAGCACAGCTTGACAGATGATAGGTCCTCAAAAATAGTTTTGCAAAGTAAATGGAAAATTATTTGACCATTTATAAGCAACTGGAGGGTGGAGAACATCTGTTTTTATTTTATTTTATCCTCTTATTTTATCCTCTTTGGTCTGTATCAGAAAGCAGATAAACATGCTCCAATAATATCTGTGCAATGATAAGGTTAAATCTTTGCGCTTTATATGTCAACAACTGTTTAGCACTCATATGCCCAGCATTACACTAAAAGGAGTATATAGTAACATGATTTGATTAGAGGAAAATACAGTTAGAAAATAGTAGCAATAGCAGCAACAAAAGTAGCCATCACTTAAGGGCTCAGTGCATGCCAAGCAGTGCTTCACTCTGCAAATGGCCACAATGGTTGGAGCTGGGCTGATCTGAGCCCAGGAGCCAGGAGCTTATTCTGGGTCTCCCATGTGGGTGCAGGGGCCCAAGCCATCTTCTGCTGCTTTTCCAGGCCATAGCAGAGAGCTGGATCATAAGTGGAGCAGCTGGGACTTGAACTGGCATCCATATGAGATGCCGGCACCACGGGCAGCATCTTTATGCACTGTGCCACAGTGCCAGCCGGACATATCTGTTCTTGCCTTTGGCAGATCCCATTCAACAGTATGAATGGAGGACAACACACTAGATGGTTGCAAGTTCAACTCCAGGTAACACTTGGGCGTTTTACCCAAGTTAACTCCTGAAATCCTTGTGTCTACTGTATAAGAAATACTTACAAATTCTCTGCTTGTTCAGAAGAGGGAAGTTGAAAGAGCACTGATGTCTCAGGTATAAATAGCTTCAGCAAGTGGCTGACTGAGTTTCATGTTGAATGACGTAAAGTTTGAATAGATGTAAATAAAAGGGAAGGGACATTTTCAGTGAGAAGTAATGGGAGTGAAGGCAGATAGCTTGCTAGGGCTGCTATCAGAAGTACCACAGACTGGGTAGCTTAAACAACAGAATTTTGTCCCTGGTCGTTCCAGAGGCTAGAGTCCCAGATCAGGGTGTCCCCAGAGCTGGTTTCTCCTGAGGGCCTCTCTCGTTGACTTGTCAATGGCTGTCCTTCTCTGTTGTCTTCACATGCTCGCTGTCCCGTCCCTGTCTGTGTCTTAGTCTTTTACAAATGCCAGTCATTGACGATTAGGGCTCACCTGTGTGACCTCATTTTACCTTCATTACTTTTTAAAAACCATAACCCCAAGTATGGTGCTATTCAGAGGTACCGGGGATTTGGACAATGAATTTTAGATGCTACAATTCAGCCCCTAACACAGAGAAGTGGAATGAGTATGAACCCGAGGCTAGAACCAGTGTGAAATAAGCACAGGGGGGCCGGCCCCGCGGCTCACTAGGCTAATCCTCCCGCCTTGCGGCGCCCGCACCCGGGGTTCTAGTCCCTTTTGGGGCGCCAGATTCTGTCCTGGTTGCCCCTCTTCCAGTCCAGCTCTGCTGTGGCCCACGAGTGCAGTGGAGGATGGCCCAAGTGCTTGGGCCCTGCACCCGCAAGGGAGACCAGGAGAAGCACCTGGCTCCTGGCTTTGGATCAGCACGGTGCGCCGACTGCAGCGCGCCGGCTGCGGTGGCCATTGGAGGGTGAACCAACGGTAAAGAAAGACCTTTCTCTCTGTCTCTCTCTCTCACTGTCCACTCTGCCTGTCAAAAAAAAAAAAAAAAGAAAGAAAAGAAAAGAGGGAAGAAAAGAAAAGAAGAAAGAAAAGAAGAGAAGCACAGGGGGCTAAGTGGGATTTATGCAGACTAGAGAGAAAGGATTTTGGAGACTCTTGAATGTCAGGCGGAGGAATTGATACAGTTAGGCTTAAATAAATCCCTGCTAAGTAATTTATTCCTAACATTTAGTACTATGTTTCAAAGGAAGCTGCTATGTGAGAACCAGCTGCTGAAGGTGGAAGTGCTATGATGCCAAAGAAAGAGGACAAATCCAAGATGACATGAGGTGTTGGGGTGAATTTAGACACACTTCTTTGAGAGGCAGTAAGACATAGGGATCCCAATACCACAAGACAGGACAAAAGGGGTTTATAGACAGAGATGGCTTGTAACTAATTGGAATGTACCTGGACTTTTTCAAGAAATACTAACATTGATAAGAAACACTCAGGGTATCAGATAAGAGCAGCAGGTTATCTTAACAGCTTTGTTTACACAAAATGGTGGTAGTCATATCAAGCTGAATTCCTACACAACAGAGAAGAAAAAGAAGTTAGATGTTAAATAGAATGGTTTGTAGTAAGCATTGTATCATACCCACTTTTATCACCTAACATCTCTGCTGTCATGTTGCCAAAATAGTTAAGTGTCTACAAATAAAAAGTTTTCACTCATTCAAATAATTTTCAAAAATAAATTATTTTCCCCATACCATTAAGAGGGCCAATAAAATACTTTTAACTCTATTTTCTCAAATATATCAACATTATTGAATATTTAAATATATGGTTAAGATGTTTTCTGAATCAAAACAGCAGTTATTCCATCTTACCTGTGAATGAGAAGGTATGCTTCACTTAAAAAAAGTAAAATTATCTCCTCCAAAAGTTATCAGATAAATTTATAACAGTAAGTCATTGAAGCTCACATATAATAAACTAATACTTTTTTTTGCTGGCCATGAAAATTTG
This sequence comes from Lepus europaeus, assembly GCF_033115175.1. Taxonomy (NCBI): domain Eukaryota; kingdom Metazoa; phylum Chordata; class Mammalia; order Lagomorpha; family Leporidae; genus Lepus; species Lepus europaeus. Next base: position 50,756,860 of record NC_084836.1, read on the forward strand.
TAATCTTTCAAAACAGAAGAATTAAATATTAAAATGATAGCAGAAATGAAAATAATCTGCATACTAGCAGGTCAGTGCAAGAATGACTTGTATCTCTTAAATAGTAATAGTGTTGGTGATAGTCATTTAAATGCTGACCATTAACCTGTTTTTTAAATGAGGAACTAAAAGTGAAACTACATTCAGTGTAAATGGAGATGAGCGGATTATTAAGAAGCACATAGTTCACAAGAACATCTTGGACTTGGCAGAGATGTCTAAAAACCCCCTACTTCAAGCTGATTCCACTCTAGAACTCTCGCTCTCAGGAAATAGTTTACATGTTTAACCTAATGTTTTCCATTGTTTTTTTATTTTACCTTTATTTATTCCTTAACACAGTTCACATTGCAGATTTTTTATTGGTGAATTACAAGAGGACTTGAGAAACTTTACAGAAATGGAATTGAAATATAAGTTTATTTTGCTACAAAAACTTTTGAAATCCTTGCATACTGGGACCTTCAAAACATTTAGGGGAAATGCATAGTATGATAAACTGCTTAGATTTAAATAATTTTTGCTTGAAAATTATCTTTTAATTCCATTTTTCCATAACCTTTTTGAGGTCTCCTATGTAGAGCTGAGGAAATTTTCCCACAAAATGCTTAATTTTCTGCTAATAAACCTGACAGCACAGCACACAGTTTGTAAATTAAACCTTAAGGACCAAATATATAGAGCATGCTGCAAGGTACAAGAGATAAGCTAAAAATGAACATATGAGTTCACATGTCTGTATGCTTGAAAAGCATGACACAGTAGAAAAATTAGATGCAGTTCAGTCCCCTGAAAGAGTTAAATAGAAACCCTGATATATAATCGTTCCTAAGCATCAATCTCAAGTTACAGTGTTTGAAAATAAATTAACCAAAAGTCTGACCAAAAAATACACACATGTTTAGTACATATCAGAAACTTTGCAGCTGTTAAAATCAAAAGTAGGTAACTTGGTTCCTAACTGAAGGGCCTTTTGTTTCAAAAAGGAAACCCCTCTGGATTATCTGGTTAAATGTAAATTAGTCCTGAAACAGTGCATTGAAAAATTTCTGTAAGCACACATATGATGCCAGTTTCATTAAAACAACAAAACACTTATGATCACAAGGCTGCAGTAAGAGAGACAAACATATCAGTAATTTCCAGGATACCTTAAGTTGCCATGGTTTAAGAAAAGTCAGTAGCAGGCTAAATATACTAATGTTGAACTCTGAAGTCATTCAAAATATAAAAGACATAAACCCTTTGCCATACCAATTTATAGAAGCTATAAAAACACTTTGGATGACAGGCTCAGGTTCTAGGCATATTTTTAGAAACTGTATGGAATCATGAAAGTTTAAGCTCTAAAAGGTTACAAAAACCTAGGACATGGTGTACTGAAATTGACTCATTTGCCACTATAAAACAAAATTAGAGTCTTTATGGCAGTAAATGACCAGCATCTCTAATACTGCAATCATTTTGATGAGAACATGTTCCATTGTATATATTCTTTTTAAGATCACCTTGTGGGTCTAAATCTAACGTACAGATTGAGGTGGTAATGTAGTAATACAAAAGCATTTTATATTGCTTAAGAGTTATTACTAAAACTTCAGTCTTTTGGCCAGCGCCGTGGCTTAACAGGCTAATCCTCCGCCTTGTGGCGCCAGCACACCGGGTTCTAGTCCCGGTTGGGGTGCCAAATTCTATCCCAGTTGCCCCTCTTCCAGGCCAGCTCTCGGCTATGGCCCGGGAGGGCAGTGGAGGATGGCCCAAGTCCTTGGGCCCTGCACCCCATGGGAGACTAGGAGAAGCACCTGGCTCCTGGCTTCAGATCAGCACGATGCGCCGGCTGCAGCGGCCATTGGAGAGTGAACCAACGGCAAAAAGGAAGACCTTTCTCTCTGTCTGTCTTTCTCACTATCCACTCTGCCTGTCAAAAAACAAACAAACAAACAAACAAACAAAAAAAAACCTTCAGTCTTTTGTGAAGTCACATTATAGTAGCTACAATGATACTGTAACAAACATAACCTGAGTATGCTATGTTTGACTTGTCCCAATGACTATGAAAATACAATAAAAGAACCTGGACAGTGTTTAAATTTTGTTGTATAAAGATCTCCTGCCCAGTTGAAAGTTGCCACACTTTGAATTATTTTCATGGCACTCTTCCTGACCTCTTTGTACATTTTCTATATCCTTGTTGACCTGTAAGCCAGATAGGAACATAAAAGTGTTTTTAATATAACTACTTTTGAGAATAATAGAATAAATGCTTCTTTGCCTTGATAGGATATTCTGTTCTGATTCTGTATTTGTTTGTCATTCATTATTGAAATGCAGTTGCATCTGTCATGGGTCAAGCATCGTGTTTTGATTCTGAGAGACAGGAGAAAACAAACTTTTTCCTACTCTCATACACCACAATACAACACTTTTGACACCAGATGTGTGAGATCTTTTTCACACACACACCAAGCAAACAGTTCTCCAGTGGACACCAAATAGATGCTATCTACCTGGAGATAATATTGCTCCCTACTTCTGCCAGTCATAATCAGTAGAATGTCACCTACACTTAGGACCAATGGACTACAGCCCCTGCATCAGGCTCAATTAATTCACTACAGTTCACAAAGTTCAAACCCTTTACTTAGTTTCACCCATTCACAAAGGATAGTGCAAAAGATGCAGGTGATCAGCCAGATGGAAGAGATACTTAGGATGAGGTATCAGATAAGGGGCAGGGAGATTCCATGTACTCTTCAGGTGTACCACCTTCCAGGAACCTCTGTGGGGAAGCTCTGTAAACCTGGACCTCTTGGATTTTATGGAGGCTTTATAGCCTAAGTATGGTTGATTAAATAGTTGGCCATTGTTGATCAACCTGACCTGTAGTCCCTCTCTCCTCCCCGGTGGTTGGGGGACTGCACAGTGAAAATTCCAACTCCCTTTGGCAACCAACCCCCAGACTGAGGCCACCCATCCTGGAGCCCACCAAGAGTCCCTTCATTTAGAACAAAAGATTCTCTTGTCACCCAAGGGATTCCAGGGATGTAGGAACTCTATGCAAGGAAACAGACGTAAAGACTTGGTGGTGGTGCTGGGGGGGTGTTTCATGAACTTTTGGGAGATGCTTTAAGTGCATGAATTTCAAATTTTTTGCACCAAAATAACCTTATCTTCACTTTCAACATACTTTTTGAAGTACCTTCAGCTATATCATATAAATCAGTGTCACCTTGTCATTTAGTTCCCAAGAAAACTATGTGATATAGTGATCATAATGTAATTTTCCTGATTTCCTTGTATACAGTAAGTATGTAACAAATCTCTAGTTTAAACTTGTGGGCCATATTTGCCCTTCAAAGATCTTTGTCCATATATGAAGAGTTTTCAAAACGTTCATGGAAAATGCACATTTTGAAAAAACTACATGGATTTCAACATTTTTGCACCAAAATAAATATTTCTTTTAATTCGATTTCCTGTGAACTTTTTGTAGTACTCTTGTAGTGAAATTTCTATTACTCATCACCTTTAGAATTGGTTATGGCAATGTTCAAGCCACTTAATATTCTGAACAGAACACTAAAGATGCTATTATTCTCCAGTGCTTCCATGGGTCACTATCATCTGTAAAAATAGGTAATGTAAAAGGAGAAGCCAAATAAATGAAGTAACCAGTGGGAAGAATAGAAGTCCTTGGAAACTCAAATGACTGCAACAAACCAATCGGCACAAGGAAACCTCTAACAGTAATTAGAGATAAAATAAGGGGTCAATATTAGCCTGAGAATAATTATAGTCACCATTTAATTTGGCATCTGCAAAATTGCAGGCACTTGTAATTACATGATTTCACTCAATCTGTATAACATTTCTCTGATATGGGTACTGTTTGCATTTTTCATAGGAGGTATAGAACTTTCCCTATTTTTTATTTAAACATTTTATTGGAATACCGTGTTCATACCAAATGTGCAAAAGTATCCAGGTACTAGAGGCTTTCCAAAAGCTACTGTGGAGTAAGCCACCTCTTGTGATGCCTGCATCCCATATCAGAGTGTCATTTCAAGTACTCTGCTTCCATCCAGCTTCCTGGTAATGCATCTGGGAAGGCAGTGGAAGATGGCCCCAAGTACTTGGGTCCCTGCCATGGGATACTTGCATGGAGTTCCTGATCCTGGCCTCATCCTAGCTCAGCCCTAACTGTTGTGGGCATCTTGACGGTGAATTAGCAAGTAGAAGATCTCTCCCCCTACCCCGCCTTCTTTCTCTGTCATTCTGTTCTTCAAATGAATGAATGAACGAATAAAAATCTTTGAAAAAGTGAGAGGTTGCCTCAGATTCCATGAGTTACTGGAATTCGTCTTCTAATTACATAGACTCTTTTCTTTTTAAATAGATGTGATTTTAAAAATACTGTTGGTAGGGGGCCAGTGCTGTGGCACAGTGGGTTAACGCCCTGGCCTGAAGCGCCGGCATCCCATATGGGCGCTGGTTTGAGACCTGACTGCTCCACTTCTGATCCAGCTCCCTGCTGTGGCCTTGGAAAGCAGTAGAAGATGGCCCAAGTCCTTGGGCTCCCTGCACCCGCATAGAAGACCTGGAAGAAGCTCCTGGCTCCTGGCTCCTGGCTCCTGGCTTCGGATCGGCGCAGCTCCGGCCGTTGCAGCTAATTGGAGAGTGAACCATTGGATGGAAGACTTCTCTCTCTTTCTTTCTGCCTCTCCTTTCCCTGTGTAACTCTGACTTTCAAATAAATAAATAAATCTTCAAAAAAAAAAAAATACTGTTGGTGGGGCCGATGCTGTGGCACAACGGGTTAACGCCCTAGCCTGAAGCGCCAGCATTCCCTATGACCGCCAGTTCAAGACCTGGCTGCTCCACTTCTGATCCAGCTCCCTGCTGTAGCCTGGGAAAGCAGTAGAAGATGGCCCAAGTCCTTGGGCCTCTGTGCCTGCGTGGGAGACCCAGAGGAAGCTCCTAGCACCTGGCTTCAGATCGGCTGTTGCGGCCAACTGAGGAGTGAACCAGCAGATGGAAGACACTCTCTCTCTTTCTCTCTCTCTCTCTCTCTCTCTCTCTCTCTCACTCTCGCTCTCGCTCTCTCTCTGCCTCTCCTCTGTGTAACTCTTTCAAATAAATAAATAAATCTTAAAAAAAAATAAAATAAAATACTGTTGGCTTTTGACAAAACTGTTAAGATTCCACTGGGGGTGCCAACATCCCATATCAGAGTGCCTGGGTTCAAGACCCAGCTCTACTCCCCATTCTGCTTCCTGCTGCGTTAATGCACACCCTGTGAGGCAGCAGGTTATGGCTCAAGTACTTGGTTCCTCACTACTCAGGTGAGAGACCTGAATGGAGTTCCAGTCTCCTGGCCTGGCCCATCCCTGGTGGTTGCAAGTATCTGGGAAGTAAATTGGTGGAGAGGAGCACTTTTTCTTTCTCTCTCTCTCTCCTTTTCAAACAATAAAAATTGTAACTATTATACATAAGATTTTCATGGATTCCTTTTTCTGGGGAAAGGGTCTATAGATTTCATAATCCTCTAGAATTACTAAAACTCTCCACTGGGAGTACAGTGCATCTATTATAGGGAAAAAATAGCTGAGATATTTTGGTCACAGAATATATTTAAAGAGATGAGTCAATTGAATAAATAAATTTGGAGAGCCTAAATAAATGATTCCAATTCTGATTCAACTTCTGAATCCCTGTTGTACACCAGCCTTACAAATGATATTCTATTTCCCACGTTTGTTAATATAAAAACACCTTTAAAGAATTACAATAAATACCAAAAGGTGGTTAGTTGTTAAAAGTTACCCTAAGATGTGCAAATAGAAAAATGGGCATGAACTTATGGTTTTAGCTCTTTTTAACTTATTGAACTGAAAAAATTACAAATGAAAATGGAAATATTTATTATTAAAGATACATTAAAATTAATATATACTACAAAATGTATTATAAACATATAAATGCATATAAATATGCAATATAAATTTATTTTAATGTAACAAAAACTATTGTTTTGCTGAGCCTAAATCATTAGAAATTAATATAACACAGGCTTATTTTAATTTGGAATACATATATAACTATGTGATAATTCAACTTTCCCACCAATTGTCTTGTCTCTATGATATGTTCTTTGAAACCTTTCATTGACTATGTGTTAGTGGATCACCAGGGTTTTGAGAAGCCAAGGTTAAGAGCTTGAGATTTTGGGATAGCTAAGACCTGGAATCTTAGCCAACTAAAACAGATGCAAGCGGAGTACCCTCGAGCAAGATGCTTAACTTCTCCAAGCCTCAGTTTTGCTACCTGAAAACTGTGCATAGAAGTAGTGCTTTGCCCTTCAGAGTTGTGAAAATTTTATCAGATGGCATGTGCAAATGCTTAGCATAATGTATGGGATGAACCAAACAATAAATTGTAATTGCTATCATGATAATGATGAGAATGATATTTTTATATGGAATAGCACAAACAGCCTGAGAATTTTAAATTGAGAAGTATGGTGGTTACTAATGAGACATCTGAAAGAGAATCATCGGCTATGTAAATGGCGAATGGAAAAAACGCCGGAAACATAAATGTATTAGCTGACTGAATTAGACATTTTTGTTGTAATATTAAAAAATCAGATAAGATAGGAAAGTGAAACATTCTTAAGTGATTACATTTCACAGCACCAGCTGGTGATCATGTTTTATTTTGCTGCTGTAAGTATAATTTTTTTATTTTAATTTTATTTATTTATTTTTTTTTTTTAATTTTTGACAGGCAGAGTGGACAGTGAGAGAGAGAGACAGAGAGAAAAGGTCTTCCTTTGCCGTTGGTTCACCCTCCAATGGCCGCTGCGGCCGGTGCACTGTGGCCGGCGCACCATGCCGATCCGAAGGCAGGAGCCAGGTGCTTCTCCTGGTCTCCCATGGGGTGCAGGGCTCAAGCACTTGGGCCATCCTCCACTGCACTCCCTGGCCACAGCAGAGAGCTGGCCTGGAAGAGGGGCAACCGGGACAGAATCCGGCGCCCCGACCAGGACTAGAACCTGGTGTGCCGGCGCCGCAAGGTGGAGGATTAGCTTATTGAGCCGCAGCGCTGGCCAGTAAGTATAATATTTTAAATAGTTTTTTTTAAAGAAACAAACATGTTAACTAATTCTTTCACCTTATGATATTCCTTCCACAGTTACTAAAAAGGTTTCAGAAGACCTACTACTTTTATCTTTTTTAAAGATTTATTTTATTTATTTGAAAGGCAGAGTAATGGAAAGAGAGAGAGAGAGAGAGAGAGATCTCCAGTCTGCTGGTTCACTCTAAAAATGGCCCCATTGGCTAGGGCTGGGTGAGGAGCCTGGAACTCCATCCAAGACCCATCTCTTTTAAAAAACAGTATTTATAGCACTGGCACTGTGGCTCATTTGGTTAATCCTCTGCCTGCAGCGCCAGCATCCCTTATGGGCGCCAGGTTCTAGTCCCAGTTGTTCCTCTTCCAGTCCAGCTCTCTGCTGTAGCCCGGGAGGGCAGTAGAGGATGGCCCCTGCACCCACATGGGAGACCAGGAAGAGGCACCTGGCTCGTGGCTCCTGGCTCGTGGCTCCTGGCTTCGGATCGGTGCAGCACCGGCCGTCGAGGCCATTTGGGAAGTGAACCAACGGAAGGAAAACCTGTCTCTCTCTCTCTCACTATCTATAACTCTACCTGTCAAATAAAAAAAATTTACAAAAAGATAGTTACCAAATATTTATAATAATCATCAATTTTACATTTTTAATATGATGTCCCATTTTATATGAAGTAGTTCGAAAGTAGTTAAGTTTATAACATTAAAGGTGTTTTAAATTTAAAACACTGCCTAGAAGATGAATACTGAAATTCATAAAACATCTAGTTTCTATTAGCTTCCAAATTATAAAAGTTGCTATAGCTACCATATCTATTTGTAAGACTGATTGATTGATTTGACAGACAAAGCAACAGGGGGTTGGGGGAGATGGGGAAATAGAGATCTTCCATCTGCTAATTCACTTCCCAAATGGCCACAACAGCCAAGGCTGGGCCAGGCTGAAGTCAGGAGCCAGGAATTAGATCTTGGTCTCCCACATGGGTGGGAGGGGCCCAAGTAATTGGGGCCATCTTCCACTGCCAACGAAGGTACATTAGCAGGAAGTTAGGCCAGAAACAGAATAGCCAGGGCTTGAGCCAACACTCCTGTATGGGATGCTGTCATCACAAGTAATAGCTTAACTCCTCGTGCCACATCAGCCCCCAGCTGCCATATTTTTCACTGGTGAAGGGGGTCCTATAGGAGTATTATCCCCACACCTGCTTTTTTCCTTTCAATGATGCAGACTACAATTAGGAAACAGTTCTGCACAAGCATAACCCATGTATTAATCCATTTTCCATTGCTGTAAGAAAATGCCTGAGGCTAGACAATTTTTGAAAAAGGAGGATTATTTAGCTCATAGTTCTGGAGGTCCAGGAGCATAACACTGGCCTCTGTGTGGTTCTGGTGAGAGCCCCAGGGTAAATATTATCACAATGACAGTAGCTTGTGCATTTTATAACATTGGCCTTCCTTAAGTGTTTTTTTTTTTTTAAGATTTATTTTATTTATTTGAAAGTCAGAGTTACAGAGAGAGGTAGAGACAGACAGAGAGGTCTTCCATCCATTGGTTCACTCCCCAGATGGCCGCAATGGCTGGAGCTGCACCGATCCGAAACTAGGAGCCAGGAGCTTCTTCCGGGTCTCCCATCTGGATGGGCAGGGGCCCAAGGACTTGGGCCATCTTCTACTGCTATCCCAGAAGAGGAGCAGCTGGGACTAGAACCGGTGCCCATATGGGATGCTGGCGCTTCAGGCCAGGGCGTTAACCCGCTGAGCCACAGCTCCGGCCCACTTCCTTCAGTTTTAAAATTGAACAGAATTTCAGAGTTGTAGATCAATGTGTATATTGCTAATGAAATACTTAGAAAAAAGGCCGGGGCCATGGCTTAACAGGTTAATCCTCTGCCTTGCGGCGCCAGCACACGGGGTTGGGACGCCGGATTCTATCCTGGTTGCCCCTCTTCTAGGCCAGCTCTCTGATATGGCCTGGGAAGGCAGTGGAGGATGGCCCAAGTGCTTGGGCCCTGTACCCGCAAGGGAGACCAGGAGAAGCACCTGGCTCCTGGCTTCAGATCAGCGCGATGCGCCGGCCGCAGCGGCCATTGGAGGGTGAACCAATGGCAAAAAGGAAGACCTTTCTCTCTGTCTCTCTCACTATCCACTCTGCCTATCAAAAAAAATAAATAAATAAAAATAAAAAATAAAAAAAATCTTAGAAAAAAGAAAAGAATAAATCTAAAACTTTTATTTAATATAATTTAGACTCAGACTTCCAGGTGAACATTGACTTTCATTGATATATGTGGTACAATAATATCTAGCATATATCTAGTCAAAGCTTTTAACCATCTCACTCCTTTGTGGTGTGAAGCATGAAGGACTGTTTCTGTTTGTTTATTGCTTTGTTTTATTGGTGGGGGAATAAAACAAGTGATTGCTTTCCAGCTTCAGATCTGAACACAAACAATTGGATCATTCTTTTCTATGAAGAACAACATGAGTCCATGCAAATTCCCAGTGCATTCATACTAACAAATATTTACCATGTGCTAGGCACTTATGTAAACACAGGGAAATAGAGCAGTAAGGAATGCAGATAAGGACCCCGTTTTCATGCAGGAGGCAGACAATAAACAAATAAATATTCAACATTAGATGATGTGATAAGAGCTATGATGGAAACTGAATCAAGATACTTAGGGAGTGACATGAACAGGGTGCACTTCTTGATAAAATAATTAATGAAGACATATCTGAGGAAGTAACATTTGAAGAAAAGATCTGCAGGAAATGAGACTGTATCAAGTATATGTTGCTGTATATGAGTTAGGTGTCAGGCTTTGTATTTAATACCCCTTATGCATGACATTTGTGTATTCTCAACATTCCCATCCAAGAAATGCAGTTAACCTGTCTTTTCATAAAGTAGCACATTGTTATGTAAAGTTATATTTTTGTAGACATTGAGTGATTGTTGCTTCTGGTCTCATTCTTTCATCTTTATTCAGTAGATATTTATTGAGTGATTATTGTATTCTAAGCTAAACTATGTTACAAAGTGATTTGTGCTTTGGGGGAAGGGGTAGACCAGGGAAAGGGAGACTATATTTACTAGGGAAAGGATAGGTTTTATTGGTAAATATACAAGCAGGAGAGGCCTCAGTAAGGTTAGATGTGAGCAAACCCCTGAGTAAGTGAGGGCGTCAGCGTGGTGCATGTCTCAGGGATCTGCTCTCACTGATACGCATGGGTGCACACACACATCATCCATGTACTGTTGCATACAAAGAAGTTACTAGCTTCTTTCAACTCAGTTTTTTAGTTTATAAAGAATAGAATAGATATGATACAGCTTCACTATATGCAACCACTCGGTGTCAATCTGTTATTTACTTAGAAGACAGCCACTACAAATATTTATATATGTATGATTTTTATTTTTAATTATATGATATAATGAATAACTATCACTTAAAATACATGGAAAATAATTTATAATTAGAAACTTTTTTGGGGGGGGCCAGGCAGAGTTAGACAATAAGAGAGAGAGACAGAGAGAGAGTTATAGACAGTGATAGAGAGACAGAGAGAAAGGTCTTCCTTCTGTTGGTTCACTCTCCTAATGGCCACTACGGCCGTTGCTACACCAATCCGAAGCCAAGAGCCGGGTACCTCCTCCTGGTCTCCCATGCAGGTGCAGGGACCCAAGCACTTGGGCCATCCTCCACTGCCCTCCCGGGCCACAGCAGAGAGCTGGACTGGAAGAGGAGCAACTGGGACTAGAACCCGGCGTCCATATGGGATGCTGGCGCTGCAGGCGGAGGATTAGCTAAGTGAGCCACGGCACTGGCCCAGAAACATTTTTAAGTACTGGTTTGTGTAGATAATAGCAAATACTACATCACTACTTTCTTGTTAAAAGGTAATGATGTTCTTGAAGTTATATTAGAAATCCAGTATAATGATTTAAGAGTTGAAAAACATGGAGGACTTGCTTCATACCATTAATTGAAAGCAAGGTTAAGAAGCTTAATGATTTATTAGTATGAGTAATTAGAAAATGGACCTTTATGATTTCATCCAATAAAATTAGAATAACTTTGATTCTTTCATCTTATTTGCTTTATTCCATGGCTTCTAGATATTGCTAGCTTTATTATAAGTTTGTTTGAAGTAAACCTATATTAATCTATATATAATATTCGTTATTCTGCAGAGTTAAATAAAGACTTCTAAGGCATGACTTTTTTAAAAAGTAACTACACAATTACAACTAGCCACTTGGATAAAGTAACTGTACTTCCTTCCCATATTCAGATTATTTGTTTTAATTTTTGAATCAGTGTTAAGTAATAAGTAACATTTGTAAATTTAGATACAGTGTATTCAAAAGAGCACAAATGTTTCATAAACTTAAACACTTTGTATACTTTTGCTAACATGAAAGTAAAATGTTTGATTTGCTAAAAGAATAATTTTTAAAATGAATTTTTGGGGCCAGCATTGTGGCATAGCAAGTTAAACCATTGCTTGTGACACTAAGTAGTGACTGCTCCACTTCCAGTCCAGCTCCCTCCAAATGGGCCTCGGAAAGCAGTGAAAGATAGCCCACGTACTTGGGTCCCCTACCTTCTTTGTGGGAGACCCCGATGAAGTATCTGGCTCTTGGCTTTAGCCTAGCCTAATCCAGCACCAAATGTTGTGGCCGTGTGGGAAGTGAACCAGCAAATGGAAGACATCTTTCTCTGTCTCCTTCCCTCCCTCTCTCCCTCTCTCACTCTGCCTTTCAAATAAATAATCTTTTTAAAATACTGATTTTTTCCTTCATGAAATCCATCTCTCTGTTTAGTCTACATTGTCTCCTTTTCACTTCTGAATTTATTTTCTATTCTATTTATTTGACACTTAGTATATGTTATCTTATGCCTAGGTTAGCTCCCAAAAATAGACCATCTATCTTCCAAGAGCAAAGATCCAGTCCTTATCAGTTAGCACAATGATTTTTTTCACAACATAATTGTCCTACTATACTGGTCGTACTCAAAAAGTTATATTAGATAGATTATACTATAGTATACCTAATTACACTATACTCAAATTGAAGTCTTCTTACATTTGAAAATGTTTCCCTGAGTTAAGGAAGAAGTCAGGCGTTCTGCTATTTCTTCTTTTTCTGTGGAGGTTGGGGTTTATTACCTCAAAAATTGTGTAGCTGAAGTGGCAATCACCAGCTGTAAGATATAAAAAGCTTATCATGAAAAGGATTAGATAGAAATAAAGTTTAAGCTCAAAATGTTTTATTTTGACACCCAAATATTTTGCTTTTGTATTCACAGTCTTAAGATTCAAAAGGGAAGCAAATTTAAAAACTTTCAGAAAAAAAAAAGAAAAAAATAACAACAAAAAAAGAAAACAAAAGAAAAAAAGGAAACAAAAAACAAAAACAAAACAAAAAACTTTCAGTTAAACTTTTCATCTACACAAAATGTTAACTATAACAATGGAAACACATTATTAAAACATGACTTCTGTACTATAAAACCAGTCATGAGAGTCCCATTTTCTCACAGACTTAATCTTTGAATAACTAAAGTAACATGTTCCGTAGTTCTGCCCAGATGCATACCTCCTCAATCTAAACTAGATCCTGTATAAGATTTGGTAGTGGGGGTGGGCATTTGATACCGTAGCAAAGATGCCACTTGGGGTGCCTGTATCCCATATCAGAGTCCTAGCTCCATGACATGCACACCCTGGGAGGCAGCAGTGATGTTCAAGTAGTTGGGTCCCTATCACCCAGGAAGTAGCCCCAGTTTGAGTTCTGGACTCCTGGCTTCAGCCTGGCCTAGCCCTCACTGCTGAATCTCTCTGTCTCTGCCTCTATCTCTGACTTTCAAATAAATTGGGTGTATGTATATGTATCTATTCAGTTATCTGTAAGATGTCCTTAGGGAAAGCACACAGGTTAATCTGTGACACCTACCCTCTATTCACTTTAGGTCTTCATCATTTATGAGTACTTAATTTCTTGCAAAAATACTCCAATTCCAGAGCAAATTGGGAGTGAGGAGGACAGAATCTGATCTTAAGATACTGCACAAGTTATGAAGGCTTAAATTTTTTGTAGAAAGTTAGAGAAGAATTAACTAGATGTGGAGTATCCTGAGCTAAGGATATTGGGCCCTTTCAATTTTTTCTGGCAAGGAACAACATTAACCTATGAGCTCTGGGCAAAGCTGGAGCTTCATGTGAACTTTAGTTCACAACTGTGAACTGTGCAGAAAGGTAGTTCATATGATTTTTAGCCCCCATCCCAATTTATTGCCACTGTACTTCTCTTCACTTTACCTTCCTGCCTCCTGTACACATTCTCCATGGAAATTTACTGTTCTGTGTGTGATAACCTCAAAGTCATAGGATCACCACTTCTAACAGGGTATCAAGTAGTTAACCTGATAATACAACCAAGCACAGAACTCTAAGCTATTGCACAGGTTGCATGCCCTTGAAAAACGCTTTCTGTGTAAGAAGTGCAAGATAATAATGACAGGGCCAGCACTGTGGCATAGCAAGTAAAGCTGCCTTCTGCAATGCCAGCATCCCTTAATGGTGCTGCTACTCTTCCGTTCCAGCTCTCTGGTATGGCCTGGGAAAGCAGTGGAAGAGGCTAAAGTGCTTGGATGCCTGCACCCATGCGGGAGACCTGGAAGAATCTCCTGGCTCCTGGCTTTGGATTGACCCAGCTTTGGCCGTTGCAGCCATTTGGGGTGTGAACCAGTGGATGGAAGATGTATCTCCTCTCTCTCTCTCTCTCTCTCTCCATCTTTCTCTCTGCCTCTGCCTCTTGGTAACTCTGCCTTTCAAATAAATAAATAAATAAAATAATGACAACCCTAGATGTCTATTACTGTGACTAATAGAATTACTGATTAGTCTCCTATAAGAGCTCTTAAGAGTATCTATGCTAATTACAGTTTTATTTGGATAAGCATTTGATATTATAAAATTATTAGCATATTTTCTCTGATCCAAATTAAAACATATAACTGTTAAAAATTCAGAGATCAGTAATTGTCAGATCATTTTTTGTTATTTCTAGGTAACAAGTACATATTCAGACTCCTAAGTGGTAAAAAAAATTCTTTCGCAGTTCTTATAAAAGGATGACATTTTAATAAGTAGTTTTTGGTCTTTATGTCCTGTAAGTAAATGGCATTATCTTGTGTTTGCCATAGTTTCAATTCTTTTGGCCCTATTAATAAAAAAAAAAATGCTTTAGTTGAGGAACCCTAGTGTTATGCTAAATAATTGCTTCATTGGCTCAGTCATTAATAATCATTAGATAAATAACTAGGGAAAACACACTTTACATTTTTTTTTTTAATTTTTGACAGGCAGAGTGGACAGTGAGAGAGAGACAGAGAGAAAGGTCTTCCTTTTGCCGTTGGTTCACCCTCCAATGGCCACCGTGGTAGGCGCGCTGCGGCCGGCGCACCGCACTGATCCGATGGCAGGAGCCAGGTGCTTCTCCTGGTCTCCCATGGGGTGTAGGGCCCAAGCTCTTGGGCCATCCTCCACTGCACTCCCTGGCCACCGCAGAGAGCTGGCCTGGAAGAGGGGCAACCGGGACAGGATCGGTGCCCCAACTGGAACTAGAACCCGGTGTGCCGGTGCCGCAAGGCGGAGGATTAGCCTAGTGAGCCGCGGCGCAGGCCACACTTTACATTTGTAAGACAAGCTTATGACAGGTTCTAAAACCTAAAAAGTATAGCAGTTAAACTGCAATATGCTTAATCAAGATTGTTTAGTTTATATATTCTGATAACATGGGAAGTGAAATTTAACCAAGAACTTTTCCAACCTAATCTATTATGACAGATTTAATAGCCCTTCTTTCCTTAAAACTTTAGAACAGTTTGGAAAGCCAAACTAAATTTGTTATAACTTCTGGTTTGAATTTTCAGGTTATCTAACTAATTAACTAGCAAATGAGATTGGTAAACATGCATAATTCTCACTATACTGATTCTTTTTAAATTATTTTTTTTGGAAAGATTTATTTATTTATTTATTTTTAAGTCAAAGTTACACAGAGAGGAGAGGCAGAGAGAGAGAGAGAGAGAGAGAGAGAGAGAGAGAGAGAGAGGTCTTCCTTCCGATGGTTCACGCTCCAATTGGCCACAATGGCTAGAGCTGCGCCAATCTGAAGCCAGGAGCCAGGAGCCTCCTCTGGGTCTCCCACATGGGTGCAGGGGCCCAAGGACTTGGGCCATCTTCTACTGCTTTCCCAGGCCATAGCAAAGAGCTGGGTGGGAAGTGGAGCAGCTGGGTCTCGAACTGGCGGTCATAGGGGATGCCAGCACTTCAGGCCAGAGCGTTAACCCATTGTGCCACAGCGCTGGCCCTTGTAAATTATTTTCTAAAATATTAATTTGAGAAAGAGATATCCCATCTGCTGGTTCACTGACCAAATGCTCCCCATGCCTGAGAAGGCAGGAGAAGAAGGTGGAGTTGGAAGCCTGAAACTCAATCCGGGTCTCCCACATGAGTGGCAGGAACTTGATTGCTTGAGCTATCAGCACTGCTTCCCAATGCAGATTAACAGAAAGCCAGAGTCATGAGCCTGAGCTAGGGATAGAACTCAGGTACTCTGAAGTGGGAAACAAGCTCTCTAACCTGTGACTTAACTGCTAGGCCAAATGCTTACACCACTGTGGTGCTTCCTTATAAGACAACTTACAAGTATAGATTTTAAGTTTGATACTTCATAAATTGTTGTCCTGTGTTTACAAGGTACTGTTGGCCTTGAGAAACCGGATCCTTGAGTAAAATCTCTTCTCACACTACCTTCTCTCCTTCTAGCTACTATATGATGGATGCAGATACCTCAGGAAGCAAAACAAACCCTAATGCCTTCCACATGGAGATTAAAGAGAGTGAAGCAGGCAATAGAAGAAAAGTCCAAAGTAAAATTGGGTAAGTTAAATGTAAGTATTGAGAATAGAGATAAAGCAGAAAAAGAATATAGGGAGTCAGGCAGAGATGGAAATTTGGGGTGTTGTAAGACCAAATGGAATGAAAGGAAAGTTGTCTCTGAAAAGATGAGTATCTAGAAACCTGGAGAAATAATTAGGAGCTATTGGATATCTGGGGGACAGCATTCCAGGTGGTGGTGGGGGTGCAAAAATGCAAGGTCCTGTTGTGTTCAAGGTCCAGCATGAAGATCAATAAGGCCAAAAAGAAGTGAGCAATTGGGAGCCCCCTAGGAAACAAGGTCAGAGAAGTGATGAGGTGAAAGTAGGGGGATTCCTGTGGAGGAGAGAGTAGAATCTCAATCGCAGAGGTCATTGTAAGATATTTTGATGACTTTTCTTTTTACTCAGAGACAAGAAACCATTAAAGGGTTTGGAGTAGAGTGCTGCTCGTCACGGGGCAGCAGGTCCAATAGAGCGCCTCAGGGCCAGCCTGGGCAGCTCAGGGGCCGAGCGGGTTGATGAGTGTCGGTGGCAAATAACCACACCAGAGCTGGGAGATCAGTCAACGCCCAGCGCGCAGCCGGGTTCTCGACTTTATTGGGAGGGGAAGAGCTTTTATAGACACAGAAAGGGGGCTGTCCAGGGCACAAGGGAACCGAGCCAACCAGCTGAAGGATCAGGCAGGACACGAGCCGGGCACGCCCTCAAGGGCCTATCACAGCCGAGGACACATACTGTTCACGAGTACAGAAGTCTGTCAGGCTAGGCACCTCCTCCGGGGGCCATCTTGGATTGTTGGAAACGCTGAGTCACTAGGATGCGGAAGTGCAGCAAACTCGGCAAACTCGAGCAAAGGCTTAGCGGCCTTCTCAAGCGAAGGCTTAGCAACTTTGTTTCCTTTTCGATTGGAGCCCCCTGCAGTAGAGGAGTGACATGATATGTCTTATTTAGAAGATCTGACTGAAGTTGGCAAGAAGCAGACAAGAAGATTGCGTAAAATGTTGTAGCAATATTCCAGGCAAAAGGAGATGAGGACTTGGACCACAGCTATAGGCAGAAGAAATAGTGAATTCAGTTAGCTTCTGAATATTATAATATGATGTTACAATATAAATATTATAATATATAATTATAATATATAAAATATAGTATATAATATTAAAATATAAATAGTGAATTCAGTTAGCTTCTGCTCTTTTCTGAAGAAAGAGCCCTCAATCTATTTAATTTCTCATTTACTGAAATATTTTATAGTCATTTATGATACTTTCATGGTAAAATGCTTGAAAAATATAGGTAAGTAAAAAATTCAAGTACAAATCATTCAGAATATCACTTTTTAAAAAAAATTTATTTATTTGAAAGTCCGAGTTACATAGAGAGGAGAGGCAGAGAGAGAGAAGTCTTCCATCCTCTGGTTCACTCCCCAGTTAGCTGCATTGGCTGGAGTTGCGCCAATCCAAAGCCAGGAGCCAGGAGCTTCTTCCGGGTCTCCCATGCAGGTGCAGTGGCCCAAGGACTTGGGCCATCTTTTGCCATTTCCCCAGGCCAGAGCAGAGAGCTAGAGTGGAAGTGGAGTAGCTGTGACTCGAACTGGCGCCCATATGGGATGCCAGTACTGTAGGCAGTGGTTTTACCCGCTATGCCATACCACTGGCACCCAGAATATCACTCTTAATGTTTAATAGATGGTCTTTCATGCATTCAAAGTATGTGTATGTGTGTGTATCATACCAAACATCTCATAGTAACATGTTACACACTGTCTTACTTATATCATTCCCATTTCTTTAAAGATTTTTATTTACTTCAAAGGCAGTTACAGAAAGAGGGAGAGAGAAAGAGAGAGAGAGAGAGAGAGAGACAAAGAGACAGAGATATTCCATCCACTGATTGACTCCCCAAATGACCACAATGGCTGGAGCTGGGCTAAGCCAAAGCCAGGAGCCAGGAGCTTCTTTCTGGTCTCCCAGGTGGGTGGAAGGAGCTAAGAACTTGGACTATCTTCTGTTGCTTTCCCAGGCACATTAACAGACTGCTGGATCAGAAATGGAGCAGCTAGGACTGGAACTGGCACCCACATGGGATGCCAGCATCACAGACAGCAGTTTAACCAGCTACACCACAATGCTAGCCCTTCCCATTTCTTAAAATATTGTTCTACAACAAAGTGGTAGCACTTGCATAGCATAGTTCAGACACAGCATAATTTAGTCACTGCATAGATGGAATAGTTTATTTAACCAGTCCTCTATTGTTAACCATCTACACGTTTCATTTATTCCCTATTATAAATACCACCAAAATAAACATCTTCATTGTATTTTTGCAAATATAATTACTACATTACT
Source organism: Lepus europaeus (assembly GCF_033115175.1). Lineage (NCBI taxonomy): Eukaryota > Metazoa > Chordata > Mammalia > Lagomorpha > Leporidae > Lepus > Lepus europaeus. The sequence continues at coordinate 50,775,341 of NC_084836.1, forward strand.
TAAGAATCCCTGCCTTGGGGCCGGCGCTGTGGCTCACTTGGTTAATCCTGCGCCTGTGGTGCCGGCATCCCATATGGGCACTGGGTTCTAGTCCCGGTTGCTCCTCTTCCAGTCCAGCTCTCTGCTGTGGCCCAGGAGAGCAGTGGAGGATGGCCCAAGTGCTTGGGCCCCGGCACCCACATGGGAAACCAGGAGGAGGTACCCGGCTTCTGGCTTCAGATCAGCATAGCTCTGGCCATGGCGGCCATTTGGGGAGTGAACCAACAGAAGGAAGACCTTTCTCTGTCTCTCTCTCTCTCACTGTCTATAACTCTACCTGTCAAAAACAAACAAACAAACAAACAAAAAAAACCCCTGCCTACTAATTGTAGGAATGAGTGCTAAACTTGAACTAGAAAAGGGAAACCAGAAGACAGAACTACCACCGTAAACTAACAACTTAGATCAATTTTCATTAAAACTGTAGAAAAAACATGATCTAAATAAGATTATTAGATTTTAAAGGGTGCCAAAACATTTGAATATGAAATATTTATGAATCCCTACTGAAGACTGAATAAAACATTCATGCATTTCAGAATTTATTTTCTATTTTTGATAGACTTAGTTATTACCAGGAATGGATGACCAATTGTAAGAACTGTCACTATTTTAATATTTTACCTGAACTATGGCCATGTTGGACTTCTGGCACCTAAGCTTTCAGATCCATCTGTTTATAGGGCTTTATGCCCAATTGTTAGGTCATGCCAATTTCAAAAAGTCATGTGTAATTGAAGACGGGCACTATATAATCCTTGAAGAATAAATAGTCTATTATTTAATCTCTTTGAATTGTGTTGCTAGAAAAACCTTTGGCCACTTACTGATTTGAGATAACTTAATTAGGTATATATATACATATATATAGCAAATTATCAGCAAAATTTTAACTTTTCTAAGTAATAAATAGAATATTAGACTTTTCAACATGAGGAGTTTGAACTTGGGAAAAGTACAATAACCTATCCTTGAAAAATATTTTGAAAACACTATTTGAGAGAAGGACTTTTATTTGGTATCTGCAATGTGTGAAGTGTTTTTGCATAATTTATGTATATATTCTCATAATAATCCTGTCAAATAGATATTATTACCTCTACTTTGCAATATAAACTAAGAGATGTGACTTACCTAGTATCATACATAATAAAGCCAGTTCTCTGTGACTCCAAAGCTCATTTTTTTCTTACAAAAATTAAATTAAATTTTATTTATTTGAAAGTCAGAGTCACACAGAGAGGAGGGAACAGAGAGAGAGAGAGAGAGAGAGAGAGAGAGAGATCTTCCATCCTCTAGTTCACTCTCCAGGTGGCCACAACACTCAGGGCTGGGCCAGGCCAAACCAAGAGCCAGGAGCCTCTTCCAGGTCTCCCACGTGAGTGCAGGGGCCCAAGCACTTGGGCCATCTTCTGCTGCTTTCCCAGGCACATTAGCAGGGAGCTGGATCAGAAGTGGAGGAGCCGAGACTTGACCTGATGCCCATATGGGATACCTGCCTTGTAGGAGGCAGCTTTACCTACTATGCCACAGCACCAGCCCCAACTTGTATTATTTTAACTATACCACACTGCTTAAGTGGTTGGGATAAAAACATTAGAACAAATTGATATATCCATAATATTAATTGGAAATGGTTTGTGGAAGTTAAAATTGTTTAAAAAATAATCAACCATTCCAGTGATTTCTTTACCCTTAAAACTCAACTGAACATTAAGATAAATTTTAGGATATAAATTCGTTTTAACTTTAAGAGAGTAGATAGACAAAATATTTCAGAGGAAAAGATCTAGTGAACTGTTTGTTATCTTTAGATTAGTGATTTCTCAAACTTAAAAAAAAAGTTGTTTTTTTTTTTTCCACAAAGCTACATAAAACAAATGAGAGTGGCTGAAGTGGAAGTAGAGGTGAGAGCTGGGAGTGTAGCTCTGTTTGCTCTTCAACCACTCCCCTCTAGTTCTCCACATAAACCCCTGAAGGAATAATTACAAGTCCTAGGACTCAGATGTCATGTTGTGGCTGGAACACTTGACTGATTGGCTTACATTTTTAAATATTCCACTGATTTATTTAAGTTATTGACTGATCATCATAAAATACGATTTGAAAGTGGGAGGAAATTTCCAGCAACATTGGCTCACTTTTTACTTTACACTGATTTATCTTTCTTTATCTTAATTCATTATATTAATTTTTAAAAAATATTTGTTTTATTTATTTGAAAGAGTTACAGAGAGAGGTAGAGACAGAGAGAGAGGTCTTCCATCCACTGGTTCACTCTCCAGATGGCCGCAACAGCCAGAGCTGCACCGATCTGAAGCCAGGAGCAGGAGCTTCTTCCAGGTCTCTCATCTGGGTGCAGGGGCCCAAGGAGTTGGGCCATCTTCCACTGCTCTCCCATACCATAGCAGAGAGCTGGAATAGAAGAGGAGCAGCTGGGACTAGAACCAGCGCCCATATGGGATGCCGGCACTTCAGGCCAGAGCTTTAACCTGCTGTGCCATAGCACTGGCCTCCATTATATTAAATTTATCTTTAACTTCAACTAAATGTCAGGCACTATACTGGTTCCTACCTTCAGGAAACCTAGACTCTTATTGGGAGAGATTGTTAGAAAGTGAAAAAAAAATCAGTCTCTGCTGTAAAAGAAAATATGTATTTTGAAAAAGAATGGTTATAGTGTATTGGAGCACTACCTTATTTTGGATTTGTTAGTAAAAGTTACTTGTATTGGGTTGAACAATGCCCCCTCCAAATTCCTGTCTACCCATAATCTTAGTATGTGATCATATTGAAAATAGTGTCTTTGAAGATGCCATTCATTAGAATGAGGTCATTGGGGCCCACACTGTGGTGTAGTAGGTGCCATGGCGTAGTTGGGCAGTGGAGGACGGCCCAAGTGCTTGGGCCCTTGTACCCATGTGGGAGACCCAAAGGAAAATCCTGGCTCCTGGCTTTGGATTGGCATAGCTCTAGCCATTGCAGCCATTTAGGGAGTGAACCAGCAGATGGAAGACCTCTCTGTCTGTCTCCTCCTCCTTCTGTGTAGTTCTGCCTCTCAAATAAATAAATAAAATATTTCAAAAAATGAAGTCATTGTAGATTATGAAAGACACATAGACAAACAAGGGAGAAAGCCATGTGAAAATGGAAGCAAAAATTGGAATGATGCATCTACAAGCCAAGAGACACCAGGAATTGCCAGAACCACCAGAAGTTAGAAGAGACAAGAAAGGACTTTCTCCTAGAGGCTATGGAGAGAGCATGACCCTGGCCAAAACCTTGGTTTTGGACTTCTAGCTGCTAGAATATGAGAGAATACATTTCAACTGTGGTGTTTGTTTGTTTGTTTGTTTGTTTGTTTTTTTGTTTTTTTGACAGGCAGAGTGGACAGTGAGAGAGAGAGAGAAAGAAAAGGTCTTCCTTTGCCGTTGGTTCACCCTCCAATGGCTGCCGTGGCCAGCATGCTGTGGCCGGCACACCACGCTGATCCGAAGGCAGGAGCCAGGCACTTCTCCTGGTCTCCCATGCGGGTGCAGGGCCCAAGCACTTGGGCCATCCTCCACTGCACTCCCAGGCCACAGCAACGAGCTGGCCTGGAAGAAGGGCAACCGGGACAGAATCCGGTGCCCTGACCGGGGCTAGAACCCGGGGTGTGGGCGCTGCAGGCAGAGGATTAGCCTAGTGAGCCACGGTGCTAGCCTCAACTATTTTAAGCCACCTAACTTATGTTAATTTGTTTCAGCAACCCTAGGAAACAGATACTCTACTTTAGGTTTAGGAAGGCTTCCATAAATGTATCACTTTTTTTTTTTATTAAATATTTATTTTATTTATTTGAAAGATAGTTACAGAGAGAGGTAGAGACAGACAGAGAGGTCTTCCATCCACTGGTTCACTCCCCAGATGGCTGCAATGGCCAGAGCTGTGCCGATCCAAAGCCAGGAGCCAGGAGCTTCTTCCGGGTCCCCCATGTGGGTGCAGGAGCCCAAGGACTTGGGCCATCTTTTACTGCTTTCCCAGGCCATAGCAGAGAGCTGGATCGGAAGAGGAGCAGCCAGGACTAGAACCAGCGCCCATATGGCATGGTGGTGCTTCAGGCCAGAGCTTTAACCAGCTGTGCCACAGCATTGGCCCCTCCATATGACTTTTTTTTTTTTTTTTTGACAGGCAGAGTGGACAGTGAGAGAGAGAGACAGAGAGAAAGGTCTTCCTTTGCCGTTGGTTCACCCTCCAATGGCCGCTGTGGCCGGTGCACCGCGCTGATCTGAAGCCAGGAGCCAGGTGCTTCTCCTGGTCTCCCATGCAGGTGCAGGGCCCAATGACTTGGGCCATCCTCCACTGCCTTCCCGGGCCATAGCAGAGAGCTGGCCTGGAAGAGGGGCAACCAGGACAGAATCCGGCGCCCCAACTGGGGCTAGAACCCGGTGTGCTGGCACCGCAGATGGAGGATTAGCCTAGTGAGCTGCGGCACTGGCTCCATATGACTTTTAAGTAGAGATGTAAGTGATAAGAATGACCTTGCCCAGATGGAAAATCTCACTGGAAATCAGACTCACTAGTGTTATTTTATCTCACTGACAGTCTACAGATGATTTAAATGACTAGTTCTAATACAAAGTCATTAGTTTTCCCTTCACACAAACTTCTTCTTTGCAAAAAATATATGAAGTAGTTATTAATATTCCTTTTTAACATATAGAGGCCAAGAAACATTAATGGAGTCACACATCTACTTAAGTGGCAGAACGTAGATTCCAACTCAGATAACCTCACTCCAAGAGCCCGTACTTTCTTTTTCCTTTAAAAGGCAGAAACCCAGAGACGGACAGAGACAGCTGCTGTCTGCTAATTCACTCCCCAGGTGCCCACAACAGCCAAGGGTGAGCCAAGCCAAAGCCAGGTCCTGGGAACTAGAATCCCAGACTCCTGCATGAGTGACAGAGATCCAAGTACTTGAGCCATCACCTGCTGCCTCCAGGGTGCTCATGAGCAGGAAGCTGGACTTGTGAGATGGAGCCAGGGATCAGACTCAGGCACTCCGGTCTGGGATGTGGGCATCCTAGCTGACGGCTTAACAACTAGATCTAACACCCATGTCGAGAGCCTGTATGTTTAACCATTAGGTTACACCGACACTGTCTTCCAGGCTTCAGGTGTCATGTTTCTTCCAAGCTTCCAGTGTGCTGCTTTGGTGAGAGCCCACTTACTATTTCAGTCTTAGGTATGCCTTCTGTTTCCTACTTCTCATCCTCCCGTTGGTAGCAATAGTAGCGATGTTGATAATCATGATTGCCAAGTGATTGTGCTCAAAATATGCAATCTCTCTCTCTCTCTCTCTCTCTCTTTTTCAAGATTTATTCATTTATTTGAAAGGCAGAGTTACAGAGAGGCAGAGGCAGAGACAGAGAGAGAACAATCTGCTGGTTCACTCCCCAAATGGCTGCAATGGCTGGAGCCAGGCCAATCTGAAGCCAGGAGCCAGGAGCTTCTTCCAGGTCTCCCACATAGGTACAGGGACCCAAGGACTTGGGCCATCTTCCATTGCTTTCCCAGGCAGAGAGCTGGAGTGGAAGTGGAGCAGCCAGGACTCGAACTAGCGCCTATATGGGATGCTGGCACTGCAGGCTTTACCTGCTCCACCACAGTGCCATGTGCCAGTTCTCCTAATCCAAACAGCAGCTCCATGAGATAGATATTATTACCCTCATATTCCAGATGAGATTTCTATGGCTTAGAGAGGTTAAATAACATGTATATGATCATTATACTAATAAATGACAGATCCTTGGTTTGTAAAACTTGTCTGACTCCAGAATTTTAACTTTCTATAATTAACTTTTAGAAATTAAGGTTTACAAAACCAAAGCAATTAAGGTGTAGCTTACATACAGTAAAATGCACAACTCTAGTTCATTGAATTCTGATATGCTGTATACCTGTGTAATAATCCCCACCCAGCACATTCCAGGCTGGAAAGGCTCCCTAATGTTCCCTCCCTGGAGATAATGCTGCAAAGGTAAACACCACTCTGATATCTCTTGCTGTGGATTAGCTTTGCTAATTTTTGAACTTCCTATAGGAGGAATAATCTGGAATATACTCCTGGGTTTCTTGTTTGCTTTTTTTCCTCCATATAGTTCTTTTAATGAATGTTGTCTTAGTCTTTTTCTTTCTTTTTTTTTTTTTTTTTTTTGTGACAGGCAGAGTGGACAGTGAGAGAGAGACAGAGAGAAAGGTCTTCCTTTGCCGTTGGTTCACCCTCCAATGGCCGCTGTGGCCGGCGCATCTCGCTGATCCCAAGTGAGGAGCCAGGTGCTTCTCCTGGTCTCCCATGTGGGTGCATGGGCCATCCTCCACTGCACTCCCGGGCCACAGCAGAGAGCTTGCCTGGAAGAGGGGCAACCGGGACAGAATCCGGCGCCCCGACCGGGACTAGAACCCGGTGTGCCGGCGCCGCAGGTGGAGGATTAGCCTAGTGAGCCGCGGCACCGGCTGTCTTAGTCTTTTTCTATTACTACAACAGAGTAGCACAGACTGGGTAATACATAAAGAATAAAGCTTTGTTCATCTTATAGTTATGAAGACTTAAAAACCCCAAGACTGAAGACTTGTTGTGGAGTCTTTTTTGCTGACAGAACTCTCGGCAGAGTCCTGAGGTGTTACAGACCATCATATGCTGACAAGGGTGTGTACAAGAGACTGAGCCAAACTGGCCTTTATAAGGCACTCACGCTCAATGTTACACACTAATCCATGAATCCACGATTGAATTAATCCACTCACGAAGCAGCACACTTGTGACTTCATCACTTCTTAAATATTCCACCTGGTCCCTGGTCCTATCTCTTAGTGTCTCACAATGGGGACTAAGTTTCAACATGATGTCCAATGGGGACATTCAAACCACAGTAACCATGTTATGCTTTACCTTAAGTTAGAAGAATGACTGTTGTGGGACTTCTAAAAAGAGTCTAAAGGACTTTTTGGAGAAAGGATTGAAAGAATTTGTCGTTCCTTAAATCTGAGCATATACATTGTAAACTATTTGTCTTAGTTCATTTGTGCTGCTATAACAAAATACCTGACATTGGGTAATTTAAAAGCAATAGAAATTTACTTTTCACAATTTTGGAGCCTGAGAAGTCCAAGAGCAAGGGACCAGCAAGCTTAATATTTGATGAGAGATATCTTCTGCTTCCAAGATGGTGCCTCATCACTGTCCCCTAGGAGTTGAAAGGGCAAAAGGGGCCTAATGGGTTCCAGATGTATATTATCCCTTGACTTTAGGAAAGAAGATCATAATGTGTACATAGAAGGAAAGCAAAGGGGCTGACAATTAGCATAGTGGTAAAGTCACAGCCTGCAATATGGGCCCCGTTCATGCCCTGTCTGCTCCACTTCCAGTTCAGCTCCCTGCTTAATGGCCAGGGAAAGCAATGGAAGATGATCCAAGTACTGTATCCCCGTGGGAGACCTGGATGAAGTTCCTGGCTGCTGGTTTTGGCTGGCCCAGCCCTGGCTGTTGCAGCAATGTGGGGAGTGAACTAGTGAATGGAAGGAAGATCAACTGATCTCTCTTTCTCTCTGTCTCTCTCTAACTCTGATTTTCAAATAAATAAATAAATAAATTTTTGAAACACATAAGGAAAGCAAATTTTTTTTAAAAGGAAGCTTTCCACTACAACAAAACAAACAACCCAGTTAAGAAATGGGGCCAAGGACTTAAACATATATTTTTCAAAAGAGGAAATCCAAATGGCCAGCAGACACATGAAAAAATGCTCAGGATCACTAGCCATCAGAGAAATGCAAGTCAAAACCATGATGAGGTTTCACCTCACCCCAGTTAGAATGGCTTTCATACAAGAATCAACAAACAACAAATGCTGGTGAGGATGTGGGGGAAAAGGTACCCTAATCCACTATTGGTGGGAATATAAACTGGTAAAACCACTATGGAAATCAATTTGGAGATAGCTAAGAAATCTGATTATAGACCCAGCCATCCCACTCCACTTCACATCCCAAGTGAAATGAGATCAGCAAATAAAAGAGTTATCTGCACCTTCATTTATTGCAGCTCAATTCACAATAGCTAAGAGGTGGAATCAACCTAAATGCCCATCAACTGAAGACTAGATAAAGAAATTATGGGGTATGTACTCTATGGAATACTACACAGCAGTAAAGAGAGAGAGAGAGAGAGAGAGAGAGAGAGAGAGAGAGAGAGAGAGAGAGAGATCTGGTCATTTGCAACAAAATGGATGAATCTGAAAACATCATGCTGAGTGAAATAAGCCAGTCCCAAAGGGACAAATACCATATGTTCTCCCTGATCTGTGATAACTAATAGAGCACCTAAAAGGAAGTCAGTAGAAGTGAAATTGACACTTTGAGAAGCTATGACTTGAACAGCCCTTGTCTTGACTGTTAAGGAAGAATTATTTTATTTTATTTTTTTAATGGAGAGTGGGACTGGAAATGGGAGAGGGAGGAGGAGGTGGGGTGGGAGTGAGGGTGGGAGGGCAGATACAGTGAGAAGAATCACTGTATTCCTAAAGTTGTATTTATAAAATTTGTACTCATTATATAAAAGGTTTCTTTGGGAAAAAACAAAATAAAGGAAGCTTGTATCAAAGTACATAAAGACTCTGTTCAAAGAAAGACTACAAGGAGTTATGACCTTGGGACAGAGGAGAAATTGTGCTGCTATAACAAAAATACCCAAGAGTAGGTCATTTATGAACAACAGAAAATATTCCTCACGGTTCTGGAGGTTGGGAAGTACAGGATCAAGGTGTCAGCAGGCCCGGTGTCTGGTGCTGGCATGTTCTTCATAGACAGTGCTGTCTAAATGTGGTTACATGGAGAAGGAATGTTGCTGAGTGTTTGTGTATGGCATAAGGGGTGGAGGCTGTGTCCTTACGAAGGGAAAAGCAGAAGCACAAGAAAGCATTGCTTTCAACTCCAACTCTTTTATAAGTGTGCTAATACTATTCATGGCATGAATCCCTTGTGACTTAATCAGTTCCCAGAGGTCTCCCCTCTTAATACTGTTGCACTGGGGATTTAGTTTGAAGATGAATTTTGGAGCATTCAAACCGCAGCACTCTAATTGTATTCCTTTAAAATTTCTTCCTAAAATGTAAGTGCTGAATATATAACCACAAAGTGAATAACACCAGAAATCTTAAAAAGGAAAGACTAATATAATGTAGGAAAATGTGCACTGAAGTTGTTTAAAGTTCTAGGTTCTAGTCCCTGCTCTGCAGCTTACTAAGGAGTTGCCTCATTTAAATCACCTAATCTTTCTGAGTTAACTTTAATATGAGCACAAGAACACCTGCCATGCTCGACAGGATTGCTGTGAAGATCAAGTGTAAAATAAGCTGATGTATATTAATGTGCTTTATAAAGTCTCAAATATGAAACTGTATGTATGAGTATATCACTTGTCTAAGACAGCTAACACAATAGTGGATATTTATAAAATTGAGCATTCTGCCCATCTGATGCAACATGAAGTCTTAGGGAAATTGTTTTTGAAGAACTTCTAATTTAATGAACTATTCTGCCAATCACTCAGGTCAAGTTTATTGGACCTCTAAATGAGTGGATTTGGGAAGATCTAACAGCAATTTACTTCTCTCTTTCTTTTGATCTTGTTTATTCATTTCACTTCTAAGTTTTGCTGGAAAGCAAGGCAGGTTTTTTTTTTTTTTGTTTGTTTTTTGTTTTTTGTGTTTTTTTTTTTTTAACTTTCATCTCCTTTAGAACTTCTTGCATGTCATGTATGAACTTGCTTAGGGATTCTCCTCTACCAATCATTATTTAATCGCCAAGTAAGACTACAAAGAATTTATTTTAATGAAAAATGTGGGAGATGCTTTTCTCACTGATCACCATCAATGAAAAAAATCCATAACCAATGAAAACACATTTGGGAGGGTAGGAGGAGGGGTGGGTAGTAATAATATGCTCAGCTTTACTTTGGAGTGCCATCTACTGGTAAATTAAATCAAATAATATTTGGCAAACAAAGGTAAGAATTGGTTTGAGAGATGAGAACAGTCAGCTCCTTGTAGGGTGACATCAAGATGGAGTAGGAGTTTGAATTTGAGCAACTACCTACGTTCAGAAATACCTTCTCAAGAGGTAAGGGGTCTCGGTAAGGATCACAGTATCTGTACTGAATACAGAAATTAGGAAAGATGGACTGAAGAGGATAGGAAGGATGGCTTCACAATACCCACGTGCGGTGGCTGCAGTGTGTTCTCTCTCAAATCTGGGTTAAAACTTAAAAGGCCACAGAGATGGTATTATACCTCTTCCTTGTAGGCATGAATGGAACTAAGGCCCCTATGAAAGAGACTGCACACAGTGTTTGGTTCACTTGTCTTTCTGCCTTCTGCCATGTGGGGACAGAGCATTCTTCTCTAGAGAGTAGAGCAACAAGGAGCCACTAAGAAGAGAGCAGCCCTCTCTGGATAATCAAACCTGTTGATGCTTTACCCTTAGATTTCCCATCCTCCAGAACACAGAGAAAATAGATTTCTGACAAGTCCCAGGCATTTTACTACAAGAGTGCTTCAAAAAGTTCACAGAAAAGAGGAATTAAATAAGTATAACCTGATATCAGAACATTTTGAAATCCATGCACAGTTTTTTCATAATATACATTTTCCATGAACTTTTTAAAGGGCTCATCATATATATCAATTTCAATTTCTCTTTGCACCAAAATGAACTTACCTTTAACTCTATTTTCCATAAACTTTCTGCTCAGACAGTAGCACAAAACATACTAAGTCACTTCCCGCAAGCCTGGGAATTAATACCTGCAGAGAGATAACCTCTGCTTAGAAAAGGATGATGAAGTTAGTAGCTGACATGGCTGCAGTTCTGAGCCCCAGGCCTATTTCCATGAACCCCACTGCCAGACTGGGCCCTGCAGTCATAGGCTGCAGGCCCATGCAAGTTTCAGGCCTTCTCCCACTGCCCAAGGCTCTAGACCAGGCCCACCCCAGTGCCAGCCTGACTTTTGCAGACTCAGTCTCCAGGCTGACCCCTATGTACATAGGATTCAGACTTACTACAACACCAGGCTAGCCCCTGCACATCAAGTCTCTAGATGGGCCCCTCTGGTCCTAAGCTTCAGTGATCCTATGCCTGCCCCAGTAAACCCTGTTGCTGAATCAGACCCTATGGACCTAGACTTCAGACGAGACCCCATGGACAAAAGGCCAAGGTCTGCTCCCCGTACTTAGAATCCAGGCCCACCATGTTGGACCCAGGTGTCAGGCTGTCCCCAGTGAATTCAGGACCATGCCCATTCTTATGGACTGAGGCACAAATCCTTCCCCAGATTGGCCTTTGTGGACTCGGGCTTCAAGCTAGCCCCTACAGACACAGCCCAGGCCTACTCATGCAAACCCAATCACCTGACCCACTGCAGACTGGTGCGTATGGATCTGAGATACAGGCCTACCCCACACACTTGGGTTTCAGACCTGCCCCTCTGGACCCATGTGCTAGGTCTATATGAGTGGAGGCAGAGGCAGGAATTTCACACAGCAGTTCAGACGCTGCTTGGGATGCCCACATTGTATATCAGAGAGCCAGGTTCTGATTGCAGCTTTCTGCTAATGTGGACCCTGGGAGTCAACAGGTGATGTTTCAAGTAGTTGGGTCCCTGATACCCACATAGGAGAGCCAGTTTGAGCTCTAGGCTCATGGGTTCAGCCTGACCCCACTTCAACTATTGCAGGCATCTGGGAATGAAATAGTGTATGGAAAAATCTTTGTCTCTGTCTCTTTATTTTCCAAATAAAATGAAAAAATATGTTAGTGGATCCAGACAGCAGACCAACTTACCTGAGGACCCTAGCAGGGAGATTGTAATTCCATGAGGTGGCCCACATAGAATCTGGACAATCCGGTTGGTGAAGGACTTTCCTTGTTAATACTAGTCTGTAAAGCCTGAGAACCGCCTAATACTTCAAATGGACAGACACCAACACAAAGTCACAAGGACCATGAATAATCAGAGCAGCATTACATCACCAAGGGACCAAATAAAATGCCAGCAACCAACCCTACAGAAATTGAAATCGACAAAGTACCTGACAAAGAATTCAAAATAATGGTGTTTAAGAAGCTCAGTAAGGTACAAGAGAATAGAAATAGACCACTAAACAATCTTAGGAAAATAGTATGTGGATAAAATTATAGTTCAATGATTTCTTTCTTATTCTGGAACTGAAAAACATGGTGCCTGAACTAAAATTTCATATTTAGCTTCAACAGCAAACTTGATCAATCAGAATGAAGTATCTGTGAGACTGAAGGTAGGTTATTTTAAATTAGTCAGAGGGAAAAAGCAAAAAAGGATGAAAAAATTGAAGAAAGCCTACAGGTCATATGGAGGATCATCAAGTAAAGCACTATTTGCATTATGGAAGTCCCAAAAAAAGCAGAAAACAAAGGGAAAAAAAGCTTATTTAAAGAAATAATGACAGGGGGGCCAGCGCTGTGGTGCAGTGAGTTAACGCCCTGGCCTGAAGCGCAGGCATTCCATATGGGCGCCGGTTCGAGACCCGGCTGCTCCACTTCCTGTCCAGCTCTCTGCTATGGCCTGGGAAAGCAGAAGATAGTCCAATTCCTTGGGCCCCTGCACCCACATGGAAGACCTGGAAGAAGCTTCTAGCTCCTGGCTTCAGATCAGCACAGCTCCAGCCGTTGCAGCCATCTGGGGAGTGAACCATTGGATGGAAGACCTCTCTCTCTCTCTCTGCCTCTTCTCTCTCTGTGTAACTCTTACTTTCAAATAAATAAATAAATCTTAAAAAAAAAAAAAAGAGGCCGGCGCCTCAGCTCAATAGGCTATTCCTCTGCCTGTGGCGCCGGCACACCGGGTTCTGGTCCCATTTGGGGCGCCGGATTCTGTCCCAGTTGCCCCTCTTCCAGTCCAGCTCTCTGCTGTGGCCCGGGAGTGCAGTGGAGGATGGCCCAGGTCCTTGGGTCCTGCACCCGCATGGGAGACCAGGAGAAGCACCTGGCTCCTGCCTTCGGATCAGCGTGGTACGCCGGCCGCAGCATGCCAGCCGCAGCGGCCATTGGAGGGTGAACCAATGGAAAAAGGAAGACCTTTCTCTCTGTCTCTCTCTTTCACTGTCCACTCTGCCTGTCAAAAAAAAAAAAAAAAAAAAAAGAAAAGAAAGAGAGAAAGAAATAATGACAGGGGCTGGCACTGTGGTGCAGTTTGTTAAGCCACCATCTACAGTGCCAGCATCCCATATGGGCACCAATTCAAGTCCTGGCTACTCCACTTCTAATCCAGCTCTCTGCTAATGTGCCAGGAAAGCAGCAGAGGATGACCCAAGTCCTTGGGCCCCTGTACCCTTGTGGGATACTCAGAAGAAGTTCCAGGCTCCTGGATTTGGACTGGCCCAGCCCCAGCCATTGCAGCCATTTGGGGAATGAAGCAGCAGATGGAAGGCGCGCTCTCTCTCTCTCTCTCTCTCTCTCTCTCTCTCTTCCAAATAAATAAATAAATATTTTTTAAAAAATGATAGAAAACCTCTCCAGTCTGTAGGAAAGTCAGTTTCCATACTCATGAAGTCAATAGAACAGTAAATAGATGGAATACAAAGAAATTTTCAACGAGACAGATTCTCAAAACTCAGACAAAAATATTGTTAAAGCAATAAGAGAAGAGATTAATTCAGTGAAACATAAGATGATGAATGGATTTCTCAAGAGAAATTTTGCAGGTTAGGAGAGATTAGAATGATATGTTCAAAGTTCTGAAAGTGAATCTTTGCTGGATAAAAGAATGGAATGAGGGCTGGGTGTTGTGGTACAGCAGGGTAAGCTGCAGATTGGGAGGCTTGCATCCCGTATCAGAGTCTCTGCCTATACTTCTGATCCAGCTTCCTACTAATTCACCTGGGAGGCAGCAGATGATGGCTCAACTACTTGGATCCCTGATAACCATGAGGAAGGCCTGGGATGGATTTCCTGGCTTCTAGCTTCAACTTGGCCTCACCCAAGCTGCTGCAGGCATTTGAGGGGTGAACCAGCAGATGGGAGATATTCTCTATTCTCTTTCTTCCTTCTCACTCTCTCTCACTCTCTCTGCCTCTGTCTCCCTCTACCTGTATCTGTTTCTTTCAAATAAATAAAAACTAAACTAAAAGAAAAAAAAAAGCTGGAATGCTCCAGTTGATAACTTTAATAAAGATGTTGAACAAAGCTGAAGTATCATCTGTTTTTCTTTTTTGTCTGGTTATATGTTAAGTGGGTTAGTCAGGTCTAAAGATACAAAAACATGGTGAGAAAGCACAGGAAAGCTACTGGAAATGTGTGAGAAGTTTATTTAAAATGTGTATTATGAAAAAATATGCATGGATTTCAAAACACCAAAATAAACATATTTAATTCCATGAACTTTTGAATCCCCCTTGTAAATAACAGGCTCATTTCCTTTTGATCTGGACCAGTTCATAAAGTCCAATCCAGGTACACTGGTCGATGAGAATGATGACTCAGTTCTAGATAACTTTCATTTAGTTTAACACAAAACTACCAAATAAGCAGGCAAGGAAAATATGTGCCAAATAGAGATATAAATGAATGCATGCAGCTCTTTAATGCCTTCCTTGTATCATACAAATGTCTGGGTTCAGTAGTTGAAGCAGCCAGTAAGGAACCAGATTAAAAGGATACAGAACTACAGACCTTTACAACATTAGGCTGAGTGAGGGCCATACTTAAAAATCTATTTCATTATAGTACAAAGAATTTGTTGTTGTACTACTGCAATACTGTTTGTCTTGCAGCATTATCTGGCCTATGTGACTCCTGTACATCCACCAAGTCTTCAGTAAAGCAGAGTTCTTAAGTGGAGAACTAAAGGTAAGATGCAAATTTATCTGGAATATTTAAGTGCAAACTCATAACAATAGTAAGGAAGAAAGGAAACATCTTTTATGATCTAACTACTGTGAAACTCACTCCATTAGCAGTCTTTCACTGTGCATTCAGTAATCTACCTATAAGGCATATATTTTTTTCTTACACATAAACATATACAAATAAACACCTACAAATATTCTCTATAAGCATCAATGAATATAGTAGAGCTTATGGCTTTCTTCCATTATCTCCTCTGTCACTAACAGAACCTTGGTTTTTGGCTGTGGATATTGTTATCCAGCTAAAAGACTACATTTCCTTGTCTATAGCTTAGTTAGGAGTGATGAGTTTTTTACAATGAGAGTTAAGTGGAAGTATTGAATGGTATTTCTGGAAAAATCTTCTCGAAAGAAAAGGAGTGTGTATGTGTCCTCTTTTGTCTTCCATCTTGCTTGCTGAAATATAGATGTGGCGACTGGTGCTCCAAAACTCATATTGGACCTAGAGGACAAAGGCCATACCTAAGGCACAAACTGGAGGGATCTTGCTTGGTTCTCTATCTCTAAGCAGCCGTATTAGCCCCAAACTATGTCTTGACTTCTCCTGCACAAGAGATGAAGAAACACCTGTCTTGTTTATGATTTTATTATTTGGAGTTTCCATTACACTCTACTGAACTTTATCCTAACTAGTTTGGTGAGCAATGTGGATTTTGCTGAATATTTCCATGGCAGATGGAGAAGGCAACATTTCCCACCACTCAGCAAACTTAATTAATCTTTTTACCCGTCTTCTCTCTAGTCTCTTCCCAAATCCAAATCCTCTTTAGAGCCCCCTCCCAGCCATCTGTAATATATTTTTTTTCCCTCCCTTGGAGTCAGGGCCCACTCTCATGTCTCTGATCCTCTAATGACACTCTGATAGACATTGTACTCGCTTCATTTCTTCTTCAGGGGCAACTTCATTTTAGCAGAGCTTTAGTTGATAGGTGCGGTCTGCTAAAGGAGGATAGTAGCAACAGCATCAATAATAACTCATCAGATTAATTAAGTGCTTACTATGCAGTTATTTAATCCTCACAACAATCCTATAACGTGTTGTCCTATTTTACAGCCAAGATGAATAATTTGCCTATGGCAGGAAAGGCTAACTTCTATCCAAAACTCATGCGTCTTGTCAGACAATGGAGTTCTCACTGGGATGTCAGATGTCATCGTTCATTGTGAATTAAGCACACATTCACAGTAGTCATATTTTCCTAATATTTTATCTTACCATTATGAATTGCCCATTTGTTCTTGAATAATAATACTCCTTTTCTTGAGGTCTATTTTGGATAATATTAATATAACAACCCTCTTTTTTGCTCTAATTTTATTGTCTTTGTATTTGGAGTACATTGCTTGTGGTTGGTGCTTGCTTTTTTATTTGGCCTTAAAATCTTTGTCTTCCCATTGAACACTTCTGAAGTGTTTAGTTCATCTGCATCCAGTGTTGTTATTGACATGGCTGTATGTAGGTCTGCTTTTGTTATTTATTTTCGATTGTCTCTGATGATTTTTATCCTTCTGCTGTTCCTTCTTTTGTGTTAATCAAATATTTTAGTAATCCATTATAATTTCCCTGTTGACTTTATAAGTACATTTCTTTTTTTAAACTATACATAAGGTTTATAAAATGCAGCTTTAATTTGTTCCAATCTTAGAGTTCTATTGAATTACCTCAGATAAAATATAGAAAACTTGCAAGGTCTAATTCCATTTGCCACTTGTCCTCTGTGTTATTATTACCACATATATTACATCTAAATTATATATCTATTAATACTGTGTCATACTTTTTGCTTTAGTCACATGTCTTTTCCATAATGAAAAAATTTACATATTTGTCATCATTTTACTTACATATTGGCTACTGCCACTATTTGAATGTAATTTCACTATCAAAAATCTTAAAATATGTATTTTTTTACTCGATAATTGCACTTACAGGAATTTTTGTGGCAATAGGAATGGGAATAAAATTTTTGCCATCATATTTTGCTTATTGCTTTTTATAATTAAAATTTTGAAATAATTCAAATGTCTAATAGAAAATCATTACATAAGTTATGTTATATACATAGGACATATAAGCGCATTTATTTTGGGAATATTGGTTAACTGAGACATAGCTATATATAATTATTATAGCTTTTAGGAAAAAGGTCAAAATTAAACATATCCAGATATTAATAGTGGCTCTCTGGTTACTTGAATTATTGATTTAATTTTCTGCCTTTTACTTATTTATACTTTTCTATATTTCCTAAACCTTTATACAAATATATGTTCTTTTATAATTAGAACAAAAGTGCACTGAGAAAGAGTTCAAGACTGGGAGTGGCTAATGTTATATGAGCATTGGTGAGGATCTATGAAATCAGTTACTCATAGTGGTAAGAACAATTAATTGTCATAAGCAAATTTACCAACTTTTATGAAGCACAATGTATGTCTGCATACATATAATATATACATATGAGTGTATATATTATTCAATACATTAATCCTATTCTATTGGTAGACCTTCTTTTCTCTTCTGTTATGATTTTAAAAATCGTTACAGTTCCCCAAGAGCCTCAAAATATCCCTGTTGCCACCTGCAATGCTGGCATCCCATATGGGTGCCAATCAAGTCGTGGCTGCTCTACTTCCAATCCAGCTCCCTGCTATTGCATCTGGGAAAGCAGCAGCAGATGGTCCAAGTGCTTGATCCCTTGCTACTACATGGGAGAATCTGGAAGGAGTTCCAGGCTCATGGCTTCAGCTTGGCCTACCTGGGGACATTGAGGCCATTAGGGGAGTGAATCACTGGATGGAAAATATCTCTCTCTTTGTCTCTCCCTCTTTGTCATTGTGCCTTTCAAATAAATAAATAAATAAATCTTGGAGCTGGCGCTGTGCCATAGTGGGTAAAGCTGCTGCTGTGGTGCCAGCATCCCATATGGGTGCCACTTCGATCTTCACTTGATCTAGCTCCCTGCTAATGTGCCTGGGAAAGCAGTAGAAGATGGTCCAAGTAGTTGGGCCCCTGCACCCACATGGGAGACCCAGAGGAACTCCTGGCTCCTGGTTTCAGATTGGCTCAGTCTGGCCATTGCTGCCATTTGGGGAGTCAACTAGCAGATTGAAGACACCCCCCCCCCCATAACCCTGCCTTTCAAATAAATAAATTATCTAAAAATAAACAAATAAATAAATATTTTTAAAAATATACCTTCCTCCCTGGCTGCACCAGTCCTTAAAATTTGTGTAAAGCAACTCCTGTGTTTAGATTTCTTTTGTCTTCCTTCCCACAAAACCTACCTTATTTCATCTTGGAGGGCAGCATCCATAGACACATAAGCATGGTTATTGTATCAGACTCAGTGCATTCTGATAAAGAATATTTTGGTGAAGGTCTACAGCTATAGAGCTGACTGAGCAGGGCTATTCCAGGCAGAGTTCTGTGGTGAGTTATCCTAGAAAGTTCATTGGTAGGGTAGGAGTACTGGGCACTTTGTGGGGTTGGTAGATAGGCAGAAGCAAGAGAAAAACAAGAAAAAAAGAGATAGAATACCAGATGGGGATGCAGAATTCATCCAAAATCCACTTACTGAATGGGCCTGAGTTAGTAGCTAATAAGTCTGAATTCCCTTTTAAGTGGCCATTTACTCCGCTGGTTCTTTATTGCTTAATTCTTCATTTAAACAGAAGTCAAAGTCCTTGGTAAAGTTTATAGTCCTTTACCCATGCAAGATATGTTTATTATTTTGCCTTTCACACCTTCAAATTCCAAAGAGTCACTCTAGTAGTTGAAGAAATTAATTCCTAGTAAAGGGATCTGGTGAGTAAACCTTATCCAGGGAAATATATATATATATAATATATATTTTATGAAATTTAATATATATTTATTATATTCAATATACATTATATAAATATATATTTAAATACATAAATTTATAAATATAGCCGGCGCCGCGGCTCACTAGGCTAATCCTCCGCCTTGCGGCGCCGGCACACTGGGTTCTAGTCCCGGTCGGGGCGCCGGTTCTGTCCCGGTTGCCCCTCTTCCAGGCCAGCTCTCTGCTGTGGCCAGGGAGTGCAGTGGAGGATGGCCCAAGTCCTTGGGCCCCGCACCCCATGGGAAACCAGGATAGGCACTTGGCTCCTGCCATCAGATCAGCGCGGTGCGCCGGCTGCAGCGCGCCAGCTGCAGCGGCCATTGGAGGGTGAACCAACGGCAAAAGGAAGACCTTTCTCTCTGTCTCTCTCTCTCACTGTCCACTCTGCCTGTCAAAAAAAAATTATAAATATAATATATTTAATTATATAAAATTATATATTAATATAAATTATATAATATAATATAAATTATATTATATAAATATATGATATCATATTAACTAATTATATATAATTACATATACTTAATTAAATTTATAAATATATAATATTTATAAATATGTAATATATAATTATATTTATAAATATATGAATATATTTAATATACTATATTATACTATATACTATATAATATATGCTATATGATTATTATAGAATATATAATTATTATATATTTAATTATATAATATATTTCATATATTTTATTGTAGTTATTATATTTAATATATTATATAATAGCTACTATTAATATATATATTATAGATACTATTAATCCAGGCCTTCTGGACAGCTCTTCTTCCTTAGCTGTCACAACACTGATAACAACTTAAGATGAACTTTAAAATCAGATGAGGGAGAAGGCAGAGGCCTGTGGGCAGTTTGTGGTAGATGAACCTTTCAGAGGCCACTAAATCATTTTGCATTAGTAGACCTGGCTCAGTCTTTCCTTAAGAGCAGTGCAAAGGAAGAAAGTTTTAAAAACATAGCCCAAAAGTCAGAAAACATAGAGATATGATAAATTCAAATCTAACTGCTGCATTGGACATATGAAAAAAATCAAGTCTTGGCAACTTGATGGACTTAACCAAGATTATTGTAACTAGTTAATAGCAGAGTGAGGATTAGAACCCATGTCTTTTAGTTGCTAATCTGATGGGGATTTCCCACAATATCACATAGCCCAAGTCCAGGCATCAGACACAAACCTTCAAAGCCCATAGCAACACAGAACAAAGCAAGACAGAAATCTCCCTCCCCACCCTGCAAAGCAAAATCCTGCAAGTTTGTCATCAAACACTGGGAGAAAAGTCTGTAAACATTTTGTAGAATGGAATCTCAAGACATGTTGCCTTTGATAAAAAGTAGATTAAATTATTCTTTTCCTCCTAAAGTTATTGAGCAAAATTATTTGGATCCCAACACATTTTTGATCTGAAATGATATGCAGCATTTCAAATCTGGCTTCAACTGATGTGGGCAATATATTTTAACCACAGACAAAGAATAAGAATGAATCTGTTGTGTCAAGGTGTCTTGCTGAGTGCCAAAGGAAGTGAAAATATGGTCATGTTTACTTTATTTGATTTTATTCCTTGACCAGACTCAAAGAAAGCAAAGAAGAAGATAATGAAGTCCATTTGGTGATCCAAAGTTGGAGACATTGTCAATGTGCATGAGAACAGAGAAGTAAAATAAATACAAATTCAGATATAATATGTCAAGAAGATGCAGTGGGTCTTCTCAAAAGTAACCTAACAACTTGGAATGGAAATGGGTTCTGGAAATTCTAGAGATATAAAGAGAAAAAAAGGAAGAAAGAAAAGGAGAACATTAACAGCTTGCAAATGATTTAAGATTATAATTTTGAATGGAGAAAATGTATTCCAAACAAAAAATACAACCATATACTTAGGTACATTTATATAATTCTTCCATCATAATCTAGGAACAGAGGAGTTCAGTTATTATACTGGGATTATATTGGAGATATTGGGGACAGCATTGTGGCACAGCAGGTTAGACAGCCACCTAGGACACCAGCCTCCTCTATGGGCAGCAGTTTGAGTCCTGGCTGCTCCACTTCTGATTCAGCTACCTGCTAATGCACCTGGGAAAGCAGCAGAAGATGTCCCAAGTCCTCTGGCCCCTGCACCTACGTAACAGATCAGGATGGAGTTTCAGGCTTCTGGCTTTGGCCCAGTCCAGCCCCAAACATTGTGGCCATTTTGGGAGTGAACCAGTGGATGGAACATCTCTTTCTCTGTCTCTCCCTCTCTTTCTGACACACTGCCTTTTAAATAAATAAATAAATCTTTAAAACTATGCATTGAAGATACAACCATAGATCAGGGGTGTTGGGAATAGTATCAACATAATAAGTGAAGGGATGGCTTCCACATAGAAAGGACAATGTGAAGGTATGGGTAATATCCTCAGGACCCCACCTAAGTTAAATAAAAAAGGGGGAGGAATTAAAAAGGGAGAGAAAGGGAAGGAAATTTCAGTTTTACCCTCTGTTGTCTACTTTGCTTTTCTCTGATGTTCCATCAGGGAAACAGATTTTTTTTTCTTAATAAATCCTTGCTAATTTGTGGGTCTGAAAAGCCGCAGCCAGGCAGCAGCTGCATTCCAGAGTTAGTGGTCAAGCACAGATTCTGCGTATAGCCCTGTGCTTACCCTTTGGGCTCTTAGGGGACTAGAGCCATTACTATTCAGTTGTTTTCGTCCTCCCATAATTTTGGAATGTATAGGGTTAAAATTCCCTCCAAGTGTCTTTATCAGAGCACATAGTAGTCTGTCCCCTACAGTGTAAGCAACAGCATAATGAGATTCAGCACACAGAACCGTTATGAAATAAGAGATTCTTCCACACATCATATGCCATTGGGCAAGAGTTATACCCTCCTTGCACAACTGGCTGGAGTAATTGAGGTGTGCTTTTCAACAGTTACTTCTATTTCATGGTAGAAGAACTCCATTAAGGATTGCAAAAGATATTTAAATGAAAGACTTACTTACTTAGAAATATTACAGACTCTAAATACAGAAACTCACACTCACAAGTAAGTAGGGGTTTAATCGCTCTGCAAAAGTGGGACAGAAATCACAAGTGGTAAGAGGGAATGCTATAGAAAGGAAAAGGATACTTCAACATGATTTTGAGTAAGCACCCTTCTAGCCTCCAGTTTTAAAGGGATACTTGGCCTTACAATCAAGTAGTCAGTATTTATTAGTCACGATTTCAGGGAGCTGAAAAGCAGCAACTTTAGATGATCTCCCAAGGGAAGGGTTAGGAATGACCTGGATACATATTTTCCCCTTATCTCTTCTAAAAGTCTGGCTGTTTGAAAATCAGATATAACATAGCCATCTGGAACACTCTGCTCTTCCCTAACTAGCACATATGCTGCTTACGATCATTTTCTTAGACCAGCAGGCTGTTTTGACAGAGGGCACTGTGTCAGCATTAATTTACTTCACTATATCCTTTTATGAACCAAGGCAGGGAATCCTTAACCACATCCTCTTTCCCTTGCCTACTCAGTTCTGTGCATCTGAAAGATTGAGCTTAAAAGGAAATTCAATGAAATATCACAACTGTTCAGATTTTAGAACAACAATATCATATGTGCTGTGAGATCAGTGAAAGGAGGGCCAGTGTCTGAGAAGGCACAGTGTTGCGTACAAAGAATTCATTGACTACATCAGGTACAAAGTCATCATTGGAAGAGCTGATTTTATATTCAAAGACCTTCAAGGGCAAGCATTTGGCCTGGCAGTTAAGATGCAAAGGTAAGACACCCATGTCCCATACCAGAGTGCCAGGGTTTGATGTCTGATTCTGTTCCTGTGAATGTAGATCTTGGCAGGCAAAAGGTGATGGTTTGAGTGACTGAATTCCTGCCATCTACAGAGGAGACTGGCTTGAGTTTTCAGCTGCCAGCTGTGGTCTAGCCCAGCCTTGGGGCTGGGTGTTTGGGAAACAAACCAGCAGATGGGAGCTCTTTGTCTGTCTGCCTTCCGAATAAAAAAATTACAAAGACCTTCAAATAAGTGCTTATGGTTGTGGGAGATCTGTTTCTGATTCAACTACTATTTGTGGGATTTGTTTATGGGTACCTGTTGCATCTGCCAGGCACTAGTCACTTCACTTCAATTCTTACCAAATGCCAATTATATTTCTGTGATAGACCATTTGGGCTGCTATAACTAAACATACTATCAGTTACGAAATCTATAAACAGAAAGTTATTGCCCATGGTTGTGGATGCTGGGATGTCCAAGATCAGGGTACCCGCAGATTTGGTGTCTGAGGAGGTCTCACTCTCCGCTTCAAAGATGGCCCCTTCTTATGAGGACTTCACACAGCAGAAGGGGCAAACAAGTTCCCCCACGTCTCTTTAACGAAGGCAGCAGGTGTTCGTGAAGACTTTTTTAATGTAAAGTTTCTTGGAAACTTAGATATGCTAATGTGCATTGTGACTCTCCAAAACAGAGATATACTATATAGTATCTGGCCATGAAACACTGATCACAGATCACCTTTTAGGACCAGAATTCTATAGGTTGTGCACACTTCTCTGGGGAACTATTACAAGTATTAAAGAGATAAGCAAATTTTCATTTTAGAACACACTGGAAGTATTTCAGAATTCTCTGGCAGTGGTGTAGGAGAAATTGTAAGGCAACAAAACTGATCACAGAGAGAGCAGTTAGGAGATCATTGCTACAAGGAAGGAAAAGTGTGGATCTGCACTTAAGCACTAGAAGTAAAGGATTAGAAAAATGTTTAGGACGTTTTCACAGAATTTGATGACTGATTGAATGTAGAGGGTAAGGGACAGGAAAGATTCAAAATGCCTCAGCTTGGCGATCAGATGAATGAGGTGCCAATAGTTAAGTCAATGTAAGAGGAGGAGAAGGTTTAGGGAAGATACCAGGAGTTTAGTTTAAGACAAGTTGAGATTGAGGATATATATGGGATATCTGGTAGAGATTCTAGGAAATAATAGGACACGAGTGTAAAGCTCCTTCTGTTAAATACCCAGATTTTTTTAAATTTATTTTTTATTTTTGACAGGCAGAGTGGACAGTGAGAGAAAGGGTCTTCCTTTACCGTTGGTTCACCCTCCAATGGCTGCCGCGGCCGGTGAGCTGTGGCCGGCGCACCGCGCTGATCCGAAGCCAGGAGCCAGGTGCTTCCCCAGGTCTCCTATGGGGTGCAGGGCCCAAGCACTTGGGCCATCCTCCACTGCACTCCCAGGGCACAGCAGAAAGCTGGCCTGGAAGAGGGGCAACCAGGACAGAATCTGGCACCCCAACCAAGACTAGAATCCAGGGTGCCGGCACCGCAAGCGGAGTATTAGCCTATGGAGCCGCGGCGCCGGTCAAATACCCAGATTTTGATAGTCAACAGCACACAGGTGTACTTACAACTAAAACAATATTAAAAATCATCCCGGAAGAATGAGTAGAATGAAAAGAAATATGGACCAAGAATAGAACCCAGAGAATTTCAATGAAAGTGTTTACATACATAAGAATCTCAAAACCTTGAGTCAACTCAAACCATAAATACAGGTTGCTATTTAGAAAACACCAACAACACACTCTTAGATTTATTTCTAAGATAATTTTGGTTCTACATTAAGTTCATGTCTTTTTCTACTACATTGGTATATATCAAATCTTTTAACAAGCATTCTCCACTTCACTGCAATGAAATTAGCACAATTTTAATTTTTCTTTAATTTCAAAGTACTTCCCTTCTCTGAGTTACTTTGAAAATAGATTCAATAGCAAATAGAGGCTTGACCTGAGGCCGACATCTTTGAACCTATGATTTTGCAGATTGCTAGTGGTGGCTCTGAAATTTCTACATAGGAGGGGTTACGGAGGCAATATGGTTGAAGGAAGGTGCTAAGGCAAAGCTTAAGTAGGAAATGTCTTTACTAAGATCGTATGTTACTTTGGGGAGATTGGAGGTTGATGAAAATTATGCACAGAGTGGGGAAAGCTAAATTTTCCATGCAGTCTCCATTTGGCTCACAACTGCTCTTTTACAGAATTATTCTAGCTGCTATTAAAATTAACCTTCTGAGTAGCTAACAGAGTGTCAACCTAAAAAATATTTCCTAAAAGCAAATTGTGCTAAGTTACACTTTCATCATGCATTTAGCAGTTGTTGATTAAATTACCTGTCAACATTCTGTTCTTTAGTACATTGAGGTTGCATTTTGTTAAGCAATGTGGTAGAACTTTAAAAGATAACCATCCAATGGGCTGGTTATATGGCGCAGTAGGTTAATCCTCTGCCTGTGGTGCCAGCATCCCATATGGGCGCCCGTTCTAGTCCCAGCTGGTCCTCTTCCAATCCAGCTCTCTGATACAGCCTGGGAAAGCAGTGGAAGATGGCCCAAGCGTTTGGGCCCCAGCACCCGTGTGGGAGACCTGGAAGAAGCGCCTGGCTCCTGGCTTTGGATCGGCCCAGCTCCAGCTGTTATGGTCATTTGGGGAGTGAATCAGCTGATGTAAGACCTCTCACTCTCACTGCTCATAACTTTACCACTCACATAAATAAATAATATCTTTAAAAAAGATAACCATCCAAGACAAAAACACAGTTTGACTTAGTATTTATCACTATTTGTATCTAACACAATTAACTATTTAGTATCTACCACAATATAAAAAATGTTGGTTCTCAGTTTTTATATAGTGAATGTTAAAATTTTCACATAACCATTTTATTCTTTCAGGAGGGAATGAGGCTACAGATAAAATTGAGTAATAAGCACACATAATATTAGATCTAATCTGAGTAACAAAATGGGTTTTGTATCTCATTCATTCATAACTGTAAATGACATGCACTGATATTTGTGTTGCAAGTTTAATGTTATATGAATGCCAAAAAGTGAGAAGAAGTACAAACATAAAAAAAACCTCATATAATATACTATGTGTATGTCAATTAACAGTAATTTAATAGGATTACCTTCTTGATTGGAAAAATGAAAGCAGTAAGCTGTTTTGGCACAGAATTTTCTTCACAGGAGTAATTAGGCATTAAAAAACATAGCTTGTCATGTGGTTATCAAAACTTTGGAAAAAGAAGAGGCAGTATGTCTGTTGCATACGCCCACTTCAAATGTGCTCTGCAGAACCAGGTTTGCCTAGAACCCTTACAATGGGTACAAAACGTAATGAAATCAATTAGATTTTCAATGCCTAGTTTTCATGATTAAAATTATGTTCATTGTATTATTCTGAGAATGGTTAATGAATGACCTGCTTCCTTAACACAGGAGATTATGTGAAATTAAAGAAAAACAATCCTAACAGCTACTCTTTCCAAAGAATGGTTTCTTTCAAAGAATGTCTAAGAAAGAGTATTTCATATCTATACAGTCTTTGCAAATTTAAATCAGAAATGGTAAATTGCACCTCACAGAACCTTGATTGGTGCTTTTTAAAAATGATCTATATTATTTATGAAGAAGAATGACATATAATAAGAACAGGAAAAATTAGCCCTGGAGAAAAGATAGTCCAACTCTTATTCTTTGTCATGAACCATCTGGTTTAGGCACTGAAACTGAGATTTTTGTTAATGGGATAAATGCTAGTAGCTGCAATTAGGAAATGTAGCTGGAAATTCCTATCATCTGTTCTTATGGATGCAAAACGTAATGTTTTTGAGAAGCTATTTTTTCTACAGACAGATGTCAAATCCTTAGGTCTGGCCAGCGCCACGGCTCACTAGGCTAATTCTCTGCCTGTGGCGCCGGCACCTCTGGTTCTAGTCCCGGTTGGGGCACCAGTTCTGTCCTGGTTGCTCCTCTTCCAGTCCAGCTCTCTGCTGTGGCCCAGGAAGGTAGTGGAGGATGGCCCAAGTCTTTGGGCCCTGCACCTGCCTGGGAGACTAGGAGGAAGCACCTGGTTCCTGGCTTCGGATCGGCGCAGTGCGCCGGCCATGGCGGCCATTTGGGGGGTGAACCAACAAAAGGAAGACCTTTCTCTCTGCCTCTGTCTTTCACTGTCTAACTCTGCCTGTCAAAAAAATAAAATAAAATAAAATAAAATAAAATAAAATTTAAAGCAAAATCCTTAAGTCTGAACTCTCAGGTTTCCAACTGAAAGGGGGGGGGGGGGGGAAGCTGTTAGCCTGGAGTTTAAGGGAAAGTCTGAGTATCAGGCTAAAGCGAGCTTCAAGATCTAGAGATGTTAGAGCGGCCTCACTTTCCCCTCCTCTCCGCCAACACCATCCTCAGAACATAAACAGTCCAAAAAGGACTGAGAAAACTATAATTGCACATCAAAGAAAAGAAAAACAAAGTTTAGAGGAAAGAAGCCAAAGAAATTCATTCAGATATATGTGATAATTTTATGAGTCTTCATTCACCAGAGATGAAGATTTTATTTGTATCATTTTATGAAAACCAGGTAACTTGAATGACCAAAACATCTGGACAGATGTTTATAAAATCATCTTGATAATTTCTATGTTTAAATATTTGCTTTCATGTAACCCAGTTTCAAGTATTACATATTTAATGTACACATTATTGATTCAGTATTGGCTGGAGGGGTAAAATTCTTATATGTATTTCCCTATATCTAACCTTAGTTCGAATTTTATGTAAAAGATATTTTAGATAATAATGTGGTTTACTTTATGCTTTTCATATAATTTGTATGTAATATTTATTAGTCTTATATAAATAATATACCTATTCTTAACTACTGTTGGTTCTATTTTAAAATGACTCTATGCTTTCAAGTTTTAAATTCTTAATTAGCTTTCATATAAACAGATTATTCATGTCTGAATGCTTGCAAATGTTTTTCCATCTCCATTCTATCTCCTTCTGCACTCTGGAGACTTCTCTTCTAGTTACTACTCTCACTCTGTGCTATGTCTCCCTGTTCCCATGAGCTCAGATTGGAATGGGCTTGCCTAGGAAATCATGAGTTCAAACACAGTGTAACTAGATTTGGCAAAAACTGTGAATAATGTTTTTATTTAAAAAATCAAACAATATTTTCAGTATCCAGTTTAAAGCAACATTCTCTAAAGTGAGTGTTTAGCACCCAACATGTGCAAGAGGATCCATGAGGTATGTTTATAAACTTGTGGTGGGGCTGGTGTTGTGGTGCAGTGGGCTAAGCTGCTGGCATCCCATATCAGAGTGCCAGTTCAAATTCTGGCTACTCTGCTTCCAATTCGGCTTCCTGCTAATTCACCACAATGTCAGCCCCTTACCCTCTTAACATTTTAACTTTTGCACATCTTGCATTATGCATAGCATGTCCATATTATGTCATTCTAGTAGAACATGTATATACCACTAAATGTATTTTGTTTGTTTTACTGCTGGAATGCAAGGTCAGAGAAGTTAAGAAATTAGTGTTTTTGTTTTTTACCCAAGAAATTAGTTTAGAGGTTCAGAACTTATGGTTACTTGTCTAACAGACCTAGATTTGAGTCTTACCTCTACTGCTCACTAGCTATGTGATCTCAGGCAAGTTCTGTAAATTCTCTAAGCCTCAGGATCCTCATCTGTAAGACAGCAATAATCACATAATACCTACTCATAGTGCTGCGTGAAGAACAAGTGAAATGATGAATATATAGTACTACGTGCATAGTTTACACTCAAAAATCAGATGCTTGTATCACTGAAAAAGTCACGTGGAAGAGTCACATGGAAGCCTTTGAAATAGTAGAGCCTAAGATCAAGATTTTCTTTTCCCTGAGAGAAACTGACTAGAGTTCCATTATGGGCTGCAAAGCCTCAATTATCACACATTCTTCAGCTAAGTCTGTTCAGTTTTAAAGAACATAGAACACAAAATAATTTTTTTCTGGTGGAAAAAAATTCAGGCCGGTATATGATGGCCTGAATTGTACATGGTATTCATTTCAGCCCCATTAAAAGACATTTAATCACTCAGTGAAGATAGAAATTGAGTGCCTAAGAATACAATTCTAGGAGCCCTGAAAGCAACAGGGTTCTTTTCAGATTTGAGGTGTGTTGATTTTTTTCACATTACTGGAAAACTCATCTCATTAGAATTTTAAGTTTTTGTAAAGAGGTAATATAAGATAATTGACAATAATTAACCTACTCAAAAATTATAGCCCATTAAATTTTGTGAGTACACACATATGTAAACAGCAAAAGCACATTTGTGATAAATATTGGAGTTGTGAAAATTATCCTGAAAGAGCAGACTTACTGATAACTTGCTCCAGAGTTAGGGAACAAAAAAAATTTTTTTTAACAGATCGGTGAGAACACTTTCATTCTCAGGAATCTGGCCTTATCTTGATGTAGGGATATGGAAGCCTCTTGTAGTCTATTATAGTAGAACAGGATTTTTGCCCCATACAGCTTTGATGAAGATTGAAATACATTTAAAATTTTTTTTTTCGAACCAGTTTAGGTTATGTTGACCCAATGTTCAAACAGTCACTTATTCATGGAAGTCTCATGAAATCTGAGTTGCAAGATGCCTGGATAATAGTTATGTTATGTGCTCAGTATGAAATTCCAGGAGAAAAGAATGAAAAGAAAAAGGCAGAAAATGGAGTCTCAATACTTATGCCAACTGACCTGATATCAGGCTTTTGTCTGAGATATTATATATATAAGACTTTTCCAGAGTTGTGTCTTACAGAAACATGTAATGAAAAACCAGCTGCAATGAAATATTCATACAGGGCTCACCGTGTTCAACAAAAATATACTGGGCACTTACTATGTACCAGATGTTTCAAAATTCTAAAAGCTGAGGTGGGCGAGATGAAAATAATCAGATATATAGATGAGTCAGACGTTGTCTTTCTCCTTAAAGAACTTGCACCTGGTGAGGGAGAGGGACCTGTACAAGGTAGGCCAGGGGAAGCATGTCTAGCATACTTGATAGCTACGGTTTAAATGTGTTCCCAAATTTCATGTGTTGGAAACAGAAGCCCCAAAGTTGTATGTTAGTGGTATTTGAGAGCTGGGACCTGTGGGAGAGGGAATCTTAGGGAGGCAGAGCCCTCGTGCATGGATTAATGAGGTATGGGGCAGTGGCTTGCCCTGTCTTGCTGTGTGATGCTCTGTGCCACGATGGGACTGCAGAGAGTCTTCACCAGCCAGAATTCTCTCACCAGGCATGTCCCCAGCCTCCAGAACTGTAACAAATACATTTCATTTCTTTAAAAATTACCCAGTTTGTGGTATTCAGTCATAGTACCAGAAAATGAACATACTGGGACCTTTTCTAAAAGCTGAGGAATAGGAGAAAAAAAGACTCTACTAGGGTTGAATCATAGACTTGGATTGAAATAAGATCTCTTACAGGTCTAGACTAAGAGGTCAGGTGAAATTAAGGACACTCAGTTAAATTTATATTTTAGGTAAGTGATGGAATTGCATGGAACATGTTTTATACATACAAAAAATTATCTTTTTTAATCTGAAATTCAAATTTAACAGGCCATTCTATATTTTTATTTGCTAAATCTGGCAACCCTACTTAGACAAGTATGCTGGGTAATTTATAGTTTGCTAAATCCATCCACTTTTCCTTGGTCTGACTGTCTCTTCCGTGATCTCCATTTCCTGTGCTTCCTTGCCAGTGATTTCTTGTTGAAATGAGCCAGCGGGAGACGGTGGGAGGAGGGCACACAGTAGAAGTAGAGAAAAGCCAGACTTTCTTCCTTGCCCCTTCCATGCCTCGGTGGAACTATCTTTGGTGGTGATAGGACTCCTCTTAAACTCTAGTTTATGCCTGACAGTTCTTCCTACATGGCTTCACTCCCCTGCTACACTTTTTAAAAATTGTTTATTTTTTTATCTCTAAGATTTATTTATTTATTTGAAAGTCAGAATTAGAGAGAGAGATCTTCTATCCACTGGTTCACTCCCCAGATGGCCACAATAGCCAGGGCTGGGCCAGATTGAAGCCAGGAGCTTCAGGTCTCCTACTTGGGTGGCAGGGGCCCAACCAATTGGGCCATCTTCCGCTGCCTTTCCCAGGCTATCAGCAAGGAGTTGGATGGGAAATGGAGCAGCCAGGACATGAAGCAGTGACCATATGGGATACTGGCATCACAAGTGGCGGCTTTACCCACTGTGCCATAATGCCAGCCCCACTTCTTACTTTTTATAATGAGCAGATTATACACGTGAATATCATGTGGGATGTCTAACATCTGAGTTGATGTTTAGCACACTATATAAGCAATTCTTTCCAGTGCTGGTAGGGCTGTATAGTGCTGATTGATTTAAATCTCATATGGATAAGAGCTATTAACTCATGACAAAATATGAAAGTTAACTATCTGAAGGAACTGCATAAGAATCTACAGCAGGTGAGTTAATACCTAGATCATTGTTTATTACTGTGTGACTTACCTGTGTTTATAGATTTTTAAAAAGATTTATTTATTTGAAATGTAGAGTGGTGTAGAGAGAGAGGGAGAAACAGAGAGAAAGGGAGATCTTCCATTTGCTGGTTCACTCCTCAAGTGGGGGCTACATCTAGGGCTGGACCAGGCAAAGCCAGGATCCAGGAACTCTGTGGGTGGCAAGGGCCAAGTAAGTGGGACATTTTCTGCTGCCTCTCGCAGGCCATCAGCAGGGAGCTGGATCAGAAGTGGAGCAGCCGGGACTTGAATTGGCACTCTGATATGGGATGCCATGGGATGCCAGCATTGCAAGCCATGGTTTAACCTGCTGTGCCACAATGCTGGCTCTTCTTTATAGTGTTTAGATGGAGGGCAGAACCCAGTCTGTGAGATGGGAAGGGTAAACATCCAATAGAAAACTTGCAACTTTACTGGCTGAAGAACTCAAGGACAGAGTTTACATCATTCTAGCCATTTGAAATGGGGCAAGGACTATCACAGAAAGAGTTCCTAAAAAGGGAAGCCCCAAATTCTATCTACAAACTATTTCCAAATTTCCAGCTCATCTCTGAATCATACTTGTGAGGGCTCAACCACAGCAGACCAACTAAAACTGGAAAAACAGTATTGATATTTAAGCTCTTGTTTATTGTTGGAAACAGAATATGCAATTGGATTCCGTCAAGTTACACCTCTATTAAAACAAAACAATGTACACCTTTCAAAGAACTATAACAGAATCCAAATTCTCTACAATTCATCATTTACAAAGTCCAAAATTGGGGCCGGAGCTGTGGTGTACTGGGTAAAGCTGCTGTCTGCAGTGCCCGCATCCCATATGGGCGCCAGTTCGCATCCTGGCTGCTCCACTTCCGATTCAGCTCTCTGCTAACGGTTTGGGAAAGCAGTGGAAGATGGCCCAAGTGCCTCTGCCTCTCTCTCTCTCACTCTCTCTCTTTTCTCTCTACTTCTGCCTCTCTGTAACTCTGCCTTTCGAATAAATAAATCTTTTAAAAGGAAAAAAAACGAAGTTCAAAATCAAATCTATAATTATTTCATGAAGAAATAAAAAACATGAACAATTTTAGAAGAGAAAAGACAATTACCGAAGCATGACCTCCAAGAAAGTCCAAATTTTAAGGCAGCTATTATAAATATGCTCAAGGATAATGTCTTAGTCCATTTTGTGTTGCTATACAACAAAACACCAGAGGCTGGGTAACTTTTAAAGAGGCTTATTTAGTTCACAGTCTGTAGGTCCAAGAACATAGTATGAACTCTGATGAGGCCCTTCTGGCTACATCACAGCATGACAGATGGCATCACGTTTTGGAGTGTGTGTGAGAGAGGGAGAGGCAAGTGTATGAAATCCTTTTCACACAGCAAAAGGATTGATGGGAGATAATAGGCTCCCTTATAAAACCCATTCTCAAGGAAACTAGCCTGGTCCTGTGAGAGGTACATCAATCTATTGCGAGGGTGACATCCCCAGTGATCTGACCTCCTACTTGGCTTCACTTCTTAAAAGTTTCACTACCTCTCAACATCACCATGTAGGGGACCATACTGGGGACCAGTGCACGAACCTTTGAGAAATAAACCACATCAAAATCATAGCAGATGTAAAGAAAATCATGCTTATAATGAATGAAAAGACAGGAAACACAAGCAGAGAAATAGAAACTATTAAAATAGAAGTCCTAGAGCTGAAAAATATAGTAAATATCTGAATTAAAATATTAAATAGGATTAGTAATACCAAGTGAATATAACTGAAGACAAAATAAGTGAACTAAAAGACCAACAGGAATAATCTAACCTGAAGATTAGGCAGAAAAGATTGCAAAAAGTTAACAGAGCTTGGAGGGCCTAAGGACCAATATCAGAAGGGCTACTGTGTAATTGGAGTTCCAGCAAGAGAGAAGAGAGAAAATGTTGCTGAACAAGATAGTTTGCGAAATAATATTTGAAATTTTTCTCAACTTAGTGGGATAAAGAAATTTACGTCATCAAGAATCTCAGATGGGGGCCAGTGTTGTGCCATAGCAGGTTAAGCTACTGCCTGCAACACCAGCATCACACTTGAGCGCTGGTTCAAGTTCTAGCTGCTCCTCTTCTGATCCAGCTTCCTGCTAATGTACCTGGGAAAGCAGCCTTAGATGGCCCAAGTGCTAGGGCCCCTGCACCACGTGGGAGTCTCAGACTCTAGAGTTTCAGGCTCTTGACTTTGGCCTGGCCCAGCTCAGGGTGTTACGATCATTTAAGGAGCAAACCAGCAGATGGAAGATCTTCTCTCTGTATCTCCCTGTATCTCTGTAACTCTGCAACTCTGCCTTTCAAATAAACAAAAATTAAATCTTTAACACAAACAACACCAACAACAAAATCTCAGACAGCCCCTAGAAGAACATAGAAAAGCTGCAATATAGAAAAGAAAAGCTGCAACCAGTGGCATCAGACTCAAACTGCTGAAAACTAAAAGTGAAGATCATGTCTGGAAAGAAAACTGAGAAAAATGTCACACTGCATTCAAGGGAGCAGTTCAAACGACTGTTGACTCCTCATGGGTAAAAATGACACTTGAAACAAAGAAACTATTTTTAACATGCAGAAAGGAAAAACTAGAAAACCTAGAATTCTAAACTCAGCAAAAAACAAAAAACAAAAACAAAACAAAACAAAACAAAAAAAACCTGTCAATAATGAAGGCAAAAGAAGCACATTTTCAGTAAAGGAAAAGCAAAAGAATTTGTTGCCAATAGACCTGCACTGCAAAAAAGAAAAAAAAATGCAAAAGGGAGTTCTTTGGGCAGATAGAAAATGGTAACAGATGGAAATTCAGATCTTTAGGAAAGAGAGAAGAACTTTTCAAATGGTAAATATGTGGGTAGGTAAGTATTCCTAGCAACTGACATGAAAGTCACTGAATTTCTCGATGTAGTGTTACTTTACAACAATGTGTATAAATACACGCAAGAGACATTTCAACTGAGACATCATGATAAAAGAGGGAGGAGCCCAAAGGGTGCAGTCACTAGATAAAGGTTTTCCAAGGAAATAGCCAAGAATTTGTTAGCTGACTTATCCATATTAAGAGAGTAAAAGGTTTGGGTTTTCGGAGAGTTGAAGGGATGCTTCAGGATGATTAACTTAGAGACCTATGTTATGCTGTGTCATCTACCACCCAAAGGGATTGGGGTGGAGGGTCTGGCACTCAAGTGAAAATGGAAGGTTTCAATAGGACCACTTGGATAGCTTGATAGTTAAAGCGCATTAAGTAATTTATTTAACTTACATGTTAAGTCAGATTCATTGAATAATTTAGATACAATAAAGTTAACTATTTTTAGGTTACAGTCCTACGAATTTTTGCAGTCATGTAAATATACCACATTATTACCCCCAAAAGTTTCTTGGGGCCCTTTATAATCAATATCCTCCCCAGGGACCACCACTGTGGTATAGCAGGTTAAGTCACAGTTTGCAATGCAGGCATCTCATATTGGAGTGCCAGTTTGATTCCTGGCTATTCCGCTTCCTATCTAGCCTCCTACTAATGTGCCTGGAAAAGCAGAGGATGATGGCCCACGTACTTGAGTCCCTGCCGTCCACATGGGAGACCTGGTGGAGTTCCTGGTTTCAGCATGGCCCAGCCCTGGGGAATGAACCAACAGATAGAAGATTTATCTCTCGGCCGGCGCCATGGCTCAACAGGCTAATCCTCCGCCTTGCGGCGCCGGCACACCGGGTTCTAGTCCCGGTCGGGGCACCGATCCTGTCCCGGTTGCCCCTCTTCCAGGCCAGCTCTCTGCTGTGGCCAGGGAGTGCAGTGGAGGATGGCCCAAGTGTTTGGGCTCTGCACCCCATGGGAGACCAGGAGAAGCACCTGGCTCCTGCCATCGGAACAGCACGGTGCGCCGGCCGCAGCGCGCTACCGCGGCGGCCATTGGAGGGTGAACCAACGGCAAAGGAAGACCTTTCTCTCTGTCTCTCTCTCTCTCTCACTGTCCACTCTGCCTGTCAAAAAAATAAAAATAAAAAAATAATAAAAAAAAAAGATTTATCTCTCTTTGTCTCAATGTCCCTGTCACTTTGCCTTTCAAATTAATAATTCTTTAAAAAAAAGTATCTTCTGGCCAGCACTGAGGCATAGCGAGTAAAGCCACTGCCTGCCCTTCCAGTATCCCATATTGGCACAGGTTCAACTCTCAGCTGTTTCACTTCCAATCCAGCTCTCTGTGATGGTGTGGGAAAGCAGTAGAAGATGGCCCAAGTCCTTGGGTCCCTGAACCCACATGGGAGACCCAAAGAAGCTCCTGGCTTCAGATTGGCCCAATTTCAGCCATTGCAGCCATTTGGGGAGTGAACCAGCGTGAGAAGACTTCTTTCTCTCTCTGCCTCTCTGTAACTCTACCTTTCAAATAAATAAATAAATATTTTCAAAAAAGTATCTTCCCCAGATCTCAGGCACTAGCCAGCACTGGTTTGATAATGGTCCCTGTAGTCGTGTCTTTTCCAGAATGTTGTATAAATGGAATCATATAGTATATAACTTCCTATGTCTTCCTTCTTTGAATTACATACTGCTTTTGCGATTCATTCCTGTTGTTGCATGTATCAGTAGTTTTATGGATGAGTCATACTTTTTTTATTCATTCAGTGGCAAATGACTTTTTAGGTTGTGTATGGTTTGAATGTCCCCTGGAAAACTCACATTGAAATTTTATTTCCATTGTCACAGCAGTTAATAGGTCACTTGGGAGGCCCGTATCCCATATCAGAGTCCCTGTGTTTGAGTACTGCCTGGCTCTGCTTCCAATCCAGCTCCGTGCTAATGTGTACGCTGGGAACCAACAGGTGCTAGCTTAACAAGTTGAGTCTTTGCCACCCATGTGGGAGACATGGAAAGAGTTCCTGGTTCCTGGCTTTGGCCTGGCTAAATCCTGGTTGTTGAGACATGTGGGGAGTGAATCAGCAGATGAGAGATCTTTCTCTGCCTCTCAATTTTTTTAAAAAAGAAAAAAAATTGACTTTTATTGCCTTTGTAACCTTTAAGAAGTGATTAGGTCACAAGGACACCACCTTGATAATGGACTAGGGTTCTTCATGAAAACATGAACTCTTCTTGCCATTTGCCTCACTATCATGTAACAAGAAGGCCTTCTCGGGTCTGCACCTTGACCTTGTACTTCCCAGCTTCCAGCACCCTGAGCTGCATAATCTTCTGCATTTATGGTTTACCTGATCTGTGGTATTTTGTTATAGCAGCAGAAAATGAACTAAGACAAATTGCTCACAACTTTTGGTAAATGTGAATGAAGAAATTTTAAGCATTATGTTTAGGGCTTGGTGTAAGCTTTCTCTTGGACTAGGGGTGGGATTGCTGGGGCAATATGTTACGTACATGGTTAACTTTATTGAATTGCTGTTTGACTCTACTTGGGAATTTTTAAAATAGATTTATTTTATTTTATTTGAAAGGCATTGCAGAGAGAGAGGGAGAGGGAGAGAGGGAGAGAGGAAGAGAGGGAGAGAGGCAGAGAGGGAGAGGGAGAGAGAGAGAGAGAGAGAGAGAGAGAGAGAGAGAGATCTTGCATCTACTGGTTCACTCCCCAAATGGCCACAACCACTGGATCTGGGCCAATCCAAGGCCAGGGATCCAGGAGCTTCTTCCAGTTCTCTCAAGTGGGTGCAGGGGCCCAAGCACTTGGTCATCCTCCACTGCTTTTCCAGGTGCTTTAGCAGGGAGCTGCCTCAGAAACAGAGCAGCCTGGACTCAAACCAGCACCCATATGGGAGGCCAGCCTCGCAGGCGGTGGCTTTACCTGCTATGTCACAATGCCAGACCCTGCAAGATCTCAAGGTATAGACCTGAAAGTTACAGAGCATCACATTTGCCACATTTGACTGGGATTATTCCATTTCAAAACAAAGAAAATATACTGCATCTCTTCGTGGGGGGATGGAAAAGTCCCATTTTGAAAGGGCAATGGAATGAGGGGAGAATGTGACAGCTAGCTTTAGAGACAATCTGCCTCAGGCAGCATTGCATTTTGTTATGGTTTGAACAGGACTTGGCTCCCCAAACTTATTCAGATATTTAAATCACAAAGTCTAGTGTTAATGGTTAATGGGTTAATGTTAATGGTTGATGGATTAATGGTGGAGACCTGATATAATTATGGAACATGGGAGGTATGCCTAATGGGAGATCTGTAGGTCACTGGGGGCTTGTCCTTTGAAGGCAGTTCTCATTAGAGGGTTGGTTACTTAACTAGAGTTCAGACCAGCTTCTTTCTCTGCTTTCTGGCTAGCCATGTGACCATTTCTCCTCCAGCCTCACCAGATATATAAATCAGTGGGGTCATCTACCCTTGGGCTGTGAACCTCAAAAAACATAAGCTAAAATAAATCTTCCTTCCTTTTTTTAAAGATTTATTTATTTATTTGAAAGGCAGAGTGACAGAAACAAAGGTGTATGGGGGGAGAGAGAGAGAGAGAGAGAGACCTTCCAGGTAATACTTTGCTACCCAAATGCCTGTAACATCCAGGGCTAGGCCAGATGAGAGCTAGGAAGGAGCCAGGGACTCCATTTGGGTCTCCCACATGGGTGACAAGGACCCAAGCACTTGGGCCATTATCTCCTGCCTTCCCAGGTGCATAAGAATGGAGCTGGGTTGGAAATGGAGCAGCCAGGACTTGGACTGGCACTCTGAAATGGGGTGGGGGCATCACAGGCAATGGTTTAACCCACTGTTCAGCAACGTCTGCCCAGCCATTTTCCTTTCTAAGTAGCTCTTTTTGGGTATTTTAACTAAAGTTGTGAAAAGTTGACAAATTTGTAGTAGATTCAGTGCAGTAGTGCTACTTAGAGGAATGTTGAGACTTCAAAAGAAAGGAAGTGGAGGTGGCCTGAGGGATTCTAGGAGCTCGGAAAGTCATTGACAGCCAGAATAAAAACCACTCATCCTGATCAAGGGAATGGGAGTTGAAGGCCTTCAATAGAGATTTACAAAGAGCCAATAAAAATGTCTGGTGGGGGAACCAAAAAGTCCAATTATGTATCATCTGGTCTCAGAGAACAGGAAGGTACCTTGCAACAACAGTAGTCATGTAGGGAGAACATTCTCATAACTTTTGTTTCCCCACTACCCACTGCATCCCAGCTTCCACTCTGGTGGAGACAGATCAGAAACCATAGTTCACAAACCAGGGAAGAAAAGCAGGGGGAGAAACCAGGGTTGCACTCACCCCTTGCTTGCCTAGGTCCAGCCTGCAGCAGGCTTCGCCAACAAGAAATTTTTAACGTTAGAACACTTTTAAAAGTTTTGATTATTACCTAGAATTACACACTTAAAATGACTGTATTTGTAACCTAATAGGATCACAGGACTTTATAGGGCCTGCCTGAGTTTTAACCCATGGTTAGGAGAAAGACCACCCACATAGAAGCACTTAGAAAGTCTTGGGAAAACCAAATCAATTGCTTGAAATACTAGTTATGTACTTAGGAATATGATAGATGACTTTTCATGGCAGTTACAGAATCACTTATAGAATAACAATGTCAATGCAACCAGATACTTGGTATCATAGGACAAATAGTAGAGTGTTCCATCACTTACCTGCTATATAATTTTGGCCAAGTCAGTTAATCCCTCTGTGCCTCATAGTTTTCAAGTGCAAAAAAGGTTAACAATACCTGCCTTACTGGGTAGTTATGAGAATTAGATTTTAAAAAAATCTAGATTTGAGTGATTAACACAATGTTTGGCAAATAGTAGCTCTTCAGCAAATGATAGTTATCATCATCATGTATCTCAACCATTTTGAATTAAAATTTTGTTTTTCAAGAAATTATCCCAATTTTTATTTCTCTCATGTAGTACACAGTTATCTATGGGCATCAAGAAACAATAATATTTTAATGAACGTAATAATATCCTTAAAATTCTTACCATAATGACTGGAACACAGTAAATATTCATTGAATGGTGTTATCATAGTTGCTTGAAAGTAAGCTGTTTTACCTCCCTCTCTTCTCCCCATGGACTAACTGTGCCATTCCTTATGCTCCATGTAATCTCTTTTTATCTCAGTTTCTTCATGTGTACAATGAAGCTTTTACTTCTTTTACGTACCTCACAGGGCTGTCGTATGGAATAAAATCATTGTTTTGAAAGCACTTGCAAACACTATACGAATATGAGTTAATATTGTGTGTCATGCAAGTTACCCCTTTTTAATATTATAAATGCCTTTCAAAGTGATTTTGAATGACACTCAAAGGTTTACTGTAAAAAAACAGAATGATATGCTAATGTACAAGCTGCTTTCTAAAAGTGTGTATTTTCTAGCTCAAATGCATACATAGATGCTGCGGGGATACTTCAAGATCTCACTAGCTTACCAACTTTTTTCTTCTTGAAAAAAAAAAAAAAAAAAAAGATCCCTGATCTCTCCTACCTTACCCAAAGGTTTGCAATTAGAGTGTCAAGTTAGGGTAGACAACAAGGGTCTAACGTCTCATAACGTGTAAATGTTTTACCTGGAAAGGTAAGGCAAACTCAGGATTTGAGAGAAGAGATTCTCATCAACAGCCTCTCAATTAGTGCAAATTAATTGATTAGATTCATCACCATGTTAGTTAAAAGCATCGATTCTGAAAGTAGGTGATGGAAAGATGGGTACATCTTGGTGGAAGAATAAAACATGGCCACAACCACCTAAGAATAAATAGCTCAACAGGCTTTCTTTCTATTTACGTCCAACAGAAGGTGGCTGCTTCCTAAGATGCCTCCCACCAGATGGTGAATTCTCAGTTCATTTTTAACTACCTGCAAAATCATGGCACATGGCTCTGACCTCATTTCATTTCAGAATTCACCCTTGGTTACAGCACCAGATTAGTGTAGCTTCTGATTGCCCTCAGGCTAACAGATTTCTTAAAGGTGAGAGGTCAAAGTCATACACAAACACACATGGACAGAAATACATTTATTTTGATGCATAGCTCACTCTTGATAATACAACTATGGTTATGGACAACTATTTGTTTCAGACCAATTTTCCTTCTATATCTACATAGCATTAGTTATCTCAATTGACTCTAGAAATGAAAACTGATTTTAAATTACTCTAAAAAATAATTAAAAAGGAAAATTGTAGGTGCTGAATTCTCTGTATGTATTACACCCTAAAGTTAATATAAAATCCCTTGGATTACCTGTATTAATCCTCATTTATCAAATCTTTCCTTATAGTATTCATGGTTGCGAATTGATAGCACATTATTATAGCCCCCAGGATAACCAGGGTAAGCTCTTTCAATGATGAGGAGTCTCCCCGGAGCTTAGCCACCACTCTGATCAATTACTTTGACCACATATTGGCCCCTTAAAAGTAACTGAAGGCAGACATCTTGTAGAAGAATGGTGCTTATAAAAAGAGGCACAGAGTCAGTAGAAGGATCAGGATCTGGATCTGCTCAATGTCACTATTGGGAAAATAACTTACAATAACCCAAGGGTGGGCTGGTTTTGTCACCTTCTTGGATGCAATTTAGCAGATGATATGACAGGAATATACTACTCTGCCATTAACCATAAATCCATCTCAACTTTTTTCATGTTTATTTTCCAAGGTGAATTGATTATACTAAGTACAGTAAGTAGGCAATGGGAGAAAAGGAGCATATATATATGTATAATATATATATATATATATACATAAACAGGAAACAATAAAGGTATTTATAATTCCCTAAATAATAATAATCCCTTTGGTATCAGAGTATTTTTGTTAGAGCATAGGGCATTGTACCTATGACCTATAAAAAGGTGAAGTTAGAAAGAACAGTAGAGAATAACTAGATCAGCATCCTGAGTTCACAGATGAAGCTCAGATAGTGCTGACAACTTTCTCAAGGATGTAGGGCTGCCTCATGGCCACGGTCAGTCTTCCAACTCTTAGTCTTGTTTTCTTCTCATTCTTTTGCAATTTGTACTGATAATTATCTTTATATTAAAATTAAATGAAAATTAAAAATTACTTTATATACATAAAATTAGATAATACTAAGAATGTAGTTTTTCTTAGCCACACATTAAAACCACCTGGAGAGCTACTAAAACTACCAACACCAGACCACGCCTCAGATCAGTTACCTCACAAAATCTAGAGGTGAATCCAGGCATCACTATTTTCTAAGACTCCCCATGTGTTTCTGATCAATAGCCA
The DNA here is from genome assembly GCF_033115175.1 of Lepus europaeus. Classification (NCBI taxonomy): domain Eukaryota; kingdom Metazoa; phylum Chordata; class Mammalia; order Lagomorpha; family Leporidae; genus Lepus; species Lepus europaeus. Next base: position 50,816,870 of record NC_084836.1, read on the forward strand.
TATTTGAGGATGACTGTACTAAAGTAGTTATAATGAAAAGTGCGTGTCTCTGATCAACTGTTTCTAACTCCCTCGTTCCAATCTCTACAGCACTTGTTCTCACAGTTTGGACCTTTGACCAATAGCATTGGCATTTTCAGTGAGTTTGTTACAAATATATATTAACGGGGTCCACCCTAACATAGTGAATCAACCTCTTTGAAAAGGGGGTCTGGTAAGCCGTGATTCTTATTCATGTGAAAATTTCTTTGAGGTTTTTTTTTTTTTCTACATCTTAAAATTTGAGACTCCTTACTCCATAAGCTATCATTTTGAACAATTTTTTTTGCTAATTTTCTCTATATTTACCTTCATGCCTAAACAATGTGTTTATAACCCTGTTTACTTAAAAATACTTTTGTTTATATTTATTCATGTTTATTTGAAAAGCTGAGAGAGACTGAAACAGAGAATCTTCTATCTGCTCACTCACTCCCCAGATGCCCACAACAGCCAAGACTAAACCAGGCTGAAGTCAGGAGGCTGTAACTCCATCTGGGTCTCCCATGTGAGCGGCAGGGAACCAACTACCTGAGCATCAACTGCGGCCTCCCAGGGCGTGCATCAGTAGCACTGCTGGAAGCCAGCGTGGATCTGAGTCTTGAAGCCAGGCACTTGGATATGGGATGTGGCAGTCCTAAGCCTCATCTAAACTGCTGTGCCAAATACTAGTCCTTGTAATCTTGCTCTTTTTTAAAAAGAAGATCATTTGTTCAGAGGACAGAGTGACAGAAAGCAGTGGGGGGGGGGTGGAGAAAGAGAGAGAGAGAGAGATCCTCAATCCACTAGTTCACCCCCAAATGCCTGCAATATCCAGGGCCAGGTCAGGCCAAAGCTGGGAGCCAGAAACCACACATGGGCATCAGGGGCCCAAGAACCCGGGCCACCATTCTCCCACCTTCCCAGGTAAACTAGCAGGAAGCTGGGAAGAAGAAATATAGCTGGCATTTGAACAGACACTCGGACATGGGATGCAGGTGTTGCAAGTGGTAGCTTAACCTGCTGGGCCACAACCTGCTGCAGCACACGCTCACTGCTGCAATTCTTTTCTTGATCTGACATCGTACCCTTCATGTACTGACTGCCTATTATGGTGAAAAAGAATTTAGTGAGTTCTTTGTACTTTTTCCACTTCTCTCATCCTTTCCGTAGAGTTATATCAATTTTTTTTGGTGAATCTGTTAGTTTGTATTTACAGTATTAGTACCATAAAACATTGTTCCCTGCAAAGCTAAAATAAATCTATGCTTGTGTGACTTTTCTTACATAATTACTGGTTTTCCTGGGATTATTAATTACCTGACTTGTTTATTGGCTCATTGTCCCTGCATCTATTTTTAATTTTTAAATCATGTTTCCTGTATCTGCTGTATGCTAACAGAATTCTCAAAATACCCAGGTCTGAAATAGTCTCTCCTTCTCATTTGGAAACCTGTCGCCTGAGCCTTGCATCCTCCTGCTGTGATAGTGGTTAGTTATTCTGAGGTCAGCTGTATGCTGACATTCTGGAACTTGGTGATGTCCTGGACGCTTCTCTCACAGTACATCCAGTCTGCTGGCATTTATGCTGCCTCCACCTTCAAAATGTGTCTAGAATCTGATCCGCTCTCTTGACCGCCTCTGCTATCAGCCTGTCCGAGTCACCATCTCTTACCTCAACCACTGGCATAAACTCCTCAGTTCTTCCACCCATCCTAAGTTCCCATCTATATTATACACTGCAACCTTCAGAAACATAGCTTAGAGCATGTCTCATGTATGTGCAGCTAAGTGTAAAGAAAGAAAAGAACTATATGCCATTTGGGAAAGGTTTACTTACTTTTTTTTAAAGATTTATTTATTTGAAAGAGTTACACAGAGAGAGGAGAGGCAGAGAGAGAGAGAGAGAGAGAGAGAGAGAGAGGTCTTCCATCTGATGGTTCACTCCCCAATTGGCCGCAACAGCCGGAGCTGTGCTGATCCAAAGCCAGGAGCCAGGAGTCAGGAGCCTCCTCCAGGTCTCCCACATGGATGCAGAGGCCCAAGCACTTGGACCATCTTCTACTGCTTTCCCAGGCCACAGCAGTGAGCTGGATCGGAAGTGGAGCAACCAGGTCTCGAACCGGCGCCCATATGGGATGCTGGTGCTTCTGGCCAGGGTGTTAACCTGCTGCACCACAGCTCCAGCCCCAGGGAAAAGTTTACTTTCTTGAGTGAGTGTGTTGAGTGGTACACAGATGATGGGTGTGGGAATTCCATATACCTTCTCTCTGATTACTCTACTAGGCCAGTGCTATGGAAAACAAATTTAAAAATTAAACATTTATACATTTGGGAATTATTTTATATTGTGGATTTTCCTCTGTCTTTTGGGCCTTCCTTCCTTCCTTTCTTTTTTGAAGGTTTATTTGACAAGCAGAATTACAAAGAGAGTGGAGTGGGGGGAGAAGGAGAAAGGGAGGGAGGGGGGAAGTGAAGGAGAGAAAGAGGGAGGGAGAGAGGGAGAGAGAGTCTTCCATATGCTGGTTAACTCCCCAAATGGCCACAATGACCAGAGCTGGGCCTAGGAGCTTCTTCTGGGTCTCCCACATAGATGCAAAGGCCCAAGTACTTGGACCATCTTCTACTGCTTTCCCAGGTGCATTAGTATGAAGCTTGAACAGAAGTGGAGCAGCAGGGACTCGGACAGGTGCCCATATGGATGCAAGTGTCACAGGTAGTGGCTTTACCTGCTATGCCACAATGCCAGCCCCTGCCTTTTGGTTCTCTCCAGGCACAAACCCAGCTGAATGATCTCTGCCCATGTTGAGTTTGGGTGGAGCTTCATTCTTCAGTTCACTAATTCAAATGCCAGATTCTTCTAGAAACACCCTCACAGATTTACCCAGAAATAATTCGTCACCATTTCTCTGGGACTCCTTTAACCTTGTCAAGTTGACGTACAAAACCATCACACAAGTCCTTAGCCAATTTAAAGAGAATATAGATTAGGGCATTATGATATGTTGCATTTGTGCTCAGAAGTAGCTGAAAATAAGATGAAGGGCAGAGTGATTTTTGTTGATCTTGGGATGTTGAGTAGGTAGTGAATCGGCTACTCTATTCTTATTTAATATTTTAAATATTATGGACAATAATAGCTCTCAGATGAGGAAACTTGAGGCTCAAAAAGATTAAGTAACTTGCCCAAAGTGAAGAGACTAGAATGTGGTGTAGCTAGTTTTTCAATCTGTGCAACTTATTCCCGAGCCTATGCTCTTAAGCATTTCTTATCCTGACTTTACTTGTGCATTACATTTGCTACGAATATTGTCTCAAATGTCAATATATCATTTTAACTTTGTACATGGTCTTTTTCACTGTTTAGATATTTAAAATTTTGTGTGCTCAGATTTTCAAGTTTTTTCTTTACTCAGTTTTGTTTCACACTAAGAAAGGCTTTGTATGAATAATAACAAAATATTTCTTTGTATTTTTGTGGTATTTTAAACTTTGTGATAATTAATCTTGAATCTTATTATGTTTGTCTATGATGTAAGGTGGGGGGGGTCTAATCCCACTTTTTCCCCAAATAGTTAGCCAATTATTCCAAGGTATTTCCTTTCCTAGATGAATTGATTTGCAACTTTACTATAATAGATATTCAGAAATTTACCACTTGTTGGACATTCTACCAGTTAGTGTCTCATTATGGTCAAGAAGAGTTCTTTTAAAAATGTAACCCTGGAAGGGATGCCAACTAGAGATATCACAGTGTAGGAGCAGATGTTTGTCGTAATAGCTAAGACCCTGATTTGGGCTCCCACACCCCATACTGAGCCCCAGTGTTGCTCTCGACTCCCGTTTCTTGTTGATGTGCACCCTGGGATGCAGCAGGTCACGGGTCCAGTAGTCAGGTCATTTTCACCCAAATGGGAGACCTAGATTGAAACCTGGCTCCTGGTTTTTGCCTGGCTTAGCAATGGCTATTTTAGGCATTGGGGGAGTGAAACAGATGATGAGAGATTTCTGTCTCTGTGCCTTTCAAAGAAAGAAAGAAAGAAGAATAATGGTATAAATTAGCTAGATAATATTATTTTGTTGATACCCAGCTGAAATCAATGTAGTTAGGTACAGTTATTTTGGCCCTGGAGGTTCCTGGGGAAGAGACATTGAAACAAGATATATTAATGTTTAATATAAACCATGGAAATGAGAAATTATTGCCTTCTTCATAATGTTGCCTTTGACAGGCAAAGTTCCCACATTCATGACAATTGTAGTACATCTCATACCAATGGAAATAATGAGAACTTGTATCCTGATTCTCCAAATTTTTCTAATATTCCCCAGCCTTGAGGCATGGAAAATCAATTTAAAAAAACCTGCAAGGTTGAAGAGTCTATTGAAGACCCTTTGTCTTGAAATGCGGAGCTGAGATGAACCTGGGGATGGGAGAACGTGACAAATCTCCTTTCCTCTGGGGCAGCATCCTATTTATATTAGTCATCTGTCTGTATGGAGACCTGGGAAATTCATCTCTAAACTCTGAATAATTTCCCCTCATTTCCCTATGTGCGAGCTCTGAACAATTAATGTCCTTACTTGCCTTCACGATGGTTCAGTGTGATCTAACACAGATTCAACCATCTGTCTGTGTTTTCTTCCATTTGCAACATTTGTTCTTCCTGCTGATCTGACTGCTTCTTTTCTCTGCTTTCTGATTCAGATAGAGCAAGCTGTCCCAGAAATGTACTTGTTAGCCAAAAGCAAGTCTCTTGGACCACAAAAATATAAAGCATTCTCCTACTATATTCATCCAGCTAGTAAGTTTTTATAGAAATTTTTATTTTAAGGTGTATGGCCTTCTAAGCATACCAAGCCCTTACAGTTTTTAACCTGTTGGCAACATCAAACATATGTAAATCTAAAACTATATTTGTGAGAAACAAGTTTGACTTTTCTTATATATGGTTCTGAGATCATCACTGTCATTTCAGGGAAGTTCCAAATTTCAAGTAGTACATCTCAGCACATCAGACTGGAATCATTTACTTTCCTCTTGAAGTACATTCTTTCTATTTTCTCCCAATGAGCAACTTTTATGGATAAGTATTCTCAGTTCTGTTCTTGTTTTCCTTTTGATAATATCATTATTTTGTTTTCTTTTTCAGAGGATCTATCAATTGCATATTATGCCATTGTCTTCTTGATCCCATTGTTGTCATTAAGAAATTAGCTGTCAGTTTATTTGTGCCTGTCTTGTGAGTAATCTATCTTTTTGTTCTAGTTGTCTTTAAGGTTTTCTTCTTGTCTTTGTTGTTCTGCAGTTTCACTCTGTGTGTCATTTATACTGTTTGTGATTTATTTGGTTTCCTGAATGTGACAATTAATGTATTTTGTCAATTTTAGATAACTCTTACCCATCACTTCTTCAAATATTTAAATTACCTCTCCTTGGAATTTTAATTAGTCCTTCTCACTTTTTATATCTCCAAACTTCTTTTTAGTATTTTACATCTATTTGTCTCTAAGATGCAACCTGAATCTTTTTTCAGTTTATAACCCATTCATTAGTTACAACCAGCTGTATACAATCTGCTTTTTAACGCTTTGAGTTTTAAATTTCTTTTTTAAAAAAAGTTTCATTTTATTTATTTGAAAGACAGAGTTGCATAGAGAGAGAGAGAGACAGAGTGATAGATCTTCTATCTGCTGAGTCATTCCCCAAATGGCCACAATGGTTGGGGCTAGGCCAGGCTGAAGCCAGGAGATGTGAGCTGATTCACATGGGTGCAGGGGCCCAGGCACTTGGCCCATCCTCCACTGCTGTCCCAGGCACATTAGCAGTGGAGCAGCCAGGACTCAAACCAGCGCCAATATGGGATGCTGGCATTGCAGGCAGCAACTTTGCCCATTATGCCATAACTTTGGCTCCCTGAGTTTTAAATTTCATTTATAACCTTTTCATTTCTAGAAGTTTGATATGGCTAGTTCTAAATTTCTTTCCCAATTGGTTTCCATTATGTGTACATTGGTAAGCAGCAGAAGTGATGGCTTAAGTAATTGGGTCCTGCCACTCATATGTGAGACTCAGACTGAGTTACTGACTCCTGCCTTCAGTCTGGCTCAGTTTCAATTGTTGTGGACACTTGGGAAGTAAACCAGCAAGGGGAAGATCTCCACCTCCTCCCCCTCCAGCTTTTCAAATTAATAAAAATACAAAATTTTAGTTAACAGCAAGATAGCTAAACTACCTGTAGAGAATTAACAGTAGAATTAGATGATAAAATATCCCCTGCCGCAAATCCTAAGACACAAATACCCATAGGCCTGCAGTTGGTATCTTTGTAGGATAAATATGTAAAAGGATGATGAATTTCTTTAAAGATTTATTTCCTTTGGAGAGAGGGAGGAATGGAGGGAGAGAGAGGGATGGAGGAAGTGAGGTCTCCCATTTGCTGGTTCATTCTCCAAATAGCTGCAATGGCTGGAGTTGGCCCTGTTCAAAGCCAGGGTCTAGGAGCTTCTTCCGGGTCTCCCATGTGGGTTCAGGGTCCCAAGCACTTGGGCTATCCTCTGCTGCTTTCCCAGGCATGTTAGCAGGGAGCTGAATCAGAAGTGGAGCAGTCAGGACTCAAACCGCTGCCCATTTGGGATGCCAGTGATGCAGGCAGCAGCTTTGCCCACTATGCCACAGCACTGGCCAGGATAATAAATAATTTTATTTTTTGTTATTTTTTAAAGCTTTTATTTAATGAATGCAAATTTCATAGGTACAACTTTTCCCTCATATCCACTTTCCCACCCCTACTACCATCCACCTCCTACTCCCTCTCCCATCCCAGATGAAGAATTTTAAATGGAGGGCTTAGTCTTTGGGCTGAGTAAAATGAAGGCTGTTAGAGGAGTCAGAAAAGTTCCTTTCTGGGTATTGAATACAGAAGTGTTTGCTTTGTAATAACTATCTAAACCATATATTTGTTTTGTGTAATTTTCTGTATCTGCGTATTATTTCACAACAAAAAGGCTAAAAAATTTTAAACTCAGGAAGAGAGTTTCTGAATGGCCTAGTTTTAGGTACAGGTTAGGAGCATGTCGGTTCCACCAGACTGTGTTTGCAGTTTAGGACCAACAGATGGTAGGCAACCCAAATCCAGTGCTTTTTCCTCTTACAATGCAATTTTCCTATAGGTTTGGGATTGCCCTTATTTGGTACAGGTCAATTCTATGCTTGCAAGCAGCAAACCAATTAAGGGACCAAGACCACACTGAAGCAGAAAGTTCTAAAATTCAGCCAACTAAGAAATTAACAAATTAAAAAATAAAAGCTTTGATGAACAAGAATGTGTATTTCTAATTATATATTATTATATATAATTATATAATATAAATATAATTATATAATATATAATATATAATTATATATATATAATTGGTTATATATATTAACCAATATTTATGAGTATTTAAAGCTTTTCAAAAGATTAAATATTTCTGGTACCTTTTTATTATAATTTTAAAGATGTTTTTCTTTACTGAATAAGTATGTGCTTTTTGGGTTATTTTTAAAGCCATAATCTAAAATGGTGAGTAATCATTTACCTCAAACAATATTTCCTATCACATACTGCTTATTAGTACTTTGACCAAGTGAGACAAGACTGGAGCTATGATAGCTGCTTATTCTTGGTCACTCTAATGATATAAACCAGTGACCCCTCCCTATAATACAGGAACTGTATTTGAAATCCCAACAAAATCAGAATTCAAGATTGTATATTCCCTCCATGATGAGCGAGAAACCCAGTATAATCACAGCAAACTATTTTTCTGCTACTCCTCAAGGAGTTGGGTTTTGAGTCAGACTCTGGAGGTAAGGCTTTCCCCAGAGGAATACAAAGTCCAGACACTGCTGAAATAAATTCAGAAAGTATTAACCCAGCTATTTGGCTATACCATATTTCTGGAAATTGCCAAGTAATTCTTTCAGATGCTGTATTGTCAGATTTTCATTAAACTCCTGTGTTAGGTTTCCATTTCTTTTTTTTTTTTTTTAAAGACTTATTTTTATTTATTTGAAAGACAGAGTTCCAGAGAGAGGTAGAAAGAAAGAGAGTCTTCCATCCACTGGTTCACTCCCCAGATGGCTACAATGGCCACAGCTGTGCCGATCTGAAGCCAGGAGCCAGGAGCTTCCTCCGGGTCTCCCAAGTGGGTGCAGGGGCCCAAGGACTTGGGCCATCCTCTACTGCTTTCCCAGGCCATAGTAGAGAGCTGGATAGGAAGTGGAGTACTTGGGACTAGAACTGGTACCCGTGTGGGATGCTGGTGCTTCAGGCCAGGGCATTAACCCACTGCACCACAGCACCGGCCCCTAGGTTTCCATTTCTTAAGAGAGAACATTTATAGAACACTTGGTGATATCAATTGAGATTTTCTTTCTGTAAAAAAATTAATGCTTAGGGGAAATATAATAACCAAATGTAAAGAAAAGCAAGTTTAGACCATGTCTTCATCTGTATATGGATACAATAAGATGAACACATGAGTTTAAGCCTTTAAGTTAGCTAGAGGGGAAAAACGTCTTTAAACAAGAGAGGGTTTGCTTCACAGTCACTGACGCAAACACAAATAACTCTAGATTGAGTTGTGAGATGAGCTTCTCAGCTCCTTTCCTAGATCTTCCAAGTGCTATAGCAAAGAAGCCGGTGGTGTCTCAAGGTGATTTCCCCATCCGTGATGCTACAGAGTATGGCCTGCAGCATGCCAGGTGGTCCAGGTCATGTTGCTTCATTCCACACCTTCCTTGTGAAATTGCTCTTTCATCTGACAATTGATTTTTTTTTTTCCTGTGTAACTCCTTGACTTTTGTTGCTTCTCTTTCCACTTGCTTGAAGTAATTTGGAATTGGAATAAGAGGCACTCATCATTTCTGATCATTTCAAGTGAATTATTAATATTGATTGAGCACAGGAATCAGCTATGCCAACCAAGTAAGATGGTTGAGGATTAAACATTTTTTTTTAATTGGGAGGCCATTAGACTGAGATGGCTCCAGTGTCTTGGGTTCCTATGTAAGCAAACCTAACCCCAATTCAATGTAAACAGTAAAGTGAAACTCACACTTAGCCAATCAGAAACTGCCAACTAACATTTACCTAGAAACTACCAATCAGAAATGGCAACAGCCTTCTACTGGGGACTTTCTACTGTAAGCAATCAAGTATATTTTCTTTGTCTTACTTCCACCAGAAACATTCTCAAAGTTTTCCTCCCGTACCTCCTACTGAAGTGCTGAACAAGTAGCCGTCTGGGTCTGCCTGATTCATGAATCACTGCCTGCTTAAATAAGCCCTTCAAAACGATCCTGTGCCTAAGTTTCTCTTTCAACTGTTTACAATTATCTGACACACAACACACCCCTACTGCTGCTGCTCTTTCCTTGCTATTAGACAGTAACTATCTGAATACCTATGGGTGGTATTTTCATAAGCCTGCTGCAGTGTTAATAGTTGAATACACTCATTTATTCGTCAAATATTTATTGACTGTATAAATGGCCAGTATGCATCTGAAAAGACGCTCAACACCATTAACTGCTGGTGAAACTGAAGTGAGATCCGTGGGGAGGCCGCTTTATACCTATTAGGGTCCTGCAATCAAAAAGACAGCAAGCAGTGGTGAGGCTGTGGAGTCATTTTGCCAAACAGTTTGGTAATTTTCAAAATGCTAAACATACAACAAGTACATTCAGAAATTCCACTCCTAGGGATACACCCAAGAGAACTGAAAACGTCTGTAGCTACTACAACGTATACATGATTGTTCATAGCAGCATTATCACAGCCCTGAAATGGAACCAACCTAAATATCCATCTTCTGATGAACAAACTGTTATGTATTCATATAATGGAATATCATTGGCCATAAAGGGAATGAAGAGCTGATTTATGATACAACATGGAGGAACATTGAAAAAGTATGCTATATAAAAGAGACCAGATTAGAAAAGGCCACGTATTATGTGATTCCACTGTAATTGGGTAATTGGGAGTGCTTGCGCTCTCTCTCTCTCTCTCTCTCTCTCTCTCTCTCTCTCTCTCATTTTCTCCCAAGTGGAAAAAAAAAAGGAGGGGGGAGAAGGAAGCTTGAAGACATCAATGAAGATTTGGAAACAGCGGTAAGGATTGAACAAAGAAATCTATTATGGACAACTAAGAGGATTGCCAAGGCACATTGAATATTTGGCGTCAACTGATAAATTATCCACTAATGTGCCGAAATGCTGAATGTTTTGCAGTACTACGGGCATACTTTATTTAAAGATTTTCCAGTAGTTATTTACCTTCTGGGATAAGATACTAAGGAAAACGTATTACTGCTATTATTGACAATTTTTATGTATATGGTTCTATTACTTCTAGATTTCAATTTAAATATAATATTTTTTCAGGGGGCAGCAAACTGTGGCTCAGTGGGTTAAGCCACCACTTGGAACATCCACATCCCATGTCAGAATGCCTGCAATCAAGTCCCAACTCCACTTCCAATTCTGCTTCTGGCTAATGCACCTGGGAGGCAACAGATGATGGCTCCAGTTCTTGAGTCCCTGTCACCTATGTGGGACAGAGTTCCCAGCTCCTGGCTTTGGCCTGACTGAGCCCCGGCCATTGTGGGCATTTGAAGCATTAATTAGCAGATGGAAGAAGATCTCACACCCTACCCTACCCCCGTCACTCTGACTTTCACGTAAATAAATATTTTAAAGTAGTATTTCCAGTTACAAACAAGACTTAATGTTTGTTTGTTTTTTTCTGCAGTGAAACTGCTCAAACATAACTGTGTAGCTAGATGTCACACTGGTTCCCTGGGGCCACCCGAGGCATGGTAAGATTGACCGTCCATCCCGTGGATTGTAAATTCAGAATTTTTCTTGGAATTCATGTGACTTCTCCGGGGGCTTGTGCTCTCATCTTCAGTTCTGGGCTCTGGGCTCTGGGCTCTGGGCTCCTGCTTCCACTTACGTAACCCCAGTTGACAGTTCATGCTGCCTGTGTTTCATATTATCTTAACCCAGTCATGCATGTCAATCATTTTCCCTAATGGCCTCTAGAAACATTGACGGAAGCCCATATACTCATAGTTAAAGATGCTTCGCTGAAGGTTGGTGGTATGCAGGGATTCATATCATATCACAGTAAAAATAATAACTCAATTTGATGTCAAGTACATCAATTTTATGTCAGCCTCCTGTACTTTCCGTATTTTCCTCACTTTGTGTCCTCCAAGGAGCAAAACTCCAAATCCTTCTACTTTTTAGTGACAGGGTGATTTAGCTCTCTGTGTGCCCTGCAGCCACATTCAGCTTCAGGAATATCATGACCTGTCCAAGCCCAGTGCTCAGCAGAACAGATAGGTGCCCTCCTCATCTTTTTTTTTTTTTTTTTTTTTTTTTTTTTTTTTTTTTACACCACTCACCTGTAGCCAATTTTTGTTTTTATTTTCTTTTCTTTCAAGACTTAGCATTAAAAATATTGTCTTCTAGAAAAGAATTTGACAAAGTTAGACAAAATAATATTGTATCTGAGCTGGAAGAAAACTCAGATATTGCTGCCCACTTCTGAATTTTACCAAAATAAATTCCAGTAAGAGGAAAGTCACATACATTCTTTTACTCTTTCATTTTTAGAATGCTTTTGATATTTTAAAAATTTTTTTTATTTTTTGCCAGGCAAAGTTAGACAGTGAGAGAGAGAGAGAGAGAGAGGCAGAGAGAGAGTTATAGACAGTGAGAGAGAGAGACAGAGAGAAACGTCTTCCTTCTGTTAGTTCACTCCCCTAATGGCCGCTATGGCTGGCGCGCTGCGCCAATCCAAAGCCAGGAGCCAGGTGCTTCCTCTAGGTCTCCCATGCGAGTGCAGGGCCCAAACACTTGGGCCATCCTCCACTGTACTCCCGGGCCACAGCAGAGAGCTGGACTGGAAGAGGAGCAGCGGGGACAGAATCCGGAGCCCGAACTGGAACTAGAACCCGGGGTGCCGGCACCACAGGCGGAGGATTAGCCAAGTGAGCCATGGTGCCAGCCTAGAATGCTTTTGTATAAGTGTCATAGTCTGTAATAAACACCAAATTTTCAAAGCCGACCGTGTTCTCCACGGACAGGATGAGCAGGAACCTGTGATTTAAGCAAGCCAATGTTCTTGTGTCTAAGGAAAACACCTTCTGGGACACACAGTGGCCTTTTCAGATCCAGATGCTTCAGGGGTTACATCTCTGTAAGTCTAGCATAATGATTACATAATCTGACTAGAAATCATTAGAACATTAATTTTAAAAGATCATAAAATATCTGAGGCATGAATAGTCTAGCAATCATCATTACTAAGAGCAGGTGCCCACTGCTGTAACGTGGAATGGCAGGGAGTAGAGAAAGTGGGGCGATCAGAGGAGCAACACAGGCTTGGATGAGGAAGGTCCTGGGGTATTTGGAGAAAAGGGAAGGGATTTCTAGGAAAAAGGCAAATGAAGAAAGCTGGGAAGAGGGCCCAGCAGGCTTCAATGGTCACCTATCAAAAGCACATCTTATCTGATTCTATTTTATTCTTTGAATGCCAATAGTTTTATATTTCTGTTTTGGATATCCAACAATTGGAAATATCAATGATCAGATGTTTTCTAGGACTTTCTGAAGTGTCAAAGAATCTTCAGAAACAAGAGAGTGGAGTTAATAATTTAAAGCAAAAAATAATGGAGTATTGATTGGGCCTGAGACATGTGCAAGCACAATTATTCACAACTGAATTGTGGAAAATAGTACTAGTAACTACAATTTCTTGAGTACTTACTCTATACCAAGTACTACAGCACATGATTTACAAGTGGAATCGTATTTATTTTATGTAATAAGCGAGGTATTTTGTCAGTTTTACATATGAAGGAGACTAAGGTGAGTTTGATATAATTGCAAAGACTTGAGTCTATAACATCATGGGAAGTTCCAAGCATGCATGCTTGAGTAGGAAAAGCTTGTCTTTTAGAGCAGAGATTGAGATTTGAGTTAAAGTTGGAATATCAGCAGAGAAATAATTACCAAGCTGTCCTGATCTTACTACCTGTTCAAGCACCAATGACTAATTGATCTTACCATGCTAATCAAATGGATACAATCTTAAAGCTCATAGAACTTACATTCTAGTGAGGGAAACAGATCATAGACAAATAGACAAATATTAAAGTGACCTCGGGCGGTAATTTTGTCGTGAGGAAAGTGTGACAGTGAAATGGAGCTGGTTAGCTTTAATTACAGCGGTCAGGGCACCTTGTCCTGAGGAGGCAAAAGCTGAGCTGACCCTTGAGTGATGTGAAGAAGTCGGCCATCTGAAGGTCTGGCAGAAAGCATTTCGGATACACCGAGTACATCTCTGGGAAATGATCTGGTTAGTAAACATGACTGTCTATTTCTAGTCCTAGACTGTTTCAGAATTGACAATATTTCAGTTTTTCTTACGTGTTTCTCCTAACTCTTTCAGTATTTAGGCATTCAGTGGTCCAGTGGCCTGAGATCCCACTATAAATATACTGTGTGGTCTCTTACATAGAGGCCTCATATGTCCTTTTAAGCTCCTGTCCCTACTCCTAAAGGGGAAAGGCAATTTTTTGGCTCTAGTAAAATGTTTCAAAAAGACAGCTGCAACAATTCCTCCCATCTGGGCCCAAGTGTTGCTTTGCCTCTGTGACTTTCTTACTTCTCTCAGCAAAAAGTAAAATCCTTTGAATCTGGGCTGCCTTGTGACTCGCTTCACCATCGAATGCAGTGACACCAAGTGCGGGACTTCACAGGCACTGGGAAGCCTCTGAGGACAAGAGAGCAGATGGAGATAGAGATGCCACCGAATCCATCATCAGCCAGCAGACTTCTGTTTAAGGCCTTCTTGGACCATGTGTTCCTAGTGACCACAAGAGGATTGCATCTGCGTGAGAGACCTTATGTGACATCAGCTGGTGAACCACTCAGCTGAACCCAGCTCTAACTTCTGACCCACAAAATTCTGCACAAATAAAATGGTTGTCATTTTTAAGGTACGAAATTTGCTCTACTGGCATAGAGCATTAAGAAATGAGCTGAGCCCCACAAACCTTTCCTCTGGACATCACGTCTTCTGGTTCTGGACCTGTAGCTTCTTCAGAAGGTCTCTTGAAAGGTGTGCCAGAATACATTACAGTGGGCTTTCACACATTTAAAAATTAATTCACGTTAAATATTCACATCAGCAGAATTGGAAGATTGGTTCTGCTCCAGGAGAAGGGATTTTTTCCCCTACTATTTTCAATTAATAGGTATTGGGTTACAACTAACCTGAGCAGATAGATTTAGGCAGAGTCTTATCCCACTCTTCTAAGCCCTTGCTTTCTTTTAGCACAAACTCTAAATTCCCAATTCAGGAACCTTCTGGGGTGTGCACTACTCACCAAATAAAGGTATCTGTTGTCCAGGATACCTACTAGTACTCATGTGTTGATAACTGGAGTTTCAAATACCTGCCATTAGTGGTCACAGGGCAGCTTCACTCTGAGATGTTATGTAGATGCAATTGAGAATAAGGGAACCCACATTAACAAAGCAATCCTGTGTTCTTGAGTGCCGTGTAGCTCTGGTCTTATCTACTGCTGCCTTCTCAACAAGATTTGGCAGGTTGTGAAGACATGGCTTACCACTTATTTATGATTTTCCAGTGTTCTGGCTACATTTTTGCCTTTTGGTTCTGAACACATCCAGGCTAAATAATTCTCTCTTAGTTCGCGAAGATGCTTGCAATACTTCATTGTAGGGGTATTACATAGCAGGTAAAGCTGCTGCCTGCAGTGCCGGCATCCTATATGGGCACCAGTTTGAGTCCTGGCTGCTCCACTTCCCATCCAGCTCTCTGCTATGGCCTGGGAAAGCAGTAGAAGATGACCCAAGTCCTTGGACCCCTGTACCCATGTGGGAGACTCAGAGGAAGCTCCTGGCTCCTGGCTGCAGATCAGTGCAGCTCCGGCCATTGCAGCCAACTGGGGAGTGAACCAGCGGATGGAAGACCTCTCTCTCTCTGCAACTCCTTCTCTCTCTGTATAACTTTGACTTTCAAATAAATAAATCTCCAAAAAAATATCTCAAGGGGCTGTTTTTTCTGACATGAGTGTTTTCTGAAAGGTCTTTCTCTGTCTTACTCAGAATCCCACCATTCTATATTTATGTTGTGATTCATTTAATCCATATCCCTTTCTATAATCCCAACATCATCAACTATGGTGAAAACTATCCATTTGTTGACCCACTGGGGTTTGATGACACTTTTTGAACATGTGGATTATCTACTAGTCTCAAGTTAATTTCTCTATTGCCCATGAAATACCTTGACCATTGATTTTTTTTTAAAAAGATTTATTTATTTATTTGAAAGTCAGAGTTAGAGAAAGAAGGAGATGCAGAGAGAGAGAAAGAAAGGTCTTCCATTCACTGGTTCACTCCCCTAATGGCCACAATGGCTGGAGCCATGCCATTCCAAAGCCAGGAGTCAGGATCTTCTTCTGGATCTTCCTGTGTGGGTGCAGGGGCCCAAGGACTTGGCCCATCTTCCACTGCTTTCCAAGGCCATAGCAGAAAGCTGGATGGGAAGTGGAGTAGCCGGGACTCGAACCGGTGCCAACATGGGATGCCGGCACTGCAGGTGGTGGCTTTACCTGCTACGCCACAGCCCTGGCCCCGACCACTGATTTTTATCTCCATCTTTTCTACACAGTGTCATATCCTTCTTAGATCATGTCTTTTCTGTTTCAAAGCTTGTGTTCCCTGAAAGCCTAGGCACTCAAGTCCCTGCTTCCTGTTTGAAGAATAGAGTAGAAATAAATGGCATTTCCTGAGCTCAATTGCTCAGATTATCCTCCTGTCACTCCTTGGTTTACATATCCACTTCTGCACACTTCCCCATATTCTTTACAGTAATTAACACCCACATGTTCTTCAGAGACTATGTCTCTAAATGTCCCTTGGTTAGAGTGTTACAGTGTATGAACTTTTGAGCATTTTTAGATGTGGGACAGACAAATCCTATTGAGTGCTTTTTCTGAAGGGTAGTAAATTTATAAATGGCAGATATTTATAGATTTACAAATGTGCCAACTTCCATTTCAAGAATCTTTCTGTGATTGTATATTATTAATCTCTAAATGTGAAAGGGTAGGAGCAGAGTAGCTGGAATGTTTGTAAGACTCTAGGTCTGAATTTTGAGATTTAGAAATGTATGAAGACATTGGTTACCATTTTTGAGGTCTTCCTTTAGTAAAACAAAATATGAAACTCTGAGGTAGTGTTTGGCCTAGTGGTTAAAGTGCCACATGGGATGTTTGCATCTCGTATCAGAGTACCTGGATTTGTTCTGGCTCTGCTCCTGGTTCCAACTTCCTGATAATGTGCGCCGGAGAGGGGAGCAAGTGATGGCTCAAGTACTTGGGTCTCCATCACCTACATGGGAGTACCACACTGAGATCCCGTTCCTGGCTTCCGCCTGGCCCAGCCCCCAGTGTTGTGGACATTTAGGAAGTGAATCACAAGATGGGAAATCTTTGTATGTTTCCCTGTATCTGTCTCTTTCTGCTTTCCAAATACATTTGTAAAACTTTTATTTATTTATTTACTTATTTGGAAGACAGAGTTACACAAAGAGAAGGAGAAGCAGAGAGAGAGAGAGAGAGAGAGAGAGAGAGAAAGGTCTTTCGCTCGCTGGTTCACTCCCCAGTTAGCCTCAACGGCCAGAGCTGTGCCAATCCGAAGCCAGGACCCAGGAGCTTCTTCCGGGTCTCTCACAAGGGTGCAGGGGCTGAAGGACTCGGGCCATCTTCCACTGCCTTCCCAGGCCATAGCAGAGAGCTGGATTGGAAGTGGAGCAGCCAGGACTCAAACCGACGCCCATATGGGATGCTGGCACAATGCGGCCCCTCCAAATACATTTTTAAAAATCTTAAAAATATGAAAACCCCAAAATAGTATTCCCAATTCACAAGTCTCATTTCATCAGGCTGATAATTTTAAATTCTATTTTCTGAATGATACAAGTCCTATATGCATATGAGGGTATTTCAGAAAGTTTAAAGAAAAACAATTAAAAGATGAATTTATTTTATTGTGAAAGATTTCAAAATCCATACATAATTTTTTTCATGAAACATTCTCCACAAATTTTTGAAGTTTCCTTTTATGTTGTCATTTTGAAAACTTATTACACAGAAGCATTAAAAGCAATACATGAAGTAGCTCATATGCTAGCTTGGGTTCTTCCAAAGGCACACTCTGAGTACAGTAATTCTGCCAGAGAGGAGATCCTGGGAAACACAAGAGAAGTAGAGAAAGCGAGACGGAAAGGGAGGAAAGCCAGGGAAATTTCCTGTGAGAGCAACACTTGTGTTGACTTGCTGCTGTAGACAACTGAGGCTGAGTCCTGTGGGAACCTCTTACCAATCCTGTAAAATGGTAGCAATTTACTTAGAATCGTTCCCCTAACTCTGTTATCTTCCTCGATCTATTTGTTTAATCTGGGCTAATCAAGAGCTATTTTATTCTAGTTGTATGTATTGATTTCCAATAAGTTCCTTTCTCTATTCTTTTTAAAACCTATTGAATTTTTTCCTTCCATGTAATTTTTGTTTTTATTTTTAAAATTTTAGTTTTTTTTTTTTTAAGATTTATTTATTTGCAAGTCAGAGTTACACAGAGAGAGGAGAGGCAGAGAGAGAGAGAGAGAGAGAGAGAGAGAGAGGTCTTCCATCTGCTGGTTCACTCCCCAATCGGCAGGAGCTGAGCTGATCCGAAGCCAGGAGCCAGGAGCCAGGAGCTTCTTCTGGGTCTCCCACGTGGGTGCAGGGGCCCAAGGACTTGGGCCATCTTCTACTGCTTTCCCAGGCCATAGCAGAGAGCTGGACTGGAAGTGGCGCAGCAGGGTTTTGAACCGGCACCCGTATGGGATGCTGGCACTTTAGGCCAGGGTGTTAACCCACTGTGCCACAGCGAGGGCCCCAAAATTTTAGTTTTTTAAAACAGATTCAATATAGTTCATAAACACCATTCCAAAAATATGATATTCCCTCCCTCCTCCTTCCCTGCCCTCTCTCCCTCCAAACCTCTCTCCCTTATCCCTTTTTTAGTTTTTGAGATAACATATTTTAAATTTACATTACAGTAAAAAGGCTCAATGCTTCACCAAATAAAATGTTTAACAAGTTAAAAGCAAAAAGACTGCATATATATATAGGTGACAGCTATGAACAATAATTGAATGGAAAAATGACCATGTCACCCATTACAGTAAATTTCAAAGTAATTCTTCCATGTAATTTTTGGAACTAATTTCCATGTAAGTTTTAATAATCACGATCCATTTTTTTTTCAAAATCTCAAGAGGATTTGGATCAAAATTACTTTATTATTTATTGAGTCTTCCTATCCAGGAACGTGATACATTTTCATTTAGCTGGGTATTTTGTTTGTATAGGTTCTAACTTTTTACACAGGTTTCATATGTTTCTGATTTGGTTTTCTCCTCAATAGTTTACAATTTTTATTGCTATTGTGAATGGGATGTTTAATTTATGTATTTTAAAAACATGTGTAGTGAATTTTGACAATTTTATATTGCCCTGGCATCTATGTGGGATTTAAGTTGGGATTTCTCTGGCCTGAAACGTGGCTTAGTCACCTTTGACACAGTCTCTAGTTCTTCAGCTCCTTTCATTTCCTCAGTGTGGTTAATCCAGACACCTGCCTTCCCACAGCACAGCTAGACAAACCTGCTTGACTCAGTCCGGTGGCCCTCACGCCTTGCATGGACTGCACAGATATGCCAATGACCACTTCTCAGTGACACTGTGACCTCATGGAACTCATGCCTTCTTGCTTTAAATCCATCAATTAAAATTCCCTGGGTGGGGGGCCAGTGCTGTGGCATTGCGGGTAAAGCTGTCACCTGCAGTACTGGCATGCCATATGGGTGCCGGTTCGAGTCCTGGCTGCTCCACTTCTGATCCAGCTCTCTGCTATGGCCTGGGAAAGCAGTGGAAAATGGCCCAAGTCCTTGGGCCCCTGCACACCCTTGTGGGAGACAAGGAAGAAGCTCCTGGCTCTTGGCTTCAGATCAGCACAGCTCTGGCTGTTGCAGCCATCTGGGGAATGAACCAGTGGATGGAAGACTTCTCTCTCTCTCTGCCTCCGCCTCTGAAACTCTGCCTTTCAAATAAGTAAATAAATCTCCAATAAAGGTTTTAGTCCCATAGATCCTTCTCTCTCTTTTATTGTTCACCTGCTAGCTCAATATGTATGTTCTTGATGGCTCCCTTCTTCCATAGTCCCTACTCAGTGTAGGGACTATCCTTTCTGGAATCTGTAGGTAATAAAATTGTTTCTGTTATTTAGTGTGTTTTGTTATGCTGTCTTTGTTGTGTCTCACCTGACATGTACACCTGACCCTAACTTATTTCCTGGTCAGGGCTCTCCTAGAGAGTGGCCATCTTAGTAAAACAAACAAACAAACAAAACTGAGGTCAGATAAAAGGCACACCTGGTTGTGAGTCAGGAACTTTATAGTGTCCACCAGGAGAAAGAAAAATCTTGTGAAAGACACATAAGCATCCACAACTACCTAGTGTGGAGCCCCATCAGGTACAGGCTAGAATTACAGCTGCTTTCTAGAGAGAGAGCTCAAGACCAAAGTAGAAAGAACTTACAGACCAACACATTATCAGTAATTTGTCAGAAAGCTAAGCACGTCTACTGGTTGGACATGTATCTAACCACCTTGCGAACTGATTTACCTCTTCTCATCCACTCCCTTTCAGATTTCTTCTATTAGTGGAAGTCACAATTTGGCTGCTCTTTTTCCCATCTCTTATTTCTGGAGATTAAAGTCAAGATTTTAGCTTGGTTTTCTGATTTGGTTCTAACTATACTTTACTTACTCTTTGGGATAGCTCAATCTAATTTTCACTACTTTCACCACATAGCAGTCCCCTGGAATGTAGCTTTCTGGCTCAACTATAGCTAGACTTTTAAAGAAAAAAAATCTCTGACAAATATTAATGGTTATAAATGAAAATAAAAGCTGATTATTTATCCCTACACCAAAAATCTGGAACGCTCCAAAGTCAGAAGCTTTTCAAATGCCAAAATGACTACAAGTGGAATATTCCACACCTGAGATCATGTGATCAGTCAAAAAACCTGAACTCATGTGATCAATCTAAACTGGAAATGTTACATAAAATTACCTTTGGCTATTTGTGTAAGACGTATTGAAACATAAATGAACTTCACGGTTAGACATTTGTCTCATCCCTAATATATCTCAGTATGTATGCACAAATATTCAAAAATTAAAAATATCCCCAATCCAAAACAATTCAAGTCTCAAGTGTTTTGGATAAAGGAAGTTCTAGATTTATGTAAGTGCAGGACTTGTACCATGGTACTGTTTACTTACTTAGAAAATATAAACATTTTCTAAATAACATTTCTAGGAGATGTTAGACATCTGAATTAGACAGTCTGGTGACCATATCCACAAAAAAAGCATCAATTTTAACAGCTGTTTTTGTACTAAGTCTCTTCACAGGAGCCAAGGAATCCAGGTGAGAGGTCATAGTAACTGGTTTCAGTATGAAGATAAGAAAAGCCACACTGAAGAGGACAGGAAGAAAATTTACCCATATAACCCCTCCCCCAGATCCAAGTAGTGCAGTGTGGACACAGGCACTTCCTGCTTGGAAGACGGAGAGGGAATTAACCTTAATTCTTATACTTGAGTCCCAATGCCAGACCCACAGAGATAAGATTCAAAGTTGGACAGGGCTCTGTTGGTTCGCCCCCAGGCCTATACCTGCAGACTAGATACTTGGCCCCTTTATAGCCAGGCATCCTCCACCATCACTTCTTCAACATCTGGCAAAAAGCAGAGCAAGATTCAATAGCCATTAAGGAGCAGGCAGTAGTGGGAACTTAGGATCTTGTCTTGTAGTTCAGAGCTGGGCTGCTACCACAAGACCAAGCACCTGATAAACTTCTATGACCTCTACTCCTGGGCCAGTGCTCACATATGGAATCTCTAGATTTTCTAGGAACAGGCAGACAAATTCCTTTTGTTGAAGTGGGCTTGTTTCAGTATTTATCACTGCCAGCCTCGTAAGCCTGATATTTCACTGGTTCTGGTGACTATGAGACTACATATAACCTAGTTAAGAGCCAATCTATGGCCAATGTACTGCCTTTACCACCCCTCCATCAACGTTGGGTAGACAAATGGAACAGAAGGACTGTGTCTTATGACTCAGTGCTAGGCTGGTAAAGGAAAGACTATGCAAATTCTAATGGTCCCTCCCTAGAATGATACCTGTGGATGGAGTCTCTATACTGGCCCCAGTATAAGGCAGAGACCTGTACCCTGGTGAGATGGACTAGTTAGGGCATGTATCATTGCTAACCTCACATGGGTCTGCTGTGCATTCTCAAGACTGCACAGGGCCTGGTGACTGAGAGATCTGGATATGACCCACCTAGGTACCTACATAGGCAGCTGAGGGACTCCTTATTCACCCCTTCTCCAAACCTGGGCAGATAGTAAGGAACCACAGGACTGTATTGGGACTCAGAGCTAGGCTAGCTAAACTCAACATTGAGCAGTTCCTAATGGTCCCTTTCCTCAGGCCAGTGCCTGAAGATAGAGCTTCTGTGACATGCTCCAGTGCCAAGTGGAGTTTCATAGCCTCACTATACCAGTCATATTCCAGCCAACATCTCCAGTGGCTGGTTGGAGTGGCCTTGGCTATGAGTCCACCTCAGCAGCAGATAGATCACAGCAGCGTAGGTTTCAGTCCTTCACTCAGGCTGTGCTGGTCTCAGTGGGCTGTGAGGCCTGGGTATGATCCAGCATCCAAAGCATTTATGGCCACAGGGCTAGGCATCTGGGCCTACTCTGACACTGAAAAAAGGCTCACAGGAATGAGTGAACCTTTTTTAGATACTTCCCAGATCACTCTGCAAAACACCAACTGTGGATTTAGGGAAAATCTGAGTTTGAGGCTTATTTTAGGACTAAACCAGTGAAAACACACCAATGGTAGACCTGTGGCAAGTCTCAATTTAGGGTGCCATCTAGTGCTAAAATAACAGATGTGTCCATAAGCTCAGAGAAAATAAACAGATTGCTTAGAATTTCTAGAAGAACAGCTGTAAATGGAGCCAAATTGCTATAACTAATCCTTAAATGTGAAGATAATGTCATACAGCAACAAACATCAGCCAAGGAATCATGACCTCACCTAACACAAAATAAGATGGCAGAGGCCCAGCACACAGGAATTGAAAGTTCCAGATGCTAGGATGAAGATTTCAAAGTAGATGTTTAAAAGAATCTCAATGAACCTCAAGAGAACAGAGAGAAATGATTTAATAGTCTAACAGATAGTTGATAGAGAGATGGAAGTAATTTAAAAAAAATCAAACAGAAATCCTTCAACTAAGAAGTACACTAAGTGAAGTTAAAAATGTGATGGAAAGGAACCAGTGCTATAGTGTAGTGGGTAAAGCTGCCACCTGCAGTGCCATATGAGATACCAGTTCAAGTCCTGGCTGCCACACTTTGGATCCAGCCCTCTCCTATGGCCTGGGAAATCAGCAGAAGATGACTCAAGTCCTTGGGCCTCTGCACCCACATGGGAGACCCAGAAGAATCTCCTGGCTCTTGGCTTTGATTCAATCCAGCTCCGGCCATTGCAACCAACTGGGGGTGAACCAGAGGATGGAAGATCTCTCTCTGCCTTTCCTTTTCTCTCTGTGTAACTCTGACTTTCAAATAAATAAATCAATCTTTTTTTTTTTTTTTAAGTGATAGAAGGCTTCAATAGCAGAGTAGGTCTAACAGGAGAAAAATTAGTAAGTTCAAAGACAGGACATTTGAAAATACACAGCTTGGGGGCCGGCACTGTGGTGCAGTGGGCTAAATCCCCAGCCTGCAGCACCAGCATCCCATGTGTCTTTCAAATAAATAAAATAAATCTTTTTTTAAAAAAATACACAGTTGGAAGAGAAAAGGAAGAATCAATAGAAATGAAGAAAGCTTATGGGAATTTTGGGAAAGCATGAAAAGAGTAAATATCTGAATAATGGGTTGACGAGGGAGTTGAGCTTGCCAAAGGAATAGAAAATTTCTGAAACTTAGGAACAAATAACATCTTTCCAGGTACCAGAAAGTCAGAGGACACCAGATAAATTAAACTCAGCCCAGTATACCCGAAGACATATTTTGATCAGGCTCTCTTAGGGCAGGCATTTGGCCTAGTGGTTAAGCTTCCACATGGGGTTCCCATAACCGTATCTGCATGCCCAGGTTCAAGTCTTGGCCCCACTCCCAATTCCAGTTTCCTGCTAAAGCACACCCTGGGAGGCAGCAGGTGATGCTCAAGGATTTGGGTCTCTTTAACTCACATGGAATACACAGATTTTTGTCCCTGTTCCTGGCCAGTCAGTGGTAGGGATTTGGGGGAGTGAACCAGCAGTTAAGGAGCTTTATGTCTGTGTCTGGCTTTCTCTTTTCTCTTTCTCTTTCTTACTCTCAAATTTTGTATATAAATAAAATCAAGGTCTGCAAGGCTAAAAATAAATAGGGAAATTCTCAAAGCTACAGAAGAAAAGAAATAAATAATCCATAAAAGGATCCCTGTTCTCATGACTGCAGACATCCCAGAAGAAACCTTATAGGCCAGGAGGGAGTGTGATGAGACATTCAAAGTACTAAAGAACAAAATCACCAGCTAAGAATACTGTGCCAAGCAAAACTATCCTTCAGATACCAGCAAGAGATAAAGACATTCCCAGATAAACAAAGCTGAGAGGATTTATCACCACCAGACCTGTCTTTCAAGAAATGCTAAAGGGAGTTCTTCAAGCTGAAAGAGATGCTAATGAGCAAGAATTTCACAAGGTAGAAAACTCACTGGTAAGAGTAAATACACAGACAATTTCAAAACCCTGTTATGTTGTTAATATGGTGCATAAACCATTTATATCTTTAGAATGACAACTAAAAAATTAAAGAAACTTAAAAATATAAGCACATTAAAATATTGAGAGACAGGCAATAATATAGAAAGAGGTAAAATGGGACATTAAAAATTCAAAATGTGGGCCCTGGCATTGTGGTGTAGCGGGTAAAACCGCCGCCTGTGATGCCAGCATCCCATATGGACAGCAGTTCAAGTCCTGGTTGCTCTACTTCCTATCCAGCTCCCTACTTATGTGCATGGGAAAGCAGCAGAAGACGGCCCAAGTCCTCGGGCCCCTGCCACCCACGTGGGAGACAAGGATGAAGCTCCTAGATCCTGGCTTCAGCCTGGTTCAGCCCTGGCCATTGCCGCCATCTGGGAAGTGAAGATCTCTCTCATTCTCTGTGTGTGTTTCTCTCCCTCCTTCTCTCTCTTTTTTTTCTTCTTCTTTTTAGATTTATTTATTTATTTGAAAGTCAGAATTACACAGAGAGAGGAGAGGCAGAGAGAAAGAGAGAGGTCTTTCATCCGCTGGTTCACTCGCCAATTGGCTACAAAGGCTAGAGCTGTACCAATCTGCAGCCAGGAGCCAGGAGCCTCCTCTGGGTCTCCCACATGGGTGCAGGGGCCCCAGGACTTGGGTCATCTTCCATTGCTTTCCTAGGCCATAGCAGAGAGCTGGATTGGAAGTGGAGCAGCTGGGACCCGAACTGGCGCCCATATGGGGTGCTGGCACCGCAGGCGACAGCTTTACCCGCTACACCACAGTTCTGGCCCCACTGACTCTTTTAAATAAACAAATCTATTTTAAAAATTCAAAATGAGGGGGCACACCTAGTGGCATTGCAAGTTAAAGCGCTGCTTGTGATGCGGGCATCCCATAACAGACCATGGGTTCCAGTCCTAGCTGTTCTGCTTCCAATCCAGCTCCCTGTTAGTGCATGTGGAAAAGTAGCAGGAAAATGATTTAAGTGCTTGGGCCCTCACACATGAGGGGGACCCAGATGGATTTCTTGGCTCCTGGATTTGGCCTGTCCCAGTCCTAGCTGTTGTGGCTGTTTGGGAAGTGAACCAACCGATGGAAGATATCTTTCTCTGTCTTTCCCTCTCTCTGTCACTCTGCTTTCAAATAAATAAATTAAATCTAAAAAATTCAAAATTTTTGGATAAATGGAATAAAAATTTTGAGCTCTCTATTAGTATTTTTTAACTCTTTCTTCTCTTGCTCCATTTAAACCTTTGTAATAAATGCCAGGTTACGGGCCGGCACTGTGGCATAGTGAGTGTAGCCACCGCCTGCGGTGCCAGCATCCCAAATGCATGCCGATTCGAGTCCTGGCTGCTCCACTTCTGATCCAGCTCTCTGATAATGGCCCAGGAAAGCAATAGAAGATTTCCCAAGTCCTTGGGCTCCTGCACCTGCATGGGAGACCTGGAAGAAATTCTTGGCTTTGGATCAGCACAGCTCTAGTCATTGCTGCCAATTAGGGAGTGAGCCAGTAGATGGACCTCTCTCTCTCTCTGCCTCTCCTTCTGTGTAATTCTTTCAAATAAATAATAAATAATTTCTTTTTTATAAAAATAAATGCCAGGTTGCTATCATTTCAAAATAGCTTGTTATAGCCAACAAATGTTTGTATGCCTCATCCTTATCACAAAGCAAAAATCTATCATAAGCTTTCCAAAAGTGATAAGCAAGGAATCAAAACACACTTCTAGAAAAGATCATAACCACAAAGGAGTACTGTAAAAGAAGGCAAAAGAAAAGAATTATAGCCGGCGCAGCGGCTCACTAGGCTAATTCTCCGCCTGCGGCAGCAGCACCCCAGGTTCTAGTCCCAGTTGGGATGTCGGATTCTGTCCCGGTTGCCCCTCTTCCAGTCCAGCTCTCTGCTGTGGCCCGGGAGTGCAGTGGAGGATGGCCCAAGTCCTTGGACCCTGCACCCGCATGGGAAACCAGGAGAAGCACCTGGCTCCTGGCTTCGAATCAACACGGTGCGCCAGCCTCAGCGGGCCGGCCACAGCGGCCACTAAGGAATGAACCAACAGAAAAGGGAAGACCTTTCTCTCTGTCTCTCACTGTCCACTCTGCCTGTCAAAAAAAAAAAAAAAAAAAAAGGAATTACAATAAAACTAGAAAATGATTGCCAAAATGGCAGTAGTAAGACCTTACTTATCAATAATTACCTTAAATGGAAGCAGATTAATTTCTCCAATTAAAAGATATGGAGTTGATCTAATGGTTAATAGACAATTATACTTTTTATAATAAACTTAATTTCATCTCTACGGACATGCATGGACTGAAATGAAAGAATAGATAAGTATATTTTACTCAAATGGAACCCAAAGTAAAGCAAGAGCAGCCATACTAACATCAGATAACATAAAACTGAATTTAAAAAGCAGCAAAAAGAGACAAGGAAGATCATTATTATATAATAGGGGTTTCAATCAAACAAGAGGAAATGAAAATGGTAAATATATGCATACTTAATATCAGAACACCCAAGTACATAAAGTAAATATTAACAAACCTAAAAGAGATAGATTTAAATTCAATAATACTTTCAGGGCCTGCGCCGCGGCTCAATAGGCTAATCCTCTGCCTTGCGGCACTGGCACACCGGGTTCTAGTCCTGGTCGGGGCACCGGATTCTGTCCCGGTTGCCCCTCTTCCAGTCCAGCTCTCTGCTGTGGCCCAGGAGTGCAGTGGAGGATGGCCCAAATGCATGGGCCCTGCACCCGCATGGGAGACCAGGATAAGCACCTGGCTCCTGGCTTCGGATCAGCGCAGTGCGCCGGTAGCAGCGGCCATTGGAGGGTGAACCAACGGCAAAGGAAGACCTTTCTCTCTGTCTCTCTCACTGTCCACTCTGCCTGTCAAAAAAACAAAAATACTTTCAGAAACGAACATATAATCTAGACAAAAACAAATCAACAAAGAAACAATAGGGTTAAATTGTACCCTAGGTTAGAGAGAGCAGACCTCTATAGAACATTCCATCCAACAGGTCTAGAATACACATTCTTCTCAATAGTATATTAAATATTCTCCAAGATAGATTATATGGTAGTTCACAAACCAGTCTCAACAAATTTAAGAAACAGAAATTGTATCAAGTGTCTTTTCTGAGCACAATACAATAAAACTAGAAGTCAGTAACAAGAAAAAGTTTGGAAGCCACATAAATATATGGAAATCAAAAAATTTACTCCTAAGCAAAACTTATGGATCAAGGAAGAAATTAAGGGAATTAAAAAATTCCTTGAAACAAATGAAAGTGGATTACAGTGTTCTAAAACCTACGAGATCCAGCAAAAATAGTCACCAAAGGGAAGGCTAGAGCAATCAATGCCTACCTCAAAACACAGAAAGATCCCCAACAACTGCACTCATGGTGATCACAGCACCTCATGGAACTAGAAAAATAAGAACAAACCAAACCCAAAATTAGTAGAAAAAAAGAAATAATAAAATTCAGGGATGGGTGTTATGGTACAGGGGTTTAAGCCATTGCTTAGGATGCTGGAATTCATATCCAAGCACCAGGGATCAAGTCTTGCCTCCACTGCCAGTCTAGCTTCCTACTAGTGCATACCCTGGGAGGTAGCAGATGGTTCAAGTATTTGCATCCTTGCCACCCAAGTGGGAGACCGAGATGGAGTTTCTGCCTCCTGGTTTCAGGCTGTCCCAGCTCTGGTTGTTGTGGGCATTTAGAGAGTGAGTCAGTTGATGGAAGATTCCCCTCCCCCTTTCAAATACACAAAGGTAAATCACTAAACTTAAAAATCTCAGAGCATAAATACATGACATAGAACCTAAAATCTTACAAAAAATAAACAAAAAAAGGATGACTTTCTGAAAAAGTAAACACAACTGGCAAAACCTTAGCTAGATTAGGAAAAAAAGAAGATTCAAATTCAAAAAATTAGAGATGAAAAGGGCAACATTATATCTGATGCCATAGAAATGCAAAGAATTAGAGACCATTATAAACAATCATATGGCAAAAAATTTGACAGCCTAAAAGAAATGGAAAAATTTCTCAACATAAACATTTTATCAGGACTGAATCATGAAGAAATAGAATATCTAAACAGCATCATTATGAGTAGTTCAATTGAGTCAGTAATTACAAAATTCCATCAAAGAAAAATCCTGGGCCAAATATACTTTACTATGGAATATTACCAAACATTTAAAGAAAAATTAAAGCCAATTCTTCTTAAATTATTCCAACAAATAGCAGAGAAGGGAATTCTTCCAAACTCATTTAACAAGTGTAGCATTACCTGGATACCAAAACCAGACGAGGACATAACAACAAAAAGGAAAGCTTCAGGCTGGCATCTTTGATGAACACAGATGGAAAAGTCCTCACCAAAATACTAGCAATACCATGCAGCAGCACATTAAAAAGGTTATTCACCAT
The DNA here is from genome assembly GCF_033115175.1 of Lepus europaeus. Lineage (NCBI taxonomy): Eukaryota > Metazoa > Chordata > Mammalia > Lagomorpha > Leporidae > Lepus > Lepus europaeus. Next base: position 50,845,369 of record NC_084836.1, read on the forward strand.
GATCATGAAAGAATGAAAAGACAGTTCAACATACACAAATCACTACACATTATACATTACATCAACAAATGAAGGACAAAAACCATGTGGCCATCTCAATAGATGCAGGAAAAAGTGGTTGATAAAATGCAACATGCTTTTATAATAAAAAGTTATAATAAACTAGATATCAAGGAAGATACCTCAATATAATAAAGGCCATAGATAACAAGCTGAGAGCATCACACTGACTGGGAAAAAGCTAAAAGGCATTCTTTTTTTTAATTTTTTTTAATTTAATGAATATAAATTTCCAAAGTACAGCTTATGGATTACAATGGCTTCCCCCCCCATAACTTCCCTCCCACCCTCAACCCTCCCCTTTCCCACTCGCTCTCCCCTTCCATTCACATCAAGATTCATTTTCAATTCTCTTTATATACAGAAAATCAGTTTAGTATATATAAAGATTTCAACAGTTTGCCCTCACATAGCAACACAAAGTGAAAAAATACTGTTGGAGTACTAGTTATAGCATTAAATAACAGTGTATAGCACATTAATGACAGAGATCCTACATGATATATTTTTTAAAAAAATTGATTAATTTTCTATGTAATTTCCAATTTAACACCAAGGTTTTTTTTTTTTTTTTTCATTTTCAATTATCTTTACATACAGGAGATCGATTCAGTATATACTAAGTAAAGATTTCATCAGTTTGCACTCACACATAACCACAAAGTGTAAAAATACTGTTTCAGTACTAGCTATATCATTACTTCACATTGGACAACCCATTAAGGACAGATCCCACATGGGACGTAAGTACACAGTGACTCTTGATGTTGATTTAACAATTTAACACTCTTGTTTATGGCGTCAGTAATCTCCCTAGGCTCTAGTCATGAGTTGCCGAGGCTATGGAAGCGTTTAGGGTTCGCCGACTTTGATCTTATTCTGATAGGGTCATAGTCAAAGTGGAAGTTCTCTCTTCCCTTCAGAGAAAGGTACCTCCTACCTTAATGGTCCCATTCTTTCCACTGGGATCACATTCGCTGAGATCCTTCATTTAGGTCTTCTTCTTTTTTTTTTTTTTTCAGAGTGTCTTGGCTTTCCATGCCTAAAATATTCTCATAGGCTCTTCAGCCAGATCCAAATGCCTTAAGGGCTGATTCTGAGGTCAGAGTGCTATTTAGGACATCTGAAAAGGCATCCTTTTTAACATCTGGAATGAGACAAGGTTGCCCATTTTCACCACTTTCCTTTAATGTAGTGCTGGAAGTCATTTTTTTTTTTTTTTTTTTTTTTGGACAGGCAGAGTGGACAGTGAGAGAGAGACAGAGAGAAAGGTCTTCCTTTTTCTGTTGGTTCATGCCCAAAGTGGCCGCTGCAGCTGGCACGCTGAGGCTGGCACACTGTGCTGATCTGAAGCCAGGAGCCAGGTGCTTCTCCTGGTCTCCCATGCAGGTGCAGGGGCCCAAGGACTTGGGCCATCCTCCACTGCCCTCTTGGGTCACAGCAGAGAGCTGGACTGGAAGAGGGGCAACTGGGACGGAATCCGGTGCCCTGACTGGGACTAGAACCCAGGGTGCCGGTGCCACAGGTAGAGGATTAGCCTATTGAGCCGTGGCGCCGGCCGTGCTAGATGTCTTAACCAAAGCAATTAGGCAAAAGAAAACAAAGTGCGTGGGGCCGGCACTATGGCATAGTGGGTAAAGCTGCTGCCTGCAGCGCCAGCATCTCACATGGGTGCCGGTTCAAGTCCCGGCTGCTCCACTTCCAATGCAGCTCTCTGCTATGGCCTGGAAAAGCAGTAGAAGATGGCCCAAGTCCTTGGGCTCCTTCACCCACGTGGGAGACCCGGAAGAAGCTCCTGGCTCCTGGCTTCGGATCAGCGCAGCTCTGGTTGACGCGGCCATTTGGGGAGTGAACCAGTGGACCAAAGACTCTCTCTCTCTGCCTCTCCTTTTCTCTATATATAACTCTGACTTTCAAATAAATAAACAAATCTTTTTTTTAAAAAAGTGCATTCAAGTTGGAAAGGAGAAAATCAAATTTTCATTGCTTGCAGGTGACATGATCTTGTAGCTAGGAAACTCCAAAGACTCCCCCCCCCAAATCTATTATAACTATATAAACAAATATAAACATATAAACAAATCCAGCAAAGTCAATATCAGTAGCATTGTTCTATACCAATATTGAATTATCTGAAACAGAAATCAAGATGGCAATCTCATTTCCAAGAGCCAAAAAAAAAAAAGTAGGAATAAATTTTGTTAATGAGGTGAAATATATCTACAATGAAAACTATAAATTATTGATGAAAGAAACTGAAGAGGATGCAAAGAAATGGAAAGACATCCCATATTCACAGATTACAAGAATCAATATTGTGAAAATGTCTGTACCCCAGAAGTGATCTACTTTAATCTATATCAAAATACTAATAACATTTTTCAGAGAACAGGAAGAAACACTACTAATGATTTTATGTTAGTAATTTATATACTCTATATTCTGATATCATATACTTTCCTGCATAATTAAAATATAAATTTTTCCTAACAATCTGATCTGTTTTAGTCCTTCTCCTTGTCCAAACTAATTTTTACTACATCTTTACTTTAAAATAAATATTTTCACACAATTATTTGAGCTTCTGAGTTTAAGAATTTAAAATAGTGTTTCCATCAAGAAGTTAGAAATCAGACAAACTTGGCCGGCGCCGTGGCTCAACAGGCTAATCCTCCGCCTTGCGGCGCCGGCACACCGGGTTCTAGTCCCGGTCGGGGCACCGATCCTGTCCCGGTTGCCCCTCTTCCAGGCCAGCTCTCTGCTGTGGCCAGGGAGTGCAGTGGAGGATGGCCCAAGTGCTTGGGCCCTGCACCCCATGGGAGACCAGGAGAAGCACCTGGCTCCTGCCATCGGAACAGCGCGGTGCGCCGGCCGCAGCGCGCCTACCGCGGCGGCCATTGGAGGGTGAACCAATGGCAAAAGGAAGACCTTTCTCTCTGTCTCTCTCTCACTGTCCACTCTGCCTGTCAAAAATAAAAAAAATAATAATAATAAAAAAAAGAAATCAGACAAACTTGAATTTAGGTATCAATTCTGCCAATTATTAGATTTTTGAGAGTATGAAAACTATTCAATCTTTCTAATGTTTAGTTTTTCCTTGTAAAATGCTAACAGAGTATCTACCTCACAGAGTTGTAAAGATTACATAGTTTGTCACTTATTACACATAATTATTTCTACTTTTACAATTTCTTCCTATTTTCCTAGGCATGGTGTAATGTCCTATTTTTATACTAGATCTGATAAAATAAAATATAAAGTCTTAGAGAAAATACTGAACTCTGAGGTTGCATTTACAAACACTATCTACTTCCTTTTAATACTGCAATCAGAATCTCATGGGTTCCAATCATTGTTTTAAGGTTTTTTTTTTTTAACCCTAAACTATAGCCAAGATATGACTGCTGACATCAGCAGGAGTCCACACATTAAGAAGTCACGATAGAGCTGAGGAATAAAAGGTAATTAAGAAATCAAGTAGTATGGCAGGGATTGGAAACACATTGTATTTAGTCCCGGGAGATAGATGAGCCTGTAACATCAAAAATGATTCCATGGGTTCTTTTGCTATGAATTTAGGCCACATCAACTTACTTCAGTTTCTTGGCCATACTATGCAGTTTTATATCCCTGTACCTTGGCAGTACTTTACTTCTCCCTGGAATTCCCTTTTCTTTCCTTCTTTTGTCCACCTAATAGACTCTTCTCAGTGAGCAAATATAGTGTATGTGTACCTCCTTCATGCAGTGTTTCAGGTCATATTATTAAAAATCATGTCCATCAAGCTCCATATCAATATATTTTTGAAGCCTCTCTAGTCCTCTCTGCTCCCATGGGACCTGATTACCTCTGTTGTAGTTCTTATATGATGCACTATTATTTTCATTCATCTGCATGTTCTCTAAATCACTGAGCCTCACCACACACTGCATATTTGGCAGAGAGAGATGAGTAGCTAATGTGTGTGAAATAACTGACACAGTGCAGTATCCAGGTACCTCTGTTCATCCAACCTGAAGTCTGTGAACTTTTGAGCTATACATTCATCCTATTCACGCATTTATCCATTCCTTCTATTCATTCCATCCATCCCATCTATTCCATACAACTGCACATCTATTCTGCACATTTGTTCACCCATTCTGCCATCCTATCCATCTATCTCCCCAGTCCTATTCATCCACTCATCCAATCTATCTATCCCATCTGCCCTATTCATCCATCCATCCATCCATCCAGAAAATATTTAGTATGTGATAGATAATGATGGGCACGAGAGATAAAAATGAGAAGCATATAATTTATTTACAATGCAAAAGAATTTTACTTTTTATGGTAGTTAGTATCACACTACAATTTCTATGGCATAAGAGTTAACATTAAGATTCTGGAAAAATATAAATTTCCTTTTTCCATTAGGATGCTAGATTTTAAAGAAAAAGTGAATAATGTGGTATCTTTTAATTTAATAAGTGATGCTTTTATAATGTGCAATTACTACATAGAGATTTACTGTATGTATTTGATAAAGCAAAATATATTTTCATGTTTATGGTTTTGAAAATTTATCTCATCAATAAATACTGGCTATTATTTAGTAAATAAAGACACAAAATATTAATCTTGGATACAAACAACATCTTCAAACTTGTGGGCATCCAAACAGATATTTAAAATGCTGTGACAAACTCTAGCCTCAAGTTTTATATTTTACATTTTTTTAACTTTTATTTTTCTTGGAAAGACAGAGATACAGAGAGAGAGAGATCTTTCATTCATTGGTTTACTCCCCAAGTTCCCAACACCCAGGGCTGGGCCAAACCAAAGCCACAAACCCAGAACACAATCCAGCACTCCCATGGGGACTGAGGGATCCATGAACTTGAGCTATCATCTGCTGTTTACCAGCATGCACATTAGCAGGAAGCTGCAGTTGCAAGCAGAGCCAGGACTTGAACCCAGGCACTCTGATAGGGGATACAGGGACCCAAACTATTGTCTTAACCACTAGCTCAAACACCGATATAATCTTTTTGCAAAGTAATAAAGTCCACAAGAAATATAAGAAACCTAAGGTTTCTTACAGTTATTAAGGAATAAAATCCACATCGAGATATTTTCTCTGTGGTTACTTTGATATGATATGCAAGAGAGCTGGAAATTTACTGATACTTGAAATGGGCCTGAATGTGTAGGCTAACATAGCTCTGATTCTTATTCTTTGATCTTCATCTCGGGTCTCTGATGTTATAACAAATATCAAATACCAGTTTGATAATGATGATTACTATAATTTGAGATGTTTGGTACTCTTTACAGCATTAAGCCAATTTCCAGAAATATGTCCTGATTAGGTTAGGATACTGTTATTTACGTTATTTTTTTGTTATTGTAGGAATCAAGACATTTAAGTTATATAGCTTGAATGCCATGATTGCCCATATGCCATGGTTGTGCTAGTTGGCAGCCAGAGAACTGAAGCATGGCTAATGTGTTCATACTGGTTATTTTCATGACTGGCGAAAAGTGTGCAGTTACACTGAATGTGTCTCTAGTCACTCCAATCTGGCACGCCATTATTAGTTTGTAAATTTCAGTTTATCCATAAGGGACAAAAATAGGACCAACATGAACTTTATCTCAAAATATTTCTATAGGTCATCCAGTTGGCTATCACTTCTTACTTTTGTCCTTGTTAACCTATTGCTGTGCTATAAATCTAAGTGCTGACAATTGTCATTGCATCCACACCACACGACCCTGCCTGCACATGAAAGCAGAAGCTATTCTATATAAGAAATAGGAACGTGTTTTAAGGCTTTCATTGTAGAGATCTCAAATCTAATTTTCCCATTGTCTGCTTTAACAAACAGCCAGATGTGCCTCAAGAAAATATGTTGGCCCCCAAGGAATGGTAAAATGAGTCTTTGGAAAGCAACAAATCCTGTAAAATAGCCATGTTAAATGAAAATGTCATCATGAATATAGTCCTGAGAAAATAAAATGAATCTTATACTACTGTTACAGTAACCCCTTATATTTAAAATTTTTCAAAGGCTGTCAATATGCTATAGAATAAAATATAAACCTTAGTATGTCTCTATCTATCTATCAACTTCATTGTTCTCTTTCACAAAATCTCTGCTCAGGTCTTTGTTTTCCTTGTCGTTCCTGAGCACACCGTATGCTCTTGCCTCAGGGCTATGCACTTGAACTTTCTACTTTCCATTCTCATCAAGCTTCTGTCCACGTTTCTTCCCTTCTTACTATTATTTTTATATTTATTTACTGAGTCTTTACAACACTAATCCCTTTACATGTACTATATTATTTAGTTCTCACAGTAACCCTACAACATAGATATCTTGATTCCTAAAGGTTGTCAGTAAAGTGACAAAGGTCAGATTTTTTTTTAAAGATTTATTTATTTATCTGAAAGAGTTACACAGAGAGAGGAGAGGCAGAAAGAGAGAGGTCCTCCATCCGTTGGTTCACTCCCCAGTTGCCTGCAACGGCCGAGGTGTGCTGATCCGAAGCCAGGAGCCAGGAGCTTCCTCCGGGTCTCCCACATGGGTGCAGGCGCCCAAGGACTTGGGCCATCCTCTATTGCTTTCCCAGGCCATAACAGAGAACTGGATTGGAAGTAGAACAGCCAGGTCTCAAACTGGTGCCCATATGGGATGCCGGCGCTTCAGGCCAGGGTGTTAACCCGCTGCACCACAGCGCTGGCCCCCAGAGGTCAGATTTTTTAAAAAATATTTATTTATGTATTTGAAAGACAGAGTGACACAGAGAGGGATGGACGTATATAGAGAGAGACAGAGAGAGAATATCTTCCATCCACTGACTCAAGTCTCAAATGGTAGCAATGGCAGGGGCTGGGCCTTGCTGAAGTCAGGAGCCAGGAACTCCATCTGAGTCTCCCACATGGGTAGCAGGGGCCCAAGTACGTGGGCCATCTTCCATTGCTTTCCCAGGCACATTAGCAGGGAGCTGGATTGGAAGTGGAGTAGGCTAGACTTGAGCTGGCACACCAATATGGGATGCCAGTAGTACAAGTGGTAGCTTAATCCACTGCACAACAAGGCTGGCCCAGAGGTCAGGTTTATATCCCAAGCTTTCCAGGTCAAGGACAGGGCCCCATCCACTAATATGTGGAGACTTTCAAGCCAGGACTTTTGAGTTTCACTGTGGATTTAGTTTCTTCTCACATCATTTGATACAGCTGTCTGCGTAGCAGCTCTGACCTTATTAAGCATGTTGGAACTTGGGAATCTCCACTCTAACGTTCTTGTGTCTTCATTTACTCCTTATGTTTAGCTGTAGCATTTATTAGGGTCTTGATAAAGACATGCCAGTTGAAAATAATGTTAATAATAAAAATTGATTTAAAAATAAAGCATTATCTTCATTTCTCCAAGGACCCTATGAGGTATTTAAGTTCTTGCATCTAGCCCCAGTGCATGGGTGAGGAAATAGGTGTCTTCTTCTTTTTTAAAGGCAGAGTTACAGAGACAGGGAGAGAGAGAGAAAGATCTTCCATTCTCTGGTTGCCTCCACAAATGGCCGCAAACTGCCGGAGCTGAGACAATCAAACAGCCGGGACTCGAAGTGGTGCCCGTTAGGGATGCCCACATTGCAGGCAGCAACTTAACCCATTACTCCACAGCACTGGCCCCAAAGAAATAGGCTCTTAATCCTTTTGCAAGTTTGTGTTTAAAAATGGGATATAAGGCTGGCACCACGGCTCACTAGGCTAATCCTCCACCTGTGGCGCCAGCACCCCGGGTTCCAGTCCTGGTCGGGGTGCCGGATTCTGTCCCAGTTGCTCCTCTTCCAGTCCAGCTCTCTGCTGTGGCCCGGGAGTGCAGTGGAGGATGGCCCAGGTCCTTGGGCCCTGCATCTGATGGGAGACCAAAAGAAGCACCTGGTTCCTGGCTTCGGATTGGTGCAGTGCAACGGCTGCAACGCGCCAGCCGTAGCGGCCATTTGGGGGTGAACCAACGGAAAAGGGAAGACCTTTCTCTCTGTCTCTCTCTCTCACTGTCTAACTCTGCCTGTCAAAAATAAAAAAAAATGGGAATAAGACTTTGGATTTTGATGGCTTTGGTTAGAATCTACCTCTACCATTTTTAATCTTAGGGAAATTACATAACCTCACTAAGTTTTAGCTCATTCATAAAATGGGAGATAATAAAAGTGCCTAGTTCATGTACAGAGTTGTTGTAAGGATTAAGTTAGATCACATCTAAGCCAGGCTTGGCAAGTGTCTGCTAACTTTACCATTTTTGTAGTCATATAAATGGTATATGTGTTAGGCCTTTAGGAGACAGAGATCAATAAAACATCATTTATGTCCTCAAGAAACCTGCAGCTTTTGACGGCCCATAACTGCCATGTGGGCCAGGTATAATGCTGACTTGTGTGCGCATTATTACAAGGGCACGGTGAAGGGAAAAGCTGCTTCTGCCTTTAAGAATCAGGAGAGCGGGCAGAGGAGAGAGAGCGAGCGAGCGAGCAAATGTGAATACTGTTCTTTCTGCTCAATTTTTCTTAAGAAATGCAATCTATTAACTTAAGCAGGAGAGATTCGGGGATACTTGCCAGGAGGGTTCCTGTTGGGTGTGAGTCTCGAAGGAGGAGGTGAGAGAAGACGTCAGGAAATGACCTGAGTGAGGTCTGCCCGGGAGCAAGGCCAGGCGCACGTTCAGAGTTCTCACAATGTCACCTAAGAAAATCCTTGTGGAAATCCTAATGGAGGCAATCCTTGTGTTTTATGTTCCCTAGCATGTCATTATTAATATTTGCATTTTCAAACTAAGTTGTATTAGGTTATCTATTAACAATTTGAAAAGACACAATTTGTAGAAATATTTGTAATATATGTGACAAGGGATTCATCGCTTTAATTTTCAAAGAATCTTAACTCAATGATAAAGACACAGAAACTCCATAGAATATGAGTGAAATACCTGGGCAGGCAGGTAATTCACAAAAGAAATTAATATATGGCTAACCAGTTAAAATCACTAGTAAGAAAAGAAATATATTTTAAATGTAAAACCACTTTCACTTACCAAATTGGTAAAAAAAAAAATGGTATGTATATATAGAGGTATTTTTTATTCTAGTCATTATTGACCACGGTTTGGTGAAATGGGCATGGTCATAAAGACAATTTGGCAACAATTACCAAAGTTCTTAAAAGTGCTCACTGCTTTGACTCAGCAATGGACTTTAGAAATCCATCCAAGGAAAATGACCCTGTGTATGCACATGGATTAACTGCTCTCATTCATTGTAGCAACAATAATAAGAAAGAAAAACTAGAAAAAATTGCCAGCGCCGCGGCTCACTAGGCTAATCCTCTGCCTTGCGGCACCGGCACACCGGGTTCTAGTCCCGGTTGGGGCACCGATCCTGTCCCGGTTGCCCCTCTTCCAGGCCAGCTCTCTGCTGTGGCCAGGGAGTGCAGTGGAGGATGGCCCAAGTCCTTGGGCCCTGCACCCCATGGGAGACCAGGAGAAGCACCTGGCTCCTGCCATCGGATCAGCGCGGTGCGCCGGCCGCAGCACGCCTACCATGGTGGCCATTGGAGGGTGAACCAAAGGCAAAAGGAAGACCTTTCTCTCTGTCTCTCTCTCACTGTCCACTCTGCCTGTCAAAAATTTAAAATAAAAAAAAAAATTATAAAAAAAAGAAAAACTAGAAAAAATCAGCATTCAATAATAAATGGTTATATAAATAAAATATAATGCATCCCTGTAATGGAATACCATGAATATTTGAAAATGACTTCATAAGAGAATATTTAATGACATGTATAAACCTTGATAATATACTGCAATTTTTAAAAGCAGCTTATAGGGACCAACACTGTAGTGTAGCAGATAAAGCCATCACCTGCAGTACCAGCATCCCATACAGGCACTGGTTCGAGTCCCAGCTGCTCCACTTCCAATACAGCTCTCTGCTATGGCCTGGGAAAGCAGTGGAAGATGGCCCAAGTCCCTTGGCCCCTGCACCTGCGTGGTAGACCTGGAAGAAGCTCCTGGCTCCTGGCTCCAGATCGGCTCAGCTCCAACCACTGTGGTTATTTGGAGAGTGAACCAGCGGCTGGAAATCACCCCTGCCCCACAACCTCTGCTTCTCTGTAACTCTGCCTTTCAAATAAATAAATAAATCTTTTTCAAAAAAAACAGCCTATCAAATAATACATATAAATGTCCTGCTTTCTTTATAATATATAAATGCATTGAAATATGAGTGAATATATATGCTTATAAAAGTTAATCTAGCATTGACTTCTCGACAGTAAAATTCCTGATGACTTTTACTCTAAGTTTTTCTGTAATTGTCATTATTTATTTTATAGTCAAAAAGACTTAGCAGAGGGCACATGTTTGGAACAGCAGATAAGATGCTGCTTGGATATCTGCATCGCATCTTGGAATGTCTGTTTCGAGTTCCAGCTCCCCGCTCTTCCAATCCAGCTTCCTGCTAATGCACACTCTGGCGTTCGGGACGGGGGTGGGGAGCAGAGAAGATAATGGCTCAGGTATTTGGGTCCCTGCCACCCATTTGGGAGACCTATATTGAATTTTAGTCTCCTGGCTTTGGCCTGGCATAGCCCTAGCTGTTGTAGGCATTTGGGGATTGAACCAGCAGACAGAAAATCTCTGTCTGCTTGTCTGTTTATCTCTGTCAGAGAAAAATGAGTAAAAATTTAAAAACAGAATTAGTGGTTAAGAGTAATTTGTTTAGAAGTTGATTTGATCGGCCAGTGCCGCGGCTCACTAAGCTAATCCTCCACCTGCAGCGCCGGCACCCCAGGTTCTAGTCCCGGTTGGGGTGCCGGATTCTGTCCTGGTTGCCCCTCTTCCAGGCCAGCTCTCTGCTGTGGCCCAGGAAGGCAGTGGAGGATGGCCCAAGCACTTGGGCCCTGCACTGGCATGGGAGACCAGGAGGAAGCACCTGGCTCCTGGCTTTGGATCAGTGCAGTGTGCCGGCCGCAACACACCAGCTGTAGCGGCCATTTGGGGGGTGAACCAATGGAAGGAAGACCTTTCTCTCTCTCTCTCTCTCTCTCTCTAACTCTGTCAAAAAAAAAAAAGACGTTGATTTGATCTAAAAGGATTATAGGCCCCTTTAATATATTGTATTAATACTTGTAAATAAGGGATCTAAGTAGTAGATATAGAAAAGCCACATACATATTTGATAAATGGCTGATTTATTATAACTCTTTATATACGCATATTTATATAAAATATATATACACTCATATTCATATATACATCTTATTTAAATTTCATCAGCACATTTTACATTATTTTAGACGTAAATTCATTACATGTTATTGAAAACTGACTTACATTTCTAAGTTCAAGAAGTATCCTATTCTGTTGCTTTAAGTTTTTATGAAGCAGAAAGATGTGTTGTATAGAGAAAAGCTAGCATTATTAAGGAATCAGCTTTAGCTCCATAACAAATCATCCAAAACTTAGTGACTTAAAGTAACACTATTTTCCTGATTTTGTGGGTTGACCAAAATTTCTTCTGGGCTCATCTTTAGGTCAGTGGTGGTTTGGATGGGGCAAAAATGTACTGAGTGGTGTACTGTCTGGTGTTTGGCTTGGTGTTAGCTGGGGCACCAGGGCTGGACATGGCCACACATGTCTCCTCATCCATGTTTCCAAGAGCAGCGAGAGAGCATGCCCTAATGTGTAAGCACTTTCAAGCTTTTATTTGCTTCTCATTTGCTATTGTCTCATTGACAGAAGCAAAAACACCAACACTGGGGCGGGCATTTGGTGCAAAGGTTAAGTCGTCACGAGGGACATTCACATTCTATATCCGAGTGCCCAGGTTTGGGTCCTGGTTCAGTTTCTGATCCCAGCTCTCTGTTAATGTGCAGATGAGGGCTCAAGTTCTTGGGTCCCTTCCACCTACATGTTGCACGTGTAGAACTCCAGGCTCCTGGCTTTGGACTGGCCCAGCCCTGGCTGTTGTGGGCATTTGGGGAGTGAATCATTGAGTGGAAGATTCCCTCTCCCCTCTCCCCTCTCCCCTCCCCCTCCCCTCTCCCCTCTCCCTCTTCCTCCTTGTCACTTATCTTTCAAATAAACAATGAAAATAAATAAATTAAAATGTAAAAAAGGAAAAAAAAGACATGGCCAAGCCTAACTTCAACTTTCTCTTGATGGAAAGAGGTGTAAACTCACATTCTAAAAGTGTGTGCATATAAGGATGGGAAAAAAATCATTGCCATTTTTGGGATCTACCACAACTTATAAAGTGATACTGTTGGAACTTTGGAAGATATTTCTAGATATACTGAAGATAAGTTTCAGATTTGAACACATTTTATAGCTTTGATATCTTTCATTATTTTAAAACATTTCATTTTATAAAATGGAACTTAAATCCATAGTTCACCTGAGTTACTCAACACATGTGGTTATTGTAATGTATTGAAGGAAAAGCGCCCTCAGAAACAGCACTGTGAGTAGCCAGGGACTGAAACGTACACACCAAGGCAGGGGATGGTGGCAGATGAAAATACACACGAAAGCAAGATGACAACCTTGGACAAGGTTATGGAGCTTGGATTTTCTACTACAGACATTGTGGAAGCGAGGAGGCTTTTAGGCAAAGGAGTGACAACGTCAGAGGTGCATTTTGGCTCAACAGGCTAATCTTCCGCCTTGCGGCGCCGGCACACCGGGTTCTAGTCCCGGTCGGGGCACCGATCCTGTCCCGGTTGCCCCTCTTCCAGGCCAGCTCTCTACTGTGGCCAGGGAGTGCAGTGGAGGATGGCCCAAGTGCTTGGGCCCTGCACCCCATGGGAGACCAGGATAAGCACCTGGCTCCTGCCATCGGATCAGCGCGGTGCGCCGGCCGCAGCGCGCTACCGCGGCGGCCATTGGAGGGTGAACCAAAGGCAAAAGGAAGACCTTTCTCTCTGTCTCTCTCTCACTGTCCACTCTGCCTGTCAAAAATTTAAAAAATTTTAAAAAATAAAAAAAATAAAAAAAAAAATTAAAAAAAAAAAAAAAAGAAAGCTAGATCTGGAGATGGTGTGAAGGGTGAATTCAAGGACAAAGCTCAGGAGGCTGCTGGAACATACCTGGCAAAAGAAGAACCGAGCCTGCACTTGGGCAATGATCAGCTGGGACATAAAGAAAGCTCTTCGCTGTAGTATTTGCTGATGTCTGGCTAGAAATACTCTACCATAGCCAATTTCTAGTAATAATAAATGTCATATCACTGAGCATGGAACTGGAAAGAGTTGTGCATAATCAGCTACTGGGAGCTTCGGAGAGCCGGCTCCAGCACACTAACGGTCAAGAGTGTTTTCTGGAGGGGGTCTACACATTTTATCTAAGAGAAATCTGATCCTCAAAAACTCCAGCAAAGAAGTATTATTACTCCCCCTTTTCAATTAGGACGTAGTTAATCAGCAATCCACTTATGGCTAGTACATGTTAAAATTGAGGTTCAAACCCAGCTCAGAGTTACTACTTGAATTTTAAATAATTTTGGTTTATTTATTTTCTTAATTATCTTTTCCTTGGTAAGAAATTGGACAAGTTCTGTAATTATGATATATGTCAAAAAGTTACTGTGGAGAAATAGACACTATATTAAAAGTAGAAATAGAAATCTTTAAAAAGAATGTCAGATGCGGTTTGGGATGATTTCATTTCATGTCGGAGTACCTGGTTTCTGCTTCTGATTCCAGCTTCCTGCTAATGTGTGCTCCAGAAAGCACTCAGGTAGACCTAAACTGAGACAACTCTGGCCCAGTCTTGGCTGTTGGAGGCCATTTGGAGAGTGAACCAGCAGATGGAAAATCTCTGTCTGTTTCTATGCCTTTCCAATAAAATGAAACAAAGTAAATTTTTTTTTTAGAAGTACTTTAAGTAATTTAAAACATATAGAATTCATCTGTGGTACTCAAACAATGCTAATTCTTCCTTCTTTTCAGAAACTGTTGAATGTAAATTTAAAGCAGAAAAAAAGAAAACAGCCTGTTTTCAATTATATTAGGATTATATCACAATGAAAAATTGAATCTACACAATTTCTCTCTTGGATGTTAGTATTCCTAGGAGTTTTTTTTTTTTTGGATCTGTGCAAAAAAGTTTGGAAAGCATACCTTATTCTTGGTAAGTTAAAAAATACCAATTAATTTTTATTTCTTCTATTTCAAAAGGCTATCTGAAATTGATTTTTTCCTTTTTCTCTAACTGAATTTCTATGTCATTTTATCATGAAACAGAAAAGCTGGCTCACCTGGCTAATGGCCTTTGTAGAAAGCAACTAATCTTCAGTTATACACTTAGTTAATGCCTGCAGCTTGGTGGATTTAGCTAAATGGGAGCAGAACAAAAATGCAGAGTTTTATGAGCCTTGTATTTGAAGAGCAAACATAAGTGGGAACAAGACAGTCTTTATCTTTTGTGTTCTTAACCCCTCCTTTCACCTGTCCTTTTTCCACCATCTTGTGTACACGGGGCTCTAAAATGCACTTGTATTCTTTAGAAAGGATTTATTAAATGGCCAGCATTGTAGTGTAGCAGGAAAAGCCATCACCTGCAATGCTGGCATACTCTATGGGCAGTTGTCTGAGTCCCAGCTCTTTGCTAATGGCCTAAGAAAAGCAGAGGAAGAAGTGCTTGGGCCCCTGCCAACCATGTGGGAGACTCAGATGAAGTTCCAGGCTCCCGGCATTTGCCTGGCTCAGCCCTGGCCATTGCAGCCACTTGGGGAGCAAACCAGAAGATGGAAGATCTCAAGCTGTTTCTTCTCTCTATGTAACTCTGATTTTCAAATAAATAAATAAATCTTCAAAAAAGAAAAGGTTTACTAACTTTAATTTATAAATACATTACCTCCTTCAGGGATTTTTATTTGTCAATAAGGGATAAAAGATAAAATCAGAAGAATATGTAAATGTCAATGTTAGAAATTTCTGGTATGCCATTCGCCCGCGGAGCCTGCCAGACCCCTGGCTCTAGGAGGCTGCCCAGCCAGGGCTGCCAACTGGCCCCAGGTGCTAGCTAGAGGCAGCGGCCAGCCTCAGGAGCACACTTGCAGGCGTCCCCAGGCCCCACAAACATTCTCTGAGGAAAGCTAGAGCCCCTGGCAGCGCCCTCCTCTGGCTCCCTGGCTCACGCATGCGCCCTCCAGGATTCCCTGCCCTAGGGGCTTGTGGGGCGGGGCCGACCCAGGGGCTGCTGCTGGGACACACCCACTCCTGACGCCCACTGGGGTGGGAAAAAAAAAAAAAAAAGAAACTTCTGAATCTTCAAGGAGTACGAAGAAAGTGTTAATGAACACATGGCTTTCTCTACCTGAACAAGACCGTTTGATGTAGCAGAATGAGCACTGGGCAGGTGTAAGGAGTTTCTTGTTTACGTTTTCATTCATTCTCCCTTTTTGAGTAATAGGATTAGAGTATTCCAACTTCCTGTGAGGAATTACCTCTCCCCCATTGGGTGCAAACGTGATGAGACCACAAATCAAGGTATCTGCCCCTACTGGCCAAGGAATAGACTGATGACCTAACACAGATCTATGTGATTTTTTTTCTTTCTGGTTCTTGGGTTCTTTAATGGAATGGCGCAGGGAAAAGGGTAAAACAACGAAAACTTCCTCTTGTTCTACTGTGGCTCTAGGCCAGAACAGCTGTATGGTTCCTATTCCTGAGACTGTCACAACCGCCTGGTTTTTGCCCTTTCTGATGTTGGTACTCTGGACTTTACATCTGTGAGCACCTGACAGAATCCAGTGCAACTCCTGTTTCCTCAGTTTACCAGGATGGGTTTCTGTTGCTTATGAGCAGGTTCTTACCAGATTCAAGATATCAGGAAACAGGATGGCTCTTGGTGAAATACTCAGCATTTCTGGTTCTATTTTTGTGAGAAAAAGATGTGGTTGGACTATATGGTGTCTAATTTCTCTTCTTACTCTAGAAAGAAATATATAAAGTTAGCCCTCCTTAGAGGTCTCTAATAATTTAAAACATATACCTATTCCTAAATGAATAAATTGGGGGCTGCTACACTTTCCCGTTAACTCTGACTTATAATTTGGTCTCTTCAGGTGGATTTGGTCTCGAGGCCCTGGGGTCTATTTAAGGTCATTGAAGCAGAGGCCACATCTGTGGTATCTGAATTATCTGGCTAAGCAGCCTGTCCTCATTGGCTATCTGCCAACCATATGCTAGATCAGGGCCTGTTGGCATGGCCTCCTTTTCAAAGACTAGATGGCAAGAGAAATTGGAGCTGAGAAAGGAAAACATGGGTAAAGAGCCAAAGGAATTGGCACAGCTGGGTATCATTAGCAATAATCAAACCTTACCCAGCACAAAGAGCAACAGGAAGGAAAGTGCAGGCAGTGTGTGTATGAGAGTTGGTGCATGTTTTTATGTATCTATTTGTGTCTGTGTAAGAAATCCAATGTATACATTTTTTTAAAAAAATATAATTTCCTGGGGCTGGTGCCATGGCTCACTTGGTTAATCCTCCACCTGGATCACCAGCATCCCATATGGGCTCCGGTTTCTAGTCCCGGTTGCTCCTCTTCTGGTTCAGCCCTCTGCTGTGGCCCGGGAAGGCAGTGGAGGATGGCTCAAGTCCTTGGGCACCTCACTCTGCGTGGGAGACCAGAAAGAAGCACCTGGCTCCTGGCTTTAGATTGCCATAGCTCCAGCCATAGCGGCCATTTTGGGGGGTGAACCAATGGAAGGAAGACCTTTCTTTCTCTCTCACTGTCTAACTCTGTCAAATAAATAATAATAATAAAAAAAAATCTGATTTCCTTCGACTGCTTTCCCCCTCACCTTTATCTTAATCCTTCTGCTGGGTCCAGGGGAATGTCTGATGTACTGAGACCATCTCAGAACTTCACAGTCCTGGAGGGATGATTTTGGTGCCATGGACTCAGAGCAGCACTAAGACATTACGTTATTAACAGGGAAGAAACTGCAAACACTAAACAGCTGTTAAGGAATTGGAGCAGTTTCAAAAACAGATCCATGAAAAAGCCACATTTTCCTCCTTCCAATTATTATATATTTTAAAGTGGCCAACTTTCTGGCCAGAAAATATCTTCATTTAGAAAAAAAAAAACAACTTGGAAAAACTAGGACATATACAGAAATCCCTTGGTACCTGCAGAGATTGGTTTCTGTGGATACCAAAATCCAAGGATGCGCAAGTGCCTTATATAAGCTGGTGTGCCATTTGCATATAACCAACAGTATCAAGGATTCCGAGATGGTGGAATACAGAGGCGCTTACTGATCTAGTCTAGGGGAAGACAGTTTAAAAATAAGTGGAGAGCTGGCGCCGTGGCTCACTTGGCTAATCCTTCACCTGCAGCGCTGGTACCCCGAGTTCTAGTCCCGGTTGGTGCGCCGGATTCTGTCCCAGTTGCTCCTCTTCCACTCCAGCTCTTTGCTGTGGCCCAGGAAGGCAGTGGAGGATGGCCCAGGTCCTTGGGCCCTGCACCTGCATGGGAGACCAGGAGGAAGCACCTGGCTCCTGGCTTCAGATCGGCACAGCGCGCCAGCCGTTGCAGCCATTTGTGGGGTGAACCAACGGAAGGAAGACCTTTCTCTGTCTCTCTCTCTCACTAACTCTGCCTGTCAAATAAATAAATAAATAAATAAAAATAAGAAAAAAAAGTGGAGAGAGTACAATCTCAGGAAGAAGGGAGAAAACTGCAGAGGAAACGCAACACAAATTAGAGGGACACTGTGGATCAATGTGGAGAGTGTGGACGCACACAGCTCAGGACCCCAGGAGCTGAGAGCCTTGGCACCAACTTTGGAGAGTGAGGTGAGACAAGACTGTCACAGCCCAAGCTGGCAATAAAGCTGCTGGAAGAACCTGGTGAGAGTCCAGCTTGAAGCCCAGTGGGGGAGAGTGTACCTGCCAACCTAGAGGGAAAAAAGGGCGGCAAGTTTCTCTCTCTCTGACCTACCCAGCACTGGTGTCCTATAACTAGCTGAGGGGGAAGGGTGCCATTTTGGACATATGTAACAGCTGTACCAGCTGATATCTGCGTACCCAGCAACCAACGGAGAGGAGATGCCGAGTCTAGCTGGGAGAATTGACAGGGGTCTGGGCGCTCGTGACTGTGGGAGCCTTGTGTGCTGGGATGAACTGTGAAAACATTCTGGCTGTGTGGGAGGGTGTATGCTGGGGCTGGGTCTCTGAGCAGTCACCATAGGTGGATCCACATGCTCAGGGCTCCCTCATTGCCTGGTGAGAGTCATTGCTGTGGGATCTATGCCCACAATGAGGACCGCACAGATCTTTTTGTGGCTCTTGTGACAACATGGATGAATATTGCACCCACTGGAGCTAGTGCCCAGGCATTGGTCTTCTTAGAGGAGAGGTGAGTGTGAGACTGTGCCTACAGAGCCGATCAAACCTTCCCCTCTGATAATAAAAAAGAGGAGATTTGCCATGCCCAACTTGGGTTTCACCTTAGACACTCCCCTCACCCTGGAGCACTGAACAGAGCTCCTGGGCCACATCTGGCACACAACTCAGGGTATTCACTGAAAGAGCAGACACTCCACTAACCCACAGAGGCACAGTCCAAAGATAAAAACCATGACAGGGGAAAAAATTAACCAAGAAGTATCTCCACAAATGCCTAAATATAAATGCAGCAATTCAAGAAACAAGAATAAGGAAGGCATGACACCTCCAAGAGAATACAACAACACTTAAATAGTAGAATGTGAAAAAAAATTGATTGTAGGATTACTTAGAAGTAATCAGAAGCAAATCCATGAAAAAAAAAAATCCATACATGACATGAATGAAGTTTTCCCATGAAACTGATTTTTTTTCCTTTTTTCTTTTGACAGGCCAGGACTAGAACCCGGTGTGCTGGTGCCACAGGCGGAGGATTAGCCTATTGAGCCGCGGTGCTGACCGCAAGAGCAGTACTTCTAAGCAGAGTCCATGGTGGAAAAAGAGCTCTTTCTGCTTTCCGCCCCCTTTATTTTATTTTATTTATTTTTTTGACAGGCAGAGTGGACAGTGAGAGAGAGAGACAGAGAGAAAGGTCTTCCTTTTCCGTTGGTTCACCCTCCAGTGGCTGCTGCGGCCGGTGCACCGTGCCGATCCGAAGCCAGGAGCCAGGTGCTTCTCCTGGTCTCCCACACGGGTGCAGGGCCCAAGGACTTGGGCCATCCTCCACTGCCTTCCCGGGCCATGGCAGAGAGCTGGACTGGAAGAGGAGCAACCTGGATAGAATCCAGTGCCCGACCAGGACTAGAACTGGGGTGCTGGTGCCACAGGCAGAGTTTTAGCCTCGTGAGCCACGGCACCGGCCATTTCCGCCTCTTTTTGTAAGAAGGAAGGTGGTACCCCAGCTGGATATGCAAAGGGAAGGGAATATGGTCTTCACATGCACCCTGTTGCTGGATGCAACAGGTGCATCCTGAGAAAATGGGCATATCAAATCGACAGTTAAAGAGACAGCAACATATGTATCAACTGAATTGCATCTATTCCCTTCACTCTCTTAGCTCTGAACAATTCAGAACACATTTAAGATGAGAAGTAACAAGGGCATCAGTTAGGAAGAAAAATTCCCTTCAGTTCATTCATTTCATTAACATAAGATCTTAAATTGTTGCACAGACTATTGTGAAAAATAGCCCAACCTATCCACTCTAAGGATGGACTCAATCTCAGGAAGTGCAGCAAAAGCAAGACTATTAACCGTCTTGGAAGACCAAATGTCTGAGAGGTAAACAGGTATACCCAGTGAGGTTTCCTCATGCAGTTATTCCCAAATGTGCAGGTCCCTCCCCCAGTTGCTCACAGGCTGAGTAGAAAAGGTTACAATCTTCCTGGAATTTGCTTCAGCTGTTTTGGCCACACCTAACATCCTGTTTGCCTGAGAACTTTCCAGGTGCATGTAACCTAGCTGTTATGCTAGCCAGCTACAGGTGACTCTCCGCACACTTGCAAACTGTTATGCTAGTTAGTTGTCTACTCACAGCTTAACACTTTACTTTGAAAATGACCCAAATGTCTTTTAGCCATAACCAAGGTTTTCTACTTCTAGGAATTTATTCTCAACAAAAACATAAAAAAAAGTTAAAGTTACATGAAAAAGGGATGTTTTTATAATACTGTTTTTTTAATGGTGGAAAAGTGAAAGCAAAATAAATACTCGAAAACAAGTGTATATGTAAGTGAGTGATGTAATATAGACATAAGGAAATATTATGAGGTCAATAAAAATTTATATAAAAGAATATTTGGGGGCTGGCACTATGGCATAGTAAGCTAAGCATCCACCTGCGGTGTCAGCATGCCATAAGGATGCCAGTTTATGTTCTAGTGCTCCTCTTCTGATCCAGCTCTCTGCTTGTGTCCTGGGAAAGCAGTGGATGTTGGCCCAAATGGTTGGGCCCCTGCACCCATGTGGGAGACCCAGAAAAAGCTTCTGAATCCTGGCTTCGGATTGGCCCAGCTCCAGCCATTGTGGACATTTGGAGAGTAAACCAGTGGATAGAAGATCTTTCTTTCTGTCTCTCCTGCTCTCTGTCTGTAACTCTGCCTATCAAATAAATAAATAAATAAATA
Source organism: Lepus europaeus (assembly GCF_033115175.1). Lineage (NCBI taxonomy): Eukaryota > Metazoa > Chordata > Mammalia > Lagomorpha > Leporidae > Lepus > Lepus europaeus. Next base: position 50,866,056 of record NC_084836.1, read on the forward strand.
AAATTTTTTAAAAACCCACAGTGTCATCTGTATACTTTAAATCATGTCTAAATTTCTTAATAGCTAATGTGATGAAGATGTGATATAAATAGTTGTCATACTGTATTGTTCAGGGAATATTGGCAAAATCTGCCTATTCAGTAAAGATGCAGTTTCTCTGAAGTAGTTTGCAGCCACATATGGTTGAATCCACAGATGTAGAGGGACCACTGCATGTAAAGGAGCAGATACTCTTACCATCTCAAGATAGTAACATTTCCTTTAATTGGTGGAGGATGATTATGAGTGAAATAACCCAAATTCAGATTTTCTGAACTTAATTCAGAAATTCTTTATTGTGAATATTCAGTTGGTCACCAGTTTGCTAAACAGAAACAAGAGTTCCCTTGATAGCTCCTGATTCAGCTTTCTAAATAAGCTTTAGCATCGTTGTCCTGTAGATTTTTTTTTTTGAAGTTTACATTTAGTGTTTTACATTTGCCCCCTGCAACACTATTCCCTGTAACTCATTTACTGCACTAGTCTCTGCTCACCTTCACGTCCAAGCTCAAAGCCCCTTGAACCACACAAACCCACAGCACACATCAACATAGAGACAGTCAATGATAATAACTGAATACTTGCCATGTGGCAGGTTAACACACCAAAGGCTTTTTATTGTAATCTCACTTAATTATCACAAAATCTTATGAGATAAGTACTATTAATGTGCTTACTTTTCTGATGAGGCAACCAGATCTCCAAGAGGTTAAATGACATGCTAAAAACAGTCCTAAGCTGGTGTTGACAAAACTGACATTTCAACTCAGAGTTACCTGATTTCAAAGCAACTGAACTACTGCAACAAATAAAGGGAAAGAAAAGGTAGTGACTGTGCTTGGACAGAATTGTGAGGGAGATAAAAGTCAATTTCGCGCTCTCAAGTCCTGGTCAACAGAAGCTATTTGGAAAGTAGTGTTGGATGAGAAGGAGAAAGTCCGTTAAGGCCTCTCCTTATTAAGGTAAATGGGGATGTTCTGAACATTATGATGTTCTTTGGGAACACTGGTTGTCCAGGATTTTACCACCAGCAGGATATTTAGTATGATCTAATTGAATTCCTCTAATTTAGATTAGAAAAATTGAGGTCTGGGGAGATGTTATAATTTCATAGCAATAACAGAATGTGACCGAGAATCTGAACCTCTTGATTCTCTGAATTCTAAAGCATTCTGATTATACTGAGTCCTCTGTCTCATAATGTAAGTGAATCTGGTGAAGCAAAAATGAGTTTTTAAAATGTTTACTTATTTGACAGGCAGAGGTACAGAGGAAGAGACTTAGAAAGAGAGAGAAAGAATGCCCATATGCTGGTTCACTCCCAAAATGCCCACATTAGCTGGGGCTGAGCTAAGCCAAAGAAAGGAGACAAGAATGTAATCCAGATCTCCTGCATGAGTGACAGGAACCCAATTACTTAGCCATCACCACTGCCTCCCAGGAATCGCATTAGCAGGAAGCTGGAGGCTGGAGCTGGAGCTGGGTAGCAGACTTAGATTCTCTGACATAGGACATGAATGTCTTAACTGATGTGTAACTTCTAGCCTAAATGCCTACCTCAGGAAAATGATTTTGATGAGCCAACTTGATGGTATAGCAGCTAACGCTACCACCTGTGATGCTGGTACCCCACATGGATACCAGTTCAAGTCCCAGCTACTCCACTTCTCTTCCAGCTCCCTGCTAGTAGGATGTAGGTGGGAAAGGCAGCAGAGGATGCCCCCAGTGTTTGGACCCCTGCCACCCATATGGTTGAAGTTCCTGGCTCCTGACTTTGGCCTGGCCCAGCACTGACTGCTGTGGCCATCTGGAGAGTGAACCAATAGATGGAAGATCTCTTTTCTGCCTCTTCTTCTCTCTCTATAACTCTTTCAAAATAAATCTTTGAAAAAAAAATAAGAAAGAAAAAATTTGAATGGACTTTGGAGGGCATTCCTTTTTATCAACAGAATCACTTGAGATTCACTCTTTCTGTAAGCCTTAAATAATCCCCACATAAACTTCCATCTTGTTGATGTCACTTGTATGTAATTTATAAGACAGAAGTTATAATTGAAATGATTTCATGTTGCAATATGTATTCTTTGTCTTTATTTGGCTTCTTAACTTTTAAAATAGAAAAATATGCTGAACACAAAAACTCACCAAAGGAAACAACAGTATAAAACACAGTTCCTTCGTGTGGAGCAGGTAGTTTATAAAAAGAAAAGTTGATGCATTTCACTTCGTATCTACTATGATTTCCTCTCAAGTATTCTTACCTTGGAAAATTTTATTCTGAATATTTCCACCATGCCTTCAGGACTCCTCTTCAACCCAGAATCCAGGCCAGATATTTGCGCCAATTTGCCTTCAGAATCAATTTTCCTTCCCCATTAGTTTTGATCTTAAGCTTGATCTTGAGCCTTTGAGTTTGGCTACTTAAAATAATTAGGATGCAGACATAAAAACATTTCTCATTAAGATAGAAATGATGAGAACAGAATGTCTATTTAATTTTATTCTGATACAGTGAACTGGAATTCCCAGAAGGTTGAATGAGAATAGATAGTGAGGGCAGATGCTATCATATCTGTGGACTTACGAAGTAATTCTGTGGATGTCATTTGACTAAGTACACGTTTTTGCGAAACTAAATTCTGTCAGCACCACACCCAGGGCATTTACTATAGTGTACATTTCAAATGAGCACACATGGATTTTCTATATTGATGTGTTTTTTTTTTTTTAAGTTTGTTGAAGGCTTAGGGTATGTTAAAAGAAATGCAGAAAAAATATCTAAATTCTGGATGAAAATGACAATGATGGACACCTGTAACTAATATACCTAGTAATCTTATATGACAGTTCTTTCAGATAAACACAGCAAATGATTAAGGTATGTTCACATTTATAAGCCTCTTGCATTTAAGAATGCTCGTAAGTTTTACAATTTATGTTTTGGTATGTAATACAAAGTGGACTTTTGTACATTTTAATGTTCACTAGTTACACAAAAGCATCCTTATGATACACTTTTGGCACTTGATACAAAGAAAGTGAAAAATATGTATGCATCCAGAAATCCTCTTCTCAATTTTCTGGTAGTAGAAAAAAATTGAAGGAAAAATGGGGGTTTCCATATTTCCCGTGAGAAGCCCTCTTCTGTAATTTTCAGTGATTATAGTCCTATGTGTGGTTTGGATTCATACATTATCTAGTATCTGCTGAACGTTTGCCATGTGCCAGGCACTGGGTAGGTTCAGGATATACCATGGTGAATAAGGTACATGTTGCCTTTATTCCCTGGAGCTTTCAGTTCCAGCAGCAGGACAGCCAAGGTCAAGAAATAATCCCACATGGTGAAAGTTCTATAAAAGAAACCAACAGGGGACTTCAGTAGGCAATATCTGGAGTTCAGAGGATAGTCAAGGACAGCTGAATGGAATGAATGATGAAGCAGGGAGAGGGGAAGGTGGTGCTCTTGTTTGCTATCATTTATTGAGCTATAGGCCTGGGATACATCTTTTTTATATAAGAACTCTAGAATCGGATGCTAACATTACAGATGAGAAAACCAAGGGCTTACTTACCAAGGGCACAAAATTGGAAAGGATGGGGAGGTGGGGGGCATGATCCTGGGTCTGACTCCAGAGTTCATAAGCACTAATTCCACTGCTAGGAAAAAATACCATAAAAGAGTATCAGAAATTCAAACACAAAGTTATGTAACAAAGTGATTCTCTCACCCTACCTTTCTCCCCCCCCCCCCCAAAGATCTATTTATTTATTTAACAGGCAGAGTAACGGGAGGGTGGGGGGAGGGAGAAGAGGAGGGAGAGAGGGAGAAAGAGATCTTCCACATGCTAGTTCACTCCTCAAATGGCCTCAGCAGCCAGGTCTGGTCCAGGCTGAACCCTGGAACCAGGGACTTCAACCAGTCTCCCACATGGGTGACTGGGGCCCAAGCACTTGGGCCATCTCCTGCTGCTTTCCCAGTGCATTAGCAGGGAGCAGGATCATAAGTAGAGCCGCTGAGACTTGAGTGGGCACTGCAAAAACAGAAGTCAATGTTGCGAGCAGCTTACATTGCAGCACGGCAACACTGCCCCTCAACCCACTGTTTTTAAAATTTTCACCAGTCTTTCATTTGGGGACTGAGGAGGGATTTCAGATTGAGCTTATATTTCATTTAATAACACTCTTTATCTCGCAATTTGTGTGAGTTATATGAAAAAGCCTATAAAACAGGTAACCATTCAAATTCTAGAGTGTCAGATTTTAACAAGTAGTACATTGAAAAACACAAAGAAATAGAAAGGGATGGGAACACATAATGTGAAAAACAAAAAATCACAGAGGAGATGAGTTTCTAGTAATGGAAGAAAGTCTTTGAGTTGTGTGTTAGCTTAAAAGATAACATTTCCCTCTCACTACCTTAAACTAGTGAGACTTATTGGGTTACCCCAAACACAATGAATGAAGGCATTTCTCAGACATTTTTCAGGAAGTTTTAACAAAGAATATTCACAAATAATGAGCAAATCTCCCTAGTTTCATGAATATTCCATGCAATATTCAATAGGAACAGAAAATCTGGGTCATTAGGAAAGGTATTTGGTGAAATCTATGTAGCTGGTTTGATCATTCTTTCAATAACCAATTATAAAGAAGTTAGAATAAGAACTCTTGGCCAACTAGAATATTTGTCTCATTCTATGGATTGGTTTGGACTCATTTAGATTATGGTCCTGTAGAAGCTATGGAATGAAAGAACATGTCAGACAAAATAATCAAAACTTGGAACTAAGGCAAGCATGTGTGCACACGCATGCACACACACATGCATACAAGATGGGTAGCATGCCTTCCAGTATAAAATATCAATAAAGGCCATCGAAGGTTTGTCTAAGGTATATATGAGAGGTCCTCAAAATGTTCATGGAAGATGCACATTATGAAAAAAACCATCCATGGCTCCCAAAAGTTTTTGAACCAGAATAAACTTCTCTTCTAATCCCTTTTTAAAGGAACTTCTCAAAGTGCCCTCGTCCTGAGCCCTCCTCGGGGATGCAGTGGTCAAAGGCCTAGCTTAGTAGGTCACTTGTTAACTCGGCAACTTGTTGGGTAGAGAGGGTGGTCATTCCTACTGGGACTGTGATAAAGAGGTTTGTGCCCTCTTTACCACAATGAATGTACATGCACATCTAGTCCAGTCATCTTAGCCTAACTTCCCTTAATTTTCCTATAAATATCCCAGCTTCTTAACTGCTCCTTGAATGTATCATAACATCTTACTAGTTTTCTCATCATTAAATAAAATCTTACACAGGTTTTAATTTCATATTTACTTGAGAGTCATGATTTTAGTTTTTGGCAATTATACTTAACAAGGATAAACAGTCTATTCTCATTACCCAGTTTTACATTTTATTGATGATCAGTGAAATAGGAGTGTTTTTATAGGCTCTTTGTAATTTGCTATGAATACTTTTTCCTATTATTTGATTTATAAGTTGCTTATACACTAATGCCTGTTGGACTTTCACAGAGGAAATTTTATTCTTTCAGACTGGTGATTTTACACACAAAATCCATAAAAATCTTAATTAAGCGAAATACCCAAATGTGGTGAGCCCAATTCACATTGCCAGTCCATCCCTAACAGCCAGAGTAGACAGACTCCACTAAGCAGAGGTGACTTTAGTGCTACCACTGAGTAGAGCTGATGACATCACTCAACCTTCTCTGATTTCTTCTTTGCCTCATTCTCCTTTGTCCTCCTGTACACCCTTTACAGAGTATATGAAGACAGGTTTTTTGTTTTGTTTTTTGTAAGAACGTTGAGTGGGCCAGTACTTTGTATGTGTTCGCTTGGCTTTGTTGTTTGCCATTCAGTAAGGTTAATGGATACCCAATCACTAACAGCATCATGTATGCTTGGGTTCTGCGCCTGACAGTGTTCCACTGATTCAAAAGAATATAGATTCCCTTTTGACAAGCAGTGCTCATTATGGGATTATTCCACTTCTTGCACTAGAAGTCAATGACAGATAGTTGAGATTACTTTGAATTATTAGGAGGAAATTCTCTGACATAAATAAAGTGGACTGATAGCAAAGCATTGGCTTACTGATCACATCTCACATGTCTACATTCCATTAACTCTGCATAAGGTGATGCTCATTGACTGAAGGTGTTCTGTTTGTTATGCTATTGTGCTGTGAAAATAACACCTTTTAAAATTCCCAGCTCAAACTATCCTACCTCAGGGTTGAAAGTGAAAACTTGAGCTTCACCAGGGAGCTCTATCAATGCATCAGTAGCTTTCGCTTCTGTAAAAAACAAAGTGGTTGAAATGTAAATACTTGGCCTGCTCTCTCTCTCTCTCTCTCTCCCCTCCTATCCCCACCCCGTGTGTGTGTGTGTGTGTGTGTGTCTAAGAGGAAGGGAGAACCTGGGGCTTCCTTTGTGTTTTTATGTTTCCTTGCGGTAGGCAAGTCAAGGCAAATTCTTAGGTTTTTTTGAAGCTTAAGTCCCCCCAAAAGTCTCAGCTAATTACCCTGAGTTGGTCATTACATAATGTATATGTGAATGAAAGAACACTGTACCCCATAAATATGTACAGTTGTGAAGCAATCAAAAAACAACAAAAATTGGAATAAAATGCAGAAAGGCCAATCCCTTAACACAAGTAGAGGGGCTTGAATAAGGGAGCAGAAGTACATTTCTGAGCCTACATAGCCCTAAGGCAAAGTTTATAGTCTCTGAGCCCGTTTCCTTATTCGGGAAAGGCAGATAACAATAATAATATCTGCTTTACGCAATGCAATTGTTTATAAAATAAGCCCCCCACCCCTACCATCTACAATCTTCTTTTCTAACCAGAAAGAAGTTAAATAGGGATAGGGCAAGCCAGGTGAGCGCACAATTAACTGTCCCTAAAGTCACCTCTGCTTACATTATATTTTTTTAAATAATTTTTTCTTAATAATGCATTCTCCTTACCAAAAAGAAAAAAGTCTCAAGGCTTCTCACTGTGTCCTGACACTTTAGCTTTTTCTAAAACAATTATCTGGCCTTTACCAGAGATAAGTGAGTGAGTGATGTTTGCCAGTCAGTGAGCCCCTCCCTTCTAGGAGTCCCTGTCTCCAAGAAGAGGTTTGGAGTAGGTGATTGGGAGATTTCATTTAGCTAAGCATTTTTGAGTCCTTAATTTGGGCCTTGGTCTAATGATACCCATTAATTAGTGGGCTCTAACTGGTGAGTTATGTCTTCAAATAGTTAAACTTGTTAGTATTTGCAGCTTATAAAGTAGTCTCCGCAATAGGTTTGTCTCTTCTCACCTCCTACCCAGCTAGGGCTAAGCTGAAGCTGAAGCCAGGAGTCAAGGACATACTCCAGGTCTCTCCCCTTTGGGTGGTAGTAACCCAACCACTTGTGGCATCATCTGCTACTTCCCAGAGCACACACTAGCAGGAAGCTGGAATTGGGAGTGGGGCCAGGACTCAAGCTCTGGCATTCTGACGTGAGTTGTGGGTGTCCCAATTGGCATCTTAATGGCTAGGCCAAAAACCTGCTCTGAGGACAATACTTCATAGGGATGCGATATACAGATTTGTGAAGTGCTTTGTCATCTATGACATACTTTACAATAGTGAGATTTCCTTATTTTTGATTTGCTTGTACAACGTTACATACTAGTTTCAGATCTGTCAGTTATTTTACCCCAGAATTGAAATGGAAAGCTGGAAAGATTGGTGGAATTGTGTCCGGAAGCCTAAGAGCTAGGAGAGTTACAACAAGATTGAAATTCATCCACCAGAAGCGAATGAGATAGAAGGGTTAACCCCCTTAATTACTATGATCACCTGCATGATGCCGACTCTCCCAGTTAGGCTGGCCACTGACCCATCACGAGGATGGCCATCACAGATGGGATCATCTCCTCTACAAGCAGTTTCGTGGAACTGGAACTCAGGAGGCATAAATTTAGTCTTCTGCCAGAAGTTAGCATGTGATCTAAAGTTAATCAATCAGCCATTCTGAGCCTTGGTTTCCACTTCTGTGAAATTATGGATGCTTGGGGCCGCCGCCTGCAGTGCCAGCATCCCATATGGGTGCTGGTTCAAGTCCCTCTGACATAAATAAAGTGGACACTTCCAATCCAGCTCTCTGCTGTGGCCTGGGAAAGCAGCGGAAGATGGCCCAACTCCTTGGGCCCCTGCACCCACATGGGAGACCCGGAAGAAGCTCCTAGCTCCTGGCTTCAGATCAGCACAGCTCCGGCTCTTGCAGCCATCTGGGGAGTGAACCAGTAGATGGAAGACATCTCTCTCTCTCTCTCTCTCTCTCTCTCTCTCTCTCTGCCTCTCCTTCTCTAATTCTGACTTTCAAATAAATAAATCTTTTTAAAAAGTAGAAGAAATTATGGCTGCCAGTAAATACCTTCCGTGTGTCTTATTTTGTGTCACTGCTGATTCCCGTTCCAGCCATTCCTCCCAGTGATAGACTTGAGGTGGTTGTTTCCCTTTCATTGCATTGTTTAACAATACATTTTTTAGGCTTCTCAAATTTATCTGCAACAAAATTTTAAACTGTTCTTTATTTTGTGCCTACCTATCATTACATTTTCAGTTAGTCCAAATGCCAGATCTGGCTTTTATAATTTGATGTTTGAAAGGAACTTCCAAAGGAAATTTAAAGAGACTGATAATTAAATTTGTCAGTTCAGAGACCAAGTTAGGCAGATTTTTTTAATAACAAGCACTATTTTCTCAACATGGTCTAAATTGATGACACCAAAAATGATTGTGTTCTAAGATTATGTATCTCTAGACCATAGAATGAGACTTCTGATTTAATTAAATCAGATCAAATGAGAAGGTTTTTTTTTTCTTCAATAACACATTATCATACAAACAAGTATATTTTAGAGATGAGACAAAGCAATAACCTAAACTCATTTTTGCAGAGAAATTCTGCTTAGGAGAATCAGATAAGTAATAATATCATGATGTTAAAACGGATAAGGGGTAGGCATTGTGGCACAGTGGTTTAAGCCACTGCTTATGGTGGCCACATCCCATGTCAGAGTGCCTCATTCAAATCCTGGTTACTCTGCTGTGGGTCCAGCTTCTCGTTAATGTAGCTGGTAGGCAGAAGATAATGATTCAAATGCCCGGGTCCAGGCCACCCGCATGGGAGAGCCAAATGGAGTTTCTGGCTCCTGGCATCTGCTGGCCTAGCCTTGGCTATTATGGTCACTGGGGGAGTGAACCAGCAGATGGACAATCTCTCCCCTACACCGCCAATTCTCTGTCTCGGCTTGTTATTCTGCCTTTTGAATAAATATGTCTTTTTTTTTTTTTTTTAATCCTGCTAACATTGGTGAACTGATCTTCCAAGGAGACTGGAGAAAGTGCTCTCCCCTGGGATGATTAAATGTGAACCAATCTAGTGGGGCTATTCCTAAACCAATCTTTCAGAACTAAAGTGAATCAAGACTTCCCTATGATGTCGCATACCTTTGCATCATTTAATTGTTTACCTGTCAACCATACTTGGCTGCTATCAAGGCCAAACAATCAGGAAGCAGAAACTCTGAAAATATTTGGGGACCAGAAGACTTTTAAAAATTTTTATTTATTTATTTGAGAGAGAGGAGGAGAGAGAATCTTCTATTGGATGACTCCTCAAATGCTAGCGATAGCTGAGATTCGGGTTAAGGCCAAAGCTGGGAGTTGGGAACTCAATCCAGGTCTCCCATGTTGGTGGCAGTGCCCCAAGAACTTGAGCCACCATCTGCTTCCTCCCAGCTCTGCATCAGTAGGAAGCTGGAATCAGAAGCAGAATTGGAACTTGAACCCAGGCCCTCTAATGTTCTTGATAAAGGCCCAGGATGCAGGTTTCCCAAATGATGTTTTAACTGCTGCATCTAATGCCTGTCTTCCCAAGATTTTCTTGAGCTAGAATCAAGCAGGATGAGGTCTGAGCACTGGGTTTTGCAACTAACCACTTCTTGAGGCCATGCTATTATCTATTGTGTTGGGAACACTGCTACTGGTATAAAAATCAGATTCTGTTAGCAAGAAAGAGGAACAAGTGGCTTTCGGTTAGGCTACACTGTCTTCCACATATAGTATCCAGCATACTCATATCTGATTTTCTTTAAATCATGTTCAATTATGATTTCCAACTTGTGTGCCATTTCTTACAAATTACAGAGCTATTAAAAAGAAACTCAATGTAAAATGCAAAAGAAATCACCTTTCTTTTGAACATTACCGAGGTATGTGAGAGACCAGATTATGCTACTCCAAAGCATGAAGAATTATTTAGCTATAGATAATTAAGAAGCAGATACAGGAACACTCCTTGCCCTTCCTTTATTTGCATAAAAGCAGAAGAGTTGTTTACAAAAGCATGAGGTATCCTGCTCTCTTCTCTCCTCCTCTCTACCCCTGCCTCCTTCACCAGGAAAATAAAGATTAGTCACTGAAGACAACTCTGGACATCTTTCAGTCTGAGGATGGTACAAGAGGACTTTACATTAGCAAATGCTACTAACCAGCCTTATCTGCTGTTTTTATTCACCTCCCTACAAGTTTTGCACCTATAGAATCAGTCTTTTTCCTTTGTCCTACCATTTCCCCACATGTGCCTTCCTTTGTGGAAGATGCTATCCAAGTCGGACTTCAAGTCTGGTTTCTCAGTCACTGCTCATTCTCTGGTTTCTCCCATGTATATATGAAGTGTTCATGTTAATAAACCTCTGTTTCTCTATGTGAATCTGTCTTTCCTAACAGGAATTCATTCCAAGAAAAACCCATAGGGGTTATTCTTCCCCTATAGATAACTACTATGGAATCATAGAGCTCTCCAGAAAAGTCAGTATTGTATACTATTATTTTTCTAGCTTGTCAGTTTTTCTTAAATTATGATATCCAAAGTAAAAACATTGTGGTTTCAAGCCCTGCATTTGTTTTGCAGCAAGACTCCTAGCCAGCAGCTGAGTATCTACAGAGATAAGATCCGGCTTCCTAGAGAACAGGGCTGGAAGACCTAGGAAGGATGCTGTGGCCCGAGGTGCTGCCACAGAATGAGATATTAAGCAAGTAAAAAGACGCTCAGGCATAAATAAGACTTAATAAAGAAGCCAAGGCAGAATGCACTGTGGAGGGCCTCGAGAGAAGACTGGGACCTATAGACTCCCCTCAAGTCATGGTCAACACAACAACATGACTATTACCAAGCCAAACCAGCTGCTGATGCTTTGTATTGGTCAGATGTGGCTAAGGAATCAAGGCTGGCTGAATATGCATGTGGAAGATATTAGAATCCACAACTAATAGATGTTGCCAAGATGAATAAATGTGTGAACATGGTGATCTCTGGAATTATTTGTTGCTGAATTTTAATCTGCTTTCAAGATACTCATGTCTTTACATGAGTACTTTTATTCTGACAGCTTCAATAAAGCAACCTTCATGATGTGTTTGCTGCTGTAAGGCAAACTTACTACAGCTGAGGCTGCTAACCTCTCTTCTTCCTGGTAAGAGAAAGTTTTGGCTGGTTACGTGGCTGCCAACTGTTTCCCAGCATCCCTTACGGTGAGATGTAGCCTATAAAAGATCAAGCTTTGCCAGTGAGATGTGAGTAGAAATGACACGTGCATAAGGAAAAGCTGCTTGCTTGAGGCGCCTCTTTCCTTCTTTCCTCTGGCTGGATAATGGTTACAACCACAGTGGCAAACTTGATTCAAAGAATGGCAGAAACGGAGCAGGCACTGAGGCACTGTGGGTTAAGCCACTGCTTGGGATGCCCACATACTGTATCAAAGCACTGTTTCAAGTATCAGATACTCTGCTTCTGATCCAGCTCCCTGCTAATGCACTTGAAAGCAGTGAATTGAGTTCCTGCCATCTGGAGAGGGTTCCTGGCTCCTGGCTCCTAATTTGTCTTGTCCAGTCCCAGTTGTAGCACCCATTTGGGGAATAAATCAGTAGATGAAAGATCTCTTTCTCTTTCTCCTATGTATGTGTCATTCTGGTTTTCAATAACTTTTTAAAAAAGGGCAGAAGCAACACTCTTGATTTCAGGACAATGTCACCAAATAGAACTCCCTCACCAATTTGGGACCATTAAATGAGAGAAATGAACCACCATTTGACTCCTTGTGTTTTGGGGCCTCTATTGCAGCAGTGTGGTTTATACTGTAATTCACTCATTTGTCGAGTATCTGTTTTGTATCAGGAATGGCACTATATGCACTTAGTGCATATCGTATTCCATGTTCTCAACTACTACGTGATCAGGGCAATATCTGTATCCCTATTTTACAGTTTGTTAATTTGAGATTCAGAGAGGCAAGTAACTTACGCAAGATTTCACAGCTACTAATTGGCATAGGGTTCCAAATTCAGGGCTCTTTGCTACATAATCTCTCATATATCTCCCATATTTTGCTAATGAACATTTTAGGAAATTTGTTTTATCTGCTGGTATGGCTTTGAAATACATACTTGCTAAAATGTTCCCTTCCCCATATCCCAATGTCCTAGTGGAAAAATGCAGAAAGTTTATACATGTTGTTTTTAAAGGTAATAAAAAAGTAGATTGGATCATTTCCAAATTATCTTGTTTACTCTTTGCATTCTGTCCACACTTTCTTATTGTAACAATCTTAATGAGGTTATTACCTATGTACCCAAGAACTCATTTTCTTTCATTTTCAAGTTCTCTACTCTGATATATAACAGAGGGGTCGCTTTGAAGTTGTTTTAAGAATTTACTTTTCAGATACATAAGGATTTTTCTGTTCATACATCTTTTTGAACTATAAAAAATTTCTTTCATCAGAGTTTTGTGGTTTTCCTCATTTAGATCTTGAATATATGTTGTTGGATTTATTAAGTATTTCATTTTTGGGATTTTTTAATATAAATGATATTTTGTTTTAAATTTCAAACTCCACTTGTTCAAATTGATATATAGGAAAACAAATTTTTTTCATTATTTTGGTTTTATGTAGGCAATCACGTCATCTGTGATCAAAGACCATTTTATTATTGAAGTTTTTTTACTCAATACATAATTCAAGTTATTTGCTGTTCAGGAAAGTATAAGTGTTTTCTAAATCAAAGATTTAAGAAGACAGGACAATTTTCTGTATATAGATACATAATCAATCTAAACCATCTCAAATAAAATGTATTTTGAGCCTCTACTCTAGCATAGGAGTCATTTTAATGTCTACGGGAATGAAAAAGCAAAAGGTGTCATCCTTTCCTACAGATAACTTAAGATCAAGTTAGTGAAGGGCGACAACCACATCTGGGCTATAACTGGTCATACCAAATTTGTATCATTTACTTTCTTTTGGTCTATTACCTTACCTATAAAACAGACAGGTTAAATATGACAAAAAAGGGCAGTCCTAGTTAAAACTGATACCTGATTCTAAGAAAAGGCGCAGTAGACATATTTATCATCTACCCAGAATCTACTGCTTCATAATGGAAACCTCAGTGAGTGTCTTCCAAATCTATGGAGCCATGAATATTGGGAAGCAAACACCACTTTCAATCCCAGAGGTAGCGTATGACTGGTTTCAATAAAATCATTTGTTATTTAAGATTTTTCTTTACTCATCACATAAATAAAAACTATTCTCCTTGCCAGTGATTGTTTCAGAGATAGCCATGGGATTCAACTCAGAAACTGACAAGTGAGAAGACATAGAAATATGTTGAGTGAGTGGATTTTTGGAAAAATTTTTCCTTCTCCAAACACAGAACCACAAATAGAAATAATTTATCATCTTTTGTCTGTTGTGCTGTTGATGGTAATCTTGCCATTCTGAGGATGACAATAATATAGAGCATAGGAGAGCCAACAAATATCAAGAACTGGAATTCTTGAGCCCATGAGTTAACTGTGTAATCCACCATATGATTTTCTGCTTTGTCATTAAATAACCTTCCTTATTATTCAAACTAAATTGTTCAGGTTGAGTCAGCGTATCTGCAATTTGTGTGTGGCCATAACAGATTTAAGATACACAAGACAACAACGATGAAGGTATCTGTAGGAAACACTGATTATCACAATTGACACAACTCACAGACATTCTTGTTGGATATAGTTTGCAGATATTTTCTCCCACTCTGTAGACTGTCTCTTCATTCTGCTGATTATTCCTTTGCTATACATAGATTTCTTACTTTGCTTTGATCCAATTTGTCTACTTTTGCTTTTATTGCCTATGCTTTTAAGGTCTTATCCAAACAATCTTTGCCCAAATTAGAATCCTGAAAGATTTTGTCTATATTTTCTAGTTTCATATTTTCTAATCTTACATGTAATTCTTTAGTCTATTTTGAGTTGATGTTTGCAAACTGTGAAAGATGGGGGTCTAGTTTCATTCTCTGCTGGTTTTCCCAGCACCACTTATTAAAGAGATTATCCTTTTCACAATGTATGTTCTTTGTGCCCTTGTGGAAAATCAACCGACCATAAATACATGGATTTATATCCGGGCTCTCTACTCTATTCCATTGCCCTATGTTTCTGTTTTTATCCCAGTACCATGCTGTTTTGATTACTATTACTTTGTAGCATATTTTGAAGTCAGGTAGTGTGGTATCTCTAGCTTTGCTTGTTTTGTTCAGGACCACATGGCTATTTGGGATCTTTTGTATCTCCATGATGAATCTTAGGAATTTTTTTCCATTTCTTTAAAAAAGGACACTTTTTAAAATAAGAATTGCACCGATTTTATAAATTTATTTGGGTAGGATGGACATTTTAAAAAATTTAATCTTCCTATCTGGGAACACAGAGTATCTTATAGTTTGGGAGAATCTATTTCAATATTTTTCATCAGTGTTTTACAGTTTTAATTGTAGGACTCTTTCACCTCCTTGGCTGAATTCACCTCTTGGCATTTTATTTTTGTAGCTCTTGAAAATGGAATCAATTTAAAAAAAAATCTTTTTCAGGTAGCTTATTATTGGTATTTATAAATTCTACTGATTTCTGTATGTTGATCTCATATTTTGCAACTTTACTGAATACATTTATCAGTTCTAAAATTTTTTTGGTAGAATTGGAACCCAACCCTGCAAGGCCTTTGATGTGATAAGGCCTTAGTCTCCCACAGTGTATCAGAGTACCTCTCTTACCTTAAAGTTTCATTGAAAATCAACCTCTTACTAAAATTAACTTGCTAACTCGAGGGAGTGGTGGAGCTGGCCCAAAAGTTTTCCTGATCACAAGAATCAAAAGGTCATTTATCTCCTCTGCAGTTAACATTCTGCTGTTCAGTCTTGGTTTGAGGGGTATTTCCAGGAGGCCCAGGCCCTGAACAAGAAGCAACTACCACCTGACAGACGGAAATCCACTTTGCCATAAGCAAAATTCCCAAAAGAATACCATATTGCTGACCAATCAAAAGAGGACCAAAAGCACTGCAGACCAACAAGATCTCTGAACTCAGGCAGGACATACACCACACGACCTCAACTTCAATCTATAAAAACCAGGAGGAGGTTCTTACCTGATCCCTAACCCCTTGAGGAATCTAG
Source organism: Lepus europaeus (assembly GCF_033115175.1). Classification (NCBI taxonomy): domain Eukaryota; kingdom Metazoa; phylum Chordata; class Mammalia; order Lagomorpha; family Leporidae; genus Lepus; species Lepus europaeus. Next base: position 50,881,661 of record NC_084836.1, read on the forward strand.
AAATTAAGTGATGCATGCTTGACATCTTGTTCTGCTCTTCACAAACAAATGCCTACTTTCTTCCAGCACTTTCATGTCAGTGATTGACTTGCTGTGTATCGGGCAAGTGGAACAGGGTTTTCACGGTTCTACAATACAGTGTTTAGGTTTTTCTCTGTATATGATCATCTCATTTGTAAACAGGGTTAATTTGGCTTTCTCCTTTCCAACTTGGATGACCTTCATTTATTTCTCTTGCCTAATTTCTCTGGCTATGACTTCTAGTATCACATTGAATTGATGTGGTAAAAGTGGGCATTCTTGTTTTTTTTCTGTATCTTTGAGGAAAAATTTTCAGCTTTTCCCTGTTTAGTATTAGGTTAATTGTGGATTTATCGTATATATCTTTTATTATATTGAGGTATATTCCATTAATACCTAATTTGTAATACGCAGTTTTTTATCATGAAGGGATGTTGAATTTTATCAAATGCTTCCTGCCTCTATTGAAATGACCATATAGTTATTGTCCTTCATTTTGCTGATGTGATGTATTGTGCTTATTGATTTGTGTATGTAAACCATACTTGCATCCTCAGATAAATTTCACTTGATCATGGTGTGTATAGTCTTTTTTTTTTATGTGCTATTAGATTCAGTTTGGGAGTTTTTAGTCAGGATTTTTGCTTCTATCTTCATCAGAGATAAGGTCTGCAGTTTGCCACTGTTGCTGTGCCCTTCTCTGGTTTGGGAATCAAGGGAATGTGGGCTTCTTGGAATGAGTTTGGAAGAGATTTCTCCCTGTCAATTTTTCAGAACAGCTTGCGAATAATTGGTTTTAGTTCTTTGTTAAAAGTTTGGTAAAATTCAGCAGTGAAGTCATCATTTCTTGGACTGTTATTCAATGAGACAACTTTTATTTATAATTCAGTCTCATTAGTAATTATTGGTATGCCCAGGCTTTCTATTTTTTCATGGTTTAGGCTTGGTAGATTGCATGGTCCTAGGAATTTATCCATTTCTTCTAGGATTTCCAATTTTTTTGGCATGTAGTTATTCAAAATGGTTTCCAAAGATCTTTTATATTTCTTTGGTATCAGTTAAATGTTATTTTTCATTCATTCAGCATTTATTTGATCTTCTTTTGACAGTCACAGGTTTATTTTCCTTCGAGGAACCAAAGGTTTTCCTTTATCCCTCAGTCCACATGGTTTGTGTGGAGGTGACCCACTCTCAGCTCCAGGGTAGGATAAATGACCTAGATTTAGCTGCTCAGTGTACCCCATGCCTTTGGTCAGCATACTAATTCCATGATGGGCATTGTGATGGATTTTATGGCTCCATGGCGTATTTAAAAGAGACAACTGAAAACAGAATTGCTCTTGCCTGTCATGTTGGCAGAGATGCCAGTTTGGAGCTGCTGGTGCCCATCTATGATCACAACCAACAAAGAAAAACAACAGAGCCATGAGTTGGAAAGATGGAAAGATTAAGGCCCAATGATAGTTTTTAACTGCCTTGGCCTAGTTATAGCTAAATCGAGTTGCACCTTTCCATTATGTGAGAAAATACATCTCTTTTTTCTTTTCAAAAAAAAAAAAAAAAAAGAAAGAAAGAAAGAAAAGGAACACTGATAGAGAGAGAGAGAGAGGAAGGAACAGATATATTCTATCCATTGATTCATTCTCCATGTGGCCACAACAGCTAGAACTGGGCCAAATGGTAGAAGCCAGGAGCCAGGAGCTCCATCCAGGTCTCCCAAGTGGGTGGTAGAGACCAAAGTATTTGAGCCTCATCTGCTGCTTTCCAGTCACATTAGCAGGGAGCTGGACTGGAAGCAGAGTAGTCAAGACTTGAACATTATGGGATCCTGGCTTCCCAAACAGCAGTTTAACTCTCTGTGCCAGAACACCTACCCCTGTTTTTGTTTTCTTCTGCTTAAACTAGTTGCTCTTAGTTTTCTTAACAAGCTAAGGGTAGCTGTGAAGATGATAATTTCATCAGGGAAGAATATGGATCAATACTTTTCCCATTTGAAATTTTTTCTGAGATAACTTGAAGCTCATATCTAAATCTCTCATATGCAATTTAAATCTCTCATATATAATCCTCTAGCTCCTTAGGTGCTGTGGCAGAAACTTAAAAACTGCATTCAAAAAGGAGAAAAAGCAGAGGGATTGTATTTGATATTAATAATCTTACATGTAGAAGGGAAATACCTGTGTGCCATTCTAACAAAGAGCAGAATACTCTGGAGACATGACAAGACAAAAGAGAGGGGGCTGGGGCAATGGGTGGTAAATTATAAGAAAGTAACTGGCAAGTATATGGGGGAAATTAGTGTAAGATGAGAGTTGTCTTACTAAGCTTCATTTGTACAGACTCATCTTGGCATCAGTTCCTCATTCTTGGTGATAAGAATGTTCTATTCAACCTGGTACAGGGAAGTCATCTTTCTCATAAGAAATTTATGCCCTACTTCAAGGTAGAAAGCAGGAGAGTGGCAGGCACCAAGATGGCAGACTAGGAAGGGAGCTTACTGCTCTAGTCTAGGGGAAGATAGTTTAAAAAAATGGAGAGAGTGCAGTCTCAGGGAAGAGTGGGGGAGAAAATGACAGTGGAAACTCTACATAAATTAGAGGGTACTGTGGACCAACGTGGAGAGTGTGGATGAGCAAAATTCTGGATCCCAGCAGTCAAGATTCTCAGCACCAGCTTTGGAGGGTGAGGTGAAACCAGATTGCAGATAAAGCTGAGGAAAGAGCCTACTGTGAGTCTGCCTTGGAGCCCTAAAGATGGACAGTATACTCGCCAACTGAGAGGAAAGAAAGGCAGCATAGTTCTCTCTCCCTGACCACCTGGCACCAATGTCTTGTAACTAGCAGAGAGCAGTTAGGCATTATTTTGGACATAGGTAACAGCTGCATCAGCTTGTACCTGCATGCCCAGCAACCAGTCAAGAGGAGACACCTGAGTCTGGCTAGGGGCATTGACAGGGGGCTTGGTACTCATGACTGTGGGAGCCATGTGTGCTGGGACTGTGAAAACACTGTAGCAGTGTGTGAGGGTGGACGGTGTGGCTGGGTCTTTGGGCAGTCACTGTGAGTTGTTCCACATGCTCAGGGCTCCCTGATTCCCTGGTGAGAGTCATTGCTGCAGGATCTGTGCTCACACCAAGGACTGTGCAGATCTTTTGTGCAGCTCTTGTCTCAGCACGGATGAATATTATACCCACTGGGACTAATGCCCCAGCATTGGTCTTCTTGGAGGAAAGGAGGTGTGAGACTATACCAACAGAACTGAACAAATTTCCTTGATGATAAGAGAGAGGGGGGGGGAGAGAGAGATTGACTGATTTACCATGTCCAATTTAGAATTCACCTTGGAACACTTTATCTTTTACCCTAGAGAACTGAACAGAGCTCCTTGGTCAACCCAGCACATGCCTCAGGGTATTCACTAAAAGAGAAGACACTCCACTAATCCTCAGAGGCATAGAACAAAGGTAAAAGCCATCACAGGGGGAAAAAATAAACCAACAAGTATCTCTGCAAATGCCTAAAAATAAATGTAGCAATTCAAGAATAAGGAAGACAACATGATGTGCCCAAAGGGACACAACAGCTGAATACTACAATGTGAAGAATGAAGAATTGAAGAAATGCCAGAAATGATTGGAAGTAATCAGAAGCAAATCCACAAAGAAATCTGTACGTGACATGAAAGAAAAGTTTTGCCATGAAATTGAGATTTTATAGAGAAATCAAAACAAAATATTGGAAATGAAGAATTCCATAGAACAAATAAAAAATGTGATGGAAAGCCTTAACAGCAGACTTGGTGAGGCAGAAGAAAGACTATCTGAGTTAGAAGACAAATCTCTGGACATTTTAGAGTCAGATAAAAAAAGAAGAAGTTAGAAAACTAAAAAACGGTGTTGGAGATCTATGGGATACTATCAAACCACCTAATATATGGGTCTTAGGAAGTCCTGAAGGCGTGGAAAGAGAGTATGCATTAGAAGGCATTTTTAGTAAAATAATCACAGAAAAACTTGCCTAATTTGGAGAAAGGGATGTCCAAGTACAGGAAGCACACAGCATTCCTAATAGACATGATCAGAAAAGATCTTCACCATGATACATTGTAATCAAACTCTCCACAGTAAATCATAAAGAAAAGATTCTAAAATGTGCATGAGAGAAATGCCAGATTGCTCTCAAAGGATCTCCAATTAGACTCGCAGCTGATTTCTCATCAGAAACCCTACAGGCTAGGAGAGAATGAGATATATTTCAAGTCTTAAGAGAAAAAAAAAAAAACAAACTGTCAATCCAGAATACTGTACCCTGTAAAGCTCTCATTTATGAATGAAGGTGAAATAAATACCTTTCATAACAAACAGAAATTGAAAGAATTTGTCACCACTCATACAGCCTTACATATGCTTAAGGATGTGCTATACACAGAAACATGGTCATCACTTTGAAAGAAGGTGAAGGCAGGAAATCTCCCAATAAAGATACAAAGGAAATCCAAAATAAACAATAGTAATATTTATGAAAAAACAGCAGGGCCAAGCTGTTACTTATCTATAGTACCTAAATGTAAATGGTTTCAACTCTCCAGTTAAAGTTTACAGACTGGCTGAAGGGATTAAAAAACAAAACCTTCTATTTGCTGCCTATAAGAAACAGATATCCCCAACAAAGGTACACACAGACTGAAAGTGAAAGGATGGAAAAAGAATTTCCATGCTAGCAGAAACCAAAAAAGAGCTGGTGTAGCCATCTTTATATCAGACAAAACAGACTTTAACACAACATCTGTTAAAAGAGACAAAGAAGGACACTACGTAAGGGATCAATTCAATAAGAAGATGTGACTATAACAAATACATACACAACTAATTAAAGGCACCTGGCTCTTTAAAAGAAATGTTGATGGATCTAAAGGGAAACATAGATCCCCATACAGTAATAATGGGGGACTTCAATACCCCCACTTTCAGCAATGGACAGATCAACCAGACAGAAAATCAGTAAGGAAACAGAAGAGTTATTCGACCCAATAGACCAATGGACCTAATGGATATCTAGAGAACTTTTCATCCTACAGTTGCAGAATACACATTCTTCTCACCAGCACATGGAATTTTCTCTAGGATAGACCACAGGCCAGGGCATGAGCAACTCTCAGCAAATTTGAAGGAATCCGAATCATATCATGCATCCTCTCTGACCACAATGGACTAAAGCTGGAGATCAACAACTTGAGAGTCTCTAGAACAGTGGGTCATAGAAGAAATCAAGCAAGAAATCAAAAAACTGTTGAGAAACATTTTTTTTTCATACTGTTTTTTAAAATCTTGACTTAGTATAGAGTTAATCTTCTGCATATAAAGTTAATTGAAAACAGATCTTGGAAAAAAATAAGAATGGGAATAAGAGAGGGACGAGGAAGAAGGGTGGGGGTGGGAGTGAGAGGGTGGGTACGGTGGGAAGAATCACTATCACTATGTTCTTAAAGTTGTATTTTTGAAATTCATGGAGTTTGTACACCTTAAATCAAAGGTTTCTGGGGAAAAAAGGAGAGGAAAGAAAAAGTCCTTCCTGATTTCCTTTTCTCAGTGGCTTAATTCAGCTCAAATTAACCAATGTGCCAAAGTGGCATATTTTAGGGTGGCTTTTTCTGAGCCCTTTCACAGTCTACCTCTTGTTTTCCTATAAGGAGCAGTGTAAAATATATTATTGCTCCTTAATGATACTTTGTTAAGTTGTTATTTACTCTCATCTTGGAATGAAAGGTTACAATGGTAATTGGGTGACTGTGACTTTCTAACAGGAAAACAAATCACCCAAACTCTTTAAAATTCATATTCACTTCATAGTACATTGGTTTTTGTTAGCCATGCATCATACATGCACACACTTATTCACATATATTACAAAAGGAAACTAGAATATCCCACAGATAGTTCAATAGTGAGATCAAATCCGTGCCCATTTGTTAGTCCATCCTCTTTCATGTACATGCTACTTCTAGGTACACAAAAAGCCTCAATCCAAACATCTGTATATTTACCATATAATCCTCCTGCTGGATTTATTTTGGGTTTAGTTCTCAAAGATGCATTCTAAAGTCTTTAACTGATGCTTCAAAAACAGACTTTAGATATCCACGCTTTGTTCTGAATTCTAGGAAGAGGGCTTCTGAATACATTTTTAAAAATCTGAACAAGAGCAATTTCATCTTTCAATAGTCACTGTAAAAATATTTTGCATATTCTTTACGTGACTTTCTTACAAAAAGTATTGGAATGGGCTGTCTAATGTTTGGAGAAAAAAAAAAAGACCTTGTAGGGCTGTCATTAACTAGAGTATGACTCCCTCCCCCAAATCCCAGGATAATCCTTTCTGAAAGCCTGGGGGAGTTTGTGGAATTGTTATGACATTCAAAGTGTTCTCAGGGCTTTGAGCCACAGAGAGTACTTTTCCAGTATTGTAATTTATCTATGATCTTTTTATTGCTATGTCCTCTGAAATACGCAAGAAGACAAAGTCAACGTGGCTTGTTTTCTCTAACTTGTTTTCTTTTGAGAAGATAGCTTTTGGAAGAGAAAGGTGGGTATTTCTGCCCTATCTCCATTTAGTGCCATTTCCGGTGAGGGACACCAAACAGATTAGGGGCCCTAAACACATACAGTACATCTGGTCCTTTGTCATGCTCACGGCAGTCTTTACTTATTTCCTAATATTCTGGGTCCCATGCCTGGGTGTATCAGTCAGGGTGACCATCACAGCAGGTTTGATAGAGCTGGCGCTCTGGGCTTGGCTGCAGATTTGCTTAGTGATGATGCAGCGTCTCAGGTCCGTGAGTGGTGCTGGAATGACCTGGAGAGGTGGAATACATCGTGAGGACCATGAAGAGGTCAGAGATACTGTACACAGCTCTGCAGAGGGGCCTCTGCAGACAAGACTGTGTAGAGTCATCACCGATCATTAGCGAGTTATCAAGCATGACTTCATTCCAGAGTTAACATCTCAGACCTCAGTACTACAGCAACAGGATTTGTGGGGGCAGAAGGAAGTATCTTTTTGGCGCCTTGGCCACTTCCCAAGTTTGTATGAGTCACTGTGAAGGGCAGTGCTGGCCTCCATGGGAATAGGAAGACGAGAGAGGAGAGAGAGGGCCAGGAGAAGAGGCAGGCAGCACAAGCTTCAGACAGTTTGCTGGTCTTGTGGTTTTGCCAAACGTGGCTCTGTTTCGGAGCTAAGCCCCTCAGGAACAGCTAAGAGAAACACGCTCTGAGTTTATTCCCCTCTGCAGTTTGACTCCTGTCTCAATTTTTTTTTTCCTCCTTGTGGTCCTATCTGAGTTTGTCTACTCCCTACAAGTCCAGAAGCAGTTTCATGATGAGAACTGTTATAAAGTAGATTGGCAAGCAACAAGTAAACCCAAATGCTCCTGCTTCAGGTGAAAACATGTATATGGCTCTCATGACGAAATCCAGCGATTCAGTTGAATTATAAGACAGTCCAAGAAGAGTCTGCCTTCCAGAGGAGGATTCCTCCGACTGCTAGCTGGCTACCAGGCCTCTGTTAGTAAGGCACAGAGAGTAACTCAACTTGATGAGTGGCTGGTATTATTTGGAAAAGGGAATTGTTCCAAAAAAAAAAAAAAAAAAAGGAGGGACAAAGAATATACAGATTTATTTAATAAGTTTGCCAATTTTGACCTCTGGGTGATTGTTATTAAGATAAAAGTTAACTGGGGCCAGCACTGTAGGCTGGCCTACAGCACAGCATAGGAGGTGAAGCCACCGCCTGCAGTGTCAGCATCCCATAGGGGCGCCAGTTCATATCCTGGATGCTCCACTTACAATCCAGCTCTCTGCTAATGCCCGGGAAAGCAGTAGAAGGTGGCCCAAGTCCTTGAGCCCCTGTACCTGCATGGGAGACACAGAGGAGGCTCTTGGCTTCTGGCTTTGGATCGGTTCAGCTCCAGCCATTGCAGCCAACTGGGGAGTAAACCATCGGATGGAAGACCTCTCTCTCCCTCTCTCTCTCTCTCTTTGCCTCTCCTTCTCTCTGTGTGTAACTCTGACTTTCAAGTAAATAAATAAATCTTTAAAAAAAGATACAAATTAACTTAAAATGTATTCTGAATAGCATACAAATTCTGGGACTACTAGATAACATAAAACCAGAATCAGAAAATCTTTCTCCATAGGTTAGACTTTCCCATAATTCAAAATGAAGAGAGAACTCATGATACTGAAAACATATGAAACTGCCTCACTGCCATAGAATTTTGAGTCACTTCCAATAAAATACTTTCTTTAATGTCTGGACAAAGATCTCTTGCCAAACAGGTCGGCAGAAGGCAGGAAGTGTAAGCTCTGGATGACCTGCCCACATGTCTAGGCATGCCAGGTCCTGCTCAGCTATTTAATTATCAACCTCTGCTTGTAGCTTCAAAGCCCAGCGTGCAGATTCTGCACAAAAGCCCACTTGAGGATATGCTGTGCAGTCTGCTGGAATAAAAGTCAGGAATCACTGTCGCAGTTCACATCATCTAGTCTCAAAGGCTTCTGAAGCTCAGGACGCAGATCATGGCTAAAAGACTCAGGAGAGGATACTTAAGGATAGTGTAGTATTTCCAAACTATTTTATTTGTTTATTATCTATCTACCCTCTGTCTCAAAGCCATGGGGGGGGGCAGAAATGGAGATAGAGACAAAGAGAAATCTTCCATCAGTGATTTACTCCCCAAATGCCTGCAACAGCTAGGACTGGGACAAGCTGCAACCAGGAGCCTGGAACCCCATCTAAGTCTCCTCTATCAGTGGCAGGGACCCAAGTATTTGAACTATCACTTGATGCCTCCCAAGGTGCACATTTTCAGGAAACTGGAACCAGGACTTGAACTCAGACACTCTGAAGAAGGATGTGACTCAATGGCATATTAACTGCTGTGTCAAATGCTTGCTCCTTAAATTATTTGTAAGTGGCTAATGAGCATTAGATGGTAATTATTTTAATAATTCATGAATATATTAACATTTTTCATAAGATCCTTTTATAGATTAATGAGATTTATTCCCTGAATTTATTAATATTTGGGAAGGCCAGTCCTAAAATGTAAAAAATAATGAGTATTGATGATACTATCACAAAGAACAAATGTTAACATTTATTCTCTTGAGTTTTTTGGTTTTTGTTTTTTAAAATCACTATATTTTCTTTGCTTAGCCCATAGTTTTCCTTTTCCTCAAAGATCAGCATCATCTGATATTTATATCCTAATTATATTCTTGTACTTTATTTATTTTGTCCTTTGACACAACTTGAAAATATTATGCACAAATGTCCTGATCAACTGCATTATATAGTCTAATTATTATGTTTTGGAAACCCCAAAACCTGGGTCCACTCACTCAATGGACAGCAAGCCAGTCACTGATGTCTGCGTGATGGAAGAAGGTAGCTGTTTATCGCAAAGTGTGGAGCAAGGATGTGGGAAGCTATTGCTTGATTCCAAGACTCTCTGAGGTGTTAGGTGTGAAGGTTCTTATAGACTGAAGTCAGAGATGAGATGCGTGCGTGGCTCCTGTGTGGGTACCTGGTTGGTCTGCAGTGTTAATGGCCCTCTTCTGATTCATCAGTAATATATCCTTTGGGGGAATTTGGGAAATCATGGAAAAGTGAGCTCAAGTCTGTTACGTGAAAGATCCTTCTTGCTCAGGGTTGAGGTTCCTGAGAAAGCCCTTAAGACAAGGCTGAACATCAAGATGTTATCTGCAAAAAAAAAAAAAAAAAAAAAAGATGTTATCTGCAGGAAAGATAAATACCTCATGAATCTTGTAATCAGGGAGCCTGTAGGGCTGGCTGCACCACTCCCTCCATTCATTGAGTTAATTTTGGTAAGTGGTTGTTTTGCTATCATAAAAGCAGGGCAAGGAAACTTTAAGCAAAGGGAGGGAGCCTGGGAGACCTTGGGAAACTAGGACCTGATAACGTCTAGCATTTGCATGCCAGGCTGTAGAGGGACTGAGTTTCAATTACTCTAGTATTTAAGCATGGAATTTTAATGGGTTTTTTGTTTGGCCTGTTGATCATAAATTGAATAATATTCTGAATTTTCTTAATTGTCATGTTATCTGAAAGTTCTTCTGATTTTCTAAGAAAATAATTACATGGTCCACAAGTGGACATTTTTGTCTCTTCATTTCAAATCCTTATACCTTTTTTTCTTATTTTATTCCTTGGGTTAGGAACTCTAGACCAATGTCAAGAAGCAGGATGATTGTAGGCATTCTTGTCTTCTTTCTTATTTTAATGGAAATGCTTCTGAAGTTTCACCATTTGTACTGATATTTGCTGTCAGTTTTCCATAGATTTACTTCATTAGGAAGGAGTTGCCTTGCACACACATTCTGCGCTCCTCTGAAGCCATCTCCTTGTTTGTGGCAAGTCAAGAGACCATGAGTTCCACAGACTTCAAGAGCAGAAGTAAGAAGGACCAAAGACAATGTTTGGGCAAATGGGCTAAGACACCTTAAGTAAGCTGTGGTAATCATGTGTTTTGCTTTCTGTATCTTAGGGTGCTATGCCATCTTGGGGTTCAGCTTACTGGAGAAAGGCTACCCTGGGCAGGGTTAGCTCTGGCAGTACACTTGCCAGAGGACATGCTCTTCAAATGCAGAGCAACCAATTCAGGGCCCATATCCTCAACCACTCTTCTACTAGGCAAAGCCAGGGTGTCTTTGCCCTTGTCATCCCAGAACCAGGCATCAGACACCAAGGGGCAATTAATTCCTAGGCCCCAAAGCCCATCACAATTATTCAACTTAGCCAGTCCTAAATGTGTCTATCCTGCTTATGTGGCCTCACCCATTTCTTCTCATAAAAACCTTAGTAAAGACCCTTGCCTGTGATTTCCTCTTGCTCTCTGTGCCATCAGATGACCCCGATGGCTTGTGTGGTGTTCTGGGAAGCCTGTTTCTAGCAAACCATGAGTATAACCTTCTTCCTTTGTAGTAGTCATTGACATGTCTGCAAGTTAGCCATGCCTGATTAGAGCAAAAACCAAGTACATTTTAAAATACAGAAGGTCACACATAAATCATGGGCTTATGTGCCCAGTGCTGTTAAGATGTGCGATGTTTCCTTGCAACCAGATTCCAGCCTAAGAATGAGGAAATTGAGGGGAAGGATGAGCGTGCTTGAGTGGGGACTGAAGCAGTTTATACTTTCTAATTTCATACATAATGAATTCGTTGCTGCTCTTGATAGAAAAATATTTTGTTTTTGTCAAAGTACCTTCCCAGGCAACTGATGATTGACACTGCTCTTGCAGCTGTGTGGCCCTCGACAATGAGCACTGCTGAAAAGCTCCTGAGTTTAATTTTTAAGTTAGGAATTTCTGCGTAAATGCCACATGCTCACATTGCTTGCAATGATCCCAGGGGTAGCATCATGTTTTGCTGCCATATACTTACCAGAATGATGCAGTACGTTGTAGTCAGACTGCCTGATTTTGAATTCAGGCTCTGACTTATCTGTGTGGCCTTGGACAAGGTATTTAAGCCCCTCTCCTCTCTTTAGTCTCCACACTTGTAAAATGAAAGTTAATAATAACAGTATTTACTTTATAAAATGGTTGTGGGGAGCAACTGAGAAGTTATTAGTGGGTTTTCAAAATGGCAGTATAGGGAAGGAGCTTACTGCTGTAGTCGAGGGGAGGATAGTTTTTAAAAACGTAGAGAGAGCAATCTCAGTGAAGAGTTAGGGAGAAATGGAAGAGCAAATTCCACAAAAATTAGAGGAACAAAAATTGTGGACCATAAGTGGAAGGTGTGGACACACACAACTCAAGACCCCAGCAGCCTAGAACCCCAGCAGCAGCACTGGAGTGAGGTGAGTCTAGGCTGCAGCAGCCCAAGCCACCGGTAAAGCTGTGGGAAGAGCCTGGTGGGATCCAGCTTGGAGCTGTGAGTGACAGTGTACCTGCCAACCTAGAGAGGAAAAAAGAGGGGGCACGTTTCTCTCCCCAACCTCCTGGCACTGTAACTTAGCCGAGAGAGGGTAAGTACCACTTTTGGACATACATAAGAGCTGCACCAAGTCATATCCGCATGCCCAGCAATCAGTCAAGAAGAGATGCCTGCTTCTGGCTAGGAGAATTGACAGGGGGCTGGATGCGTGTGTCTTTGGGAGCCTTGTGTGCCAGGGCTGTAAAAACACTGTGGCTGCATGGGAGGGCGCAGGCTATGGCTGGGTCTTTGGGCAATCACTGTGGGTGGCTCCACATACTTGGGGTCCCCTGATTCCCTGGTAAGGGTCATTGCTGTGGGATCTGTGTTCACACCGAGATTTCACAGATCATTTGTATGGTTCTTATGGTAGCACAGATTAAAATTCTATCCACTGGGGCTAGTTACCAGGCATTGGTCTCCTTTGAGCAGAGGAGGTAAGAATGAGAATACATCAACAGAGTAGAACAAACTGGCCTTTTAATTACAAAAAAAAAAAAAAAAGAGAGAGAGAGAGAGAGATTTACCACACTCAACTTGGGTGTCACCATGGACAGTCCCCTCACCCTGGAGCACTGAACAGAGCTCCCTGACAACATCCATTACACACCTTTGGGTATTCACTGAAAGAGCAGACACTCTACTAAGCCAAGAGGCATAGTTTAAAGATAAAAGCCAACAGAGGGGGAAAAAAAACAAGTATCACCACAAATGCCTAATAATGAAAGCAGCAATTAAAGAAAGAAGAATAAGGAAAAAACATGACAACCCCAAAAGAACACAACACTTCAATACTAGAAGGTGAAGATGAAGAGATGGAAGAAATGCCAGAAATGGAATTCAAAAAATTGTAGGATTACATAGAAGTAATCAGAGCAAATTCATGAACTAACAATAACCATACATGACATGAATGAAATGTTTTCCCATAAAATTGAGATTTTAAAGAGAAATCAAAATGAAATATTGGAAATGAAGAATTCAATAGAACAAAAAAATGTGGTAGAAAGCCTTAACAACAGATATGGTGAGGCAGAATAAAGAATATCTGAGTTAGAAGACAAATCTTTGGAAATTTTACAGTTAGACAAGGAGAAGGAGAAAAAGAGGAGGAGGAGGAAGAAGAAGAGGAGGAGGAAGAAGAGGAAGAAGAAAAGGGGGAAGGAGAAGAGGAAGAAGAAGGAGAAGAAGAAGAAAAAATTAGAATATTAAAAAATAGTGTCAGAGATTTATGGGATACTAGCAAATGACCCAACATATGGGTCTTAGGAGGTCCTGAAGGTGTGGAAAGAGAGAATGGATTAGAAAGCTTTTTTAGTGAAATAATCACAGAAGACTTTCCCAATTTGGAGAAAGGGACATCCAAGAATAGGAAGCACATAGAACTCCTACTAGAAATGACCAGAAAAGATCTTCATCATGACACATTGTAGTCACTCTCTCCACAGTAAGACATAAAGGAAAGAGTCTAAAATGGGTATGAGATGAACCCCAGATTATTTTCAGAAGGTCTCCAATTAGACTCATAGCAGACTTCTCATGAGAAACCATACAGGCTAGGAGAGAATGGTGAGAAAAAAATTGTCAACCCAGAATGCTCTACCTTGCAAAGTTCTCATTTATGAATGAAGGTGAAACATAGAGCTTCCATAACAAACAGAAATTGAAAGAATTTATGACCATTCATCCAACTTTACAAAAGATGCTTAAGGATATGCTACACAAAGAAGCAAAGTCATCACTACGAAAGGTGAAGGCAGAAAATTTCCCAGTAAAAGTACAAAGAAAATCTGAAGTAAACACTAGGAATATTTATGGAAAAATGGGAGAGCCAAATCATTCCTTACCAATGGTCACCTTGAATGTAAATGACCTCAATTCTCCAGTTAAGATACAGATTGGCTGAATGAATTATAAAAAAGAGACCCATCTATTTGATGCCTACAAGAAACAGATCTCAATAACAAAGATACACGCAGACCAAAAGTGAAAGCATGGAAAAAAATATTCCATGTTAACAGAAACCAATAAAGAGCTGATGTAGCCGTCCTAATGTCAGACAAAATAGACTTTAACACAAAAACTGCTAAAAAAGACAAAAAAGAATACTATATAATGATTAAAGGATGAATTCAACAGGAAGGTGTGACTATAGTAAATGTATATGCACCTAATTACGGGGCACCTGACTATTTAAAAGAAATGTTGATGGAGCTAAAGGGAGACATGGACTCCAAAACAATACTAATGAGGGACTTCAATACTCCCTATAATAGTATTGGGGGGGCCGGTGCCATGGCTCAATAGGGTAATCCTCCGCCTTGCGGCACCAGCATACCAGCTTCTAGTCCCTTTTGGGGTGCCAGATTCTGTCCCGGTTGCCCCTCTTCCAGGCCAGCTCTCTGCTGTGGCCAGGGAGTGCAGTGGAGGATGGCCCAAGTGCTTGGGTCCTGCACCCCATGGGAGGCCAGGAGAAGCACCTGGCTCCTGCCTTCAGATCAGTGCAGTGCACCGGCCGCAGCATGCCAGCCATGGTGGCCATTGGAGGGTTAACCAACGGCAAAAGGAAGACCTTTCTCTCTGTCTCTCTCTCACTGTCCACTCTGCCTGTCAAAAAAAATTAGTATTGGGGGACTTCAATCCTCCACTTTCATCAATGGACAGATCAACCAGACAGAAAATCAGCAAGGAAATAGCATAGTTAAGTGACACGATAGACCAAATGGACCTAACAGATATCTACAGAATTTTTCATCCTACAGTTGCAGAATATGCATTATTCTCACCAGTGCATGGAATTTCCTCTAGGATAGACCACATGCTAGGCCATAAAGCAAATATCAGAAAATTTTTTAAAAAATGAAGTCAAACCATACATTTTCTCTGATCAGAATGGAATGAAGCTGGAAATCAGTTACTCAAGAATCTCCAGAACATATGTAAACACAAGGAGACGGAACAACATGCTCCTGAATGGACAGAGGGTCATAAAAAAAATCTAAAGCTAAATTAAAAAAATTTCTTAAAGACAAATGAAGTTGACAATACAATATATCAAAGCTTATGGGATACTGCAAAAGCAGTGTTAAGAGGAAAGTTTATAGCAATTGTTACCTGCATCAAGAAATTAGAAAGGTACCAAACAAATGAGCTCTCAATGCATCTCAAGGACCTAGAAAAATAATAGCAAACTAAACCCAAAACTAGTAGGAGAAAAGAAATATTTAAAATTAGAGAAAAGCAGAATTGAAACAAAAAAATACAAAAGATTAGCAAAATGAAAAGCTGGTCTTTTGAAAAAATAAACAAAATTGACACACCATTGGCTCAACTAACCAAAAAAAAAAAAAAAAAAAAAAAAAAAAAGAGGGAGAAGACCTGAATCAATAAAATTAGAGATGAAAAAGGAAATTTAACAACAGACACTACAGAAATAAAAAGAATCATCAGAAATTACTAAAAAGAGCTCTATGACAATAAAACAGGAAACCCAGAAGAAATTGATAGATTGCTGGACAACACATAGAACCTACGTAAATTGAGCCATGAAGATATAGAAACCTTAAACAGAGCAATTATCAAGATGGAAACTGAATCAGTAATAAAGATGCTCCCAGCAAAGAAAAGCCCAGGATTAGATGGCATCATTGCTGAATTCTATCAGACTAACTCCAATTCTTCTCAAGTTATTCAAAACAACTGCAAGGGAGGGAATCCTCCCGAACTCCTTCTATGAAGTCAGCATTACCTTAATCCCTAAACCTGAAAAAGATAACAGAGAAAGAATTACAGACCAATATCTCTGATGGACATAGATGCAAAAATCCTCAACAAAATACTAGCCAATTGAATCCAACAACACATCAGAATATCATTCAACCAGAAAAAGTGGAATTTATCCCAGGTAAGCAGGGATGGTTCAACATTTGCAAATCAATCAATGTAATACATCACATTAACAAACTGAGGAACAAAAACCATATGATTATCTCAATAGATGCAGAGAAAGCATTTGATAAATTACAACACCCTTTCATAATGAAAACTTTAAGTGAATTGTGTATAAAAGGAATATTCCTCAACACAATCAAGGCAATTTATGACAAACCCAAGGCCAGCATTGTATTGAATGGGGAATAGTTGAAAGCATTCCCACTGAAATGCAGAACCATATAAGGATGCCCACTCTCATCATTTCTGTTCAATATATTCCTGGAAGTTTTAGCCAGAGCCATTAGACAAGAAAAGAAATCAAAAGGATACAAATTGGGCAGGAGGAAGTCAAATTATCCCTATTTGTAGATGACATCATTCTGTATATATAGGGGATCCAAGAGACTATTTGAACTCATAGAAGAGTTTGGTAATATAGCAGGATATAAAATCAACCCACAAAATCAATAGCCTTTGTTTAACACAGACAATGCCATGACTGAGAAAGAACTTCTAAGATCAATCCCATTCACAATAGCTACAAAAAAAAAAAATCAAATACCTTGGAATGAATTTTACCAAGGATGTTAAAGATCTCTATGATGAGAATTATAAACATTGAAGAAAGAAATAGAAGACACAAAAAATGGAAAAATCTTCCATGTTCATGGATTGGAAGAATCAGTATCAACAAAATGCCCATTCTTAGAAAGCAATCTACAGATTCAATGTGATACCAATCAAAATACCAAGGATATTCTTAGATATAGAAAAAATGATACTGAAATTCAAATGAAAACACAGGAGACCCCAAATAGCTAAAGCAATCTTATACAACAAAAACTAAGACACAGGCATCACAATACCAGATTTCTGGACATACTACAGGACTTTTATAATCAAAAGAGCCTGGTACTGGTACAAAAACAGGTAGATATATCAATGGAACAGAATAGAAACCCCAGAAATCAACCCATGCATCTACAACCAACTTATCTATGAAAAAGGAGCTAAATCAACCCCTGGAGCAAGGAGAGTCCCTTCAACAACTGGTGCTGAGAAAACTGGATCTCCACATGCAGAAGTATTAAGCAAGTCCCCTACCTTACACCTTACACAAAAATCCATTCAAAATGGATTAAGGCCTAGATCTAGACCTGATACTATCAAATTATTAGAGAACATTGGGGAAATCCTGCAAGATAATAGCGTAGGCAAAGAGTTCTTGGAAAGGACCCCAGAGCTATAGGCATTCAAAGCCATAATTGACAAACGGGATTATATCAAATTGAGAAACTTCTGCTCTGCAAAAGAAACAGTCGGCAAAGTGAAGAGGCAACCGACAGAATGGGAAAAATATTTATAAACTATGCAACTGATAAAGGATTAATAAACAGAATATTTTTAGAAAGCTTATATCTAATAAATATAAATGTCATAAGTACAGCTTTTAGAATATAGTGGTTCTTCCCCTCATACCCGCCCTCCCTCTCCAAACCATCCCACCTCCTACTCCCTCTCCCATCCAATTCTTCATTAAAATTCATTTTTAAATATTTTTACATACAGGAGATCAACTCTATACTAAGTAAAGATTTCACAAGTTCGCACCCACGCAGACACACAAAGTATAAAGTACTGAATAAACAGAATATTTAAAGAGATCAAGAAACTCCACAACAAAACCTACAACCCAGTGAAGAAATGGGCAAAGAAGTTGAAGAGACATTGTTCAGAAGAGGAAATCCAAATGGCCAAAGACACATGAAAAAATGCTCAACATCACCAGCAGTCAGGGGAATGCAAATCAAAACCACAATGAGGTTTCACTTCACCCTAGTTAGAATGGCTGTCATACAGAAATCAACAAACAACAAATGCTGGCGAGGATGTGGTGAAAATGGTACCCTAATCCACTGTTGGTGGGAATGTAAACTGTGGAAGACACTTCCAGCCACTGTGAAAAACAATGTGGAGATTCCTCAGAAATCTGAAAATAGTCCTACCATCTGACCCAGCCATCCCATTACTGGGAATTTATCCAAAGGAAATAAAATCAGCATATGAGAGTTAGATGCACCCCCATGTTTATTTAAGCACAATAGCTAAGATATGAAATCAAACCAAGTGCCCATTAACTGAAGACTGGATGAATAAATTATGGTAAAAAAAAAAAAGACAATGAAAGCCTGTTGTTTGCAACGAAATAGATGAAACTGGAAAACATCATACTTAGTGAAATAAGCAGTCCCAAAGGACAAACACCATATGTTCTCCCTGATCTGTGATAACTAATAGAGCACCTAAAAGGAAATCTATAGAAAAGAACTTGACACTTTGAGATGCAATTACTTTGAATAGCCCTCGTCTTGACTGTTGAGGAACAGTTTTTTTTTTTTTCATACAATTTGTTGAACTCTTTACTTAGTAAAGAGTTAATTGCACGTGTATAAAGTTAATTGAAAATAGACCTTATTAAAAATAAGTATGGGAATAGACAAGGGAGGAAGAAGAGTGGTGGGAGTGTGGGTAGGAGGGCAGGGTACAGTGAGAAGAATCACTAAATTTCTAAAGTTGTACTGATGAAGTTCATGAAGTTTGTATTCCTTAAATAAAAGTTTCTTGCAGAAAAAAAATACTTGGCTTTTTATTTTAAAAAAAGAAACTACTAGCATAATACCTGGCTCTTATTAGCATGTAATAAATATTGATCATGATTGTAATTTGCATGATTATTAGTAAGTCTTTGTGCCAGGTTCTGTGCTAAGCGATGCAGTGTTTCCTCTCCCCTACTAGCACCTTGGGGTGGTGGGATTATTATCTAGGAATAGTGAAGCTGTGCTTGAGTCCTCTGGTTCTGAGGACCCATATTATTAATCACAATCCCCCTGTTTGGGTGAATCAAAGAAATAGTTTGGGAGGTCTGGCATCCTTCTATGATATCAAGTATCCAAGAATGAAAAACAAGAGAACCCAGACTGGCATGTGACATTTTCCATGTTTTCTCTGATGTTGCTGGTATGTAGACCAAATTGTAGTCTACAAGGCATTACACAAACATTTAAGGGAATTCATGCTGTTTTTCCCACATCAAGCCAAATATTATTGAAACATTTTAGATTTGCTTAAAAAAAAGACATTCTTTGGCACTAAACTACTTAGCATGAGGGTGTTTTCTGGAATATTAAACAATAGTAGATCACTAACTATGCCAGTTTTACTTAAATGAAAGTCAGCATGAAGCAACCAAATTATCCTATCTAGCCAAGAACAATGACATTCAATAAGTTACAGAGACATCAGTATCAAAGGGAAAGACTTACTGAGCTAGCACTTAACTTGAACCTTAAACTCTTTGGAAAAGAAATAAAAAGGGCAAAGTTGAAGCAGAGTGGAAAGTGAGATAATGAAAAGAAAGTTTTGATTCTGTTGTATTTACAGACCATGCATTGCTATTGACACAAACTACTACTATACACAATACTATACCACTACTCTAAGTGCCATCATTTCACGACCAGCCAATTACAAGCAACACTGGATAGACACATTAATTATAAAATCTTTTTCAAAACTAATTTAAGTTGGAGCTCTGAATAGTTGTATTAATGTGGATGGTAACATGTAATTCTCATTCCAGTAGGGAGTGGGAAGATCCACAAAGGATCAACAAGCAAAGAATAAGTCAAATAAAGAAGAAGATCCAAACAAGGCATAGGCAGGGACTTCCCTTTGGTCTTCCCAGCTCAGAATTCACCCATCACTTAATCATGAAGAATTAGCATGAATACCAAAAGTATTCCATGTATTTTTTGTGGTCCGTCATGTTATAAGTGGTTCCTTATATTGATAGCAGAGTAGCAATACACAATATAGCCTTTATCCTTTTATCAGTAGTGCAAAGTCCTGAGTAAAAGACCACTGTTCGGTATTATTAATAGAACTGGGGTGGGGGATTCAGATGTTAATGGTGGTGCATGCTTGTTACTCCTGTAAGAATAAGAAAGAGGAAGGGAGGGAGTTAGGGAAGGAGGCAGAGAGGGAGAAAGGGAGAGAAGCAGCAAGCTGTAATGCCCTGAGGAATCGCTCTGCATAATGGATTGATTCCTCTCATTTGCATCTAGACTATTATTAGTTATATGCCATCATCCTTGGAAGAAATGAGAAAATACAAATAAAGTCATTTTTGGTAGAGTTTAATTTTCTCGTGGGACCCCCATTGAGGCAGGTTGCTAGAAAACATCTTCAAATGAAACCCTCTCTTCCCCATCTAGACGTCTTGGGTGTCACTGATATAGTGAGATATATTAAGCTATTGTTTCTAGTACTGACAATTCACTCAATGGCGTCAGAAGAACACTAACTTTGAAGCCTATAAGATATGGATTCAAATTCTAGTTCTGCTTCCTCCAGGCTTTCTGATGTAGGCCAAGTTACTTATCCCTCACCTGTGACATGCATGCATAATACATATTATGTAAGGATGGTGCTTTGCAAGGTTGCAATCATTTCATGATGCCATGTGTGTTAAACAGACTGTAAACATTGAACAAATGTTGTTATTAACCACTGGATATGGCAATCCCAGGTACTCCAGCACACAGCTTTCCTCTTAGGGAGATTGAGAACAACACAGGACCATTAGACTTGTCTCCTACTGAGCCATTTGGCATTGATTTTTCAGCTGCACATCCTGGGGACTCTCTCAGGCCATAAAATCAAGGAAGCAATAATTCTCTTCTGACCACTCCATTGCTAAAATGAAGGGACTTGAAATTTTACACCCTCTAGGGTAAGGCAGAGAAAGCCTTTAATACACTACCTGTTGCTTGCTCCAATACTGTTAGCTGATGGGGAAGGAGTGTTTAGTATGCCAGAGGGCTTTGCGCTATCCATTAGCATCGTGGTCTCCTTGAGTTCTTGTCATAACCTGCAGTGTTTTATGAAAGAATTAACCTCAAGTAGCTTTTGCAGCAATAAAATAATATGTTGTGGAAGCCTTGCTCAATTTCTGCATGTATTTTACTGCCATGGAGAAGTGAGATGATGAGAGGGAGAAAAAAATATGAGGAAAGGCAGAGAGAAGATATACAAACAGAAGAAGGAGAAGTGTATATTAACCTTGTTTTTCTGCTTGAAGTAAATATGTATTTTCTAAGTCTCTTTTTCAGACTGTAAAAAACAAGGAGAACCAAATCTTATTCTTTTTAAATTAAAGGACGTGTACTACTTTTCCCCCTGGATTATAAAGTAATACATATTCATTATCAAAATGTGAGAAGCATAATGAAGAAAAAATTCTAAATTCCTTGTAACATTATTAATTAGGCAAAGCTATTTGTAACACTTCAGTGCCCTGTTTCTAATGTGTGCATATTTTGTGGATATCATAGTGAATGTACAATTTTGTATCTTCCATTTTTTGCACTATCATTAGTCAGTGTATTTTTCTACATAACTGAAAAAAATTTTAAGATTTTAAGATAAAATATGATCAGTTGTACGCACACAAGAACAAACTCCAAATGAATCAGAGATTTAAATGCTACAAAGCTGACATACGGTGTAAGAGGAAACCATGAATGATTTTATCTGTAGTCTGGGTGGGAGGATGCTATTTAAAAATGATTTAGAACTCATATTCAATTAAAATTGTTAAATTTCACTATGCAAAAATAAAAATCTTCTGTATGGATATGACCACTCATCTCAACCAAGTCAAAAAACAAACAACAAATTGAGAATAAATATTTGCAGCATACATCACAAAGTAGAGATTTTCTAAATACACAAAGAACTTTAAAGATTGAAGAAAACAGGACCAAAAATCATATTTAAAAAGTGAATATAAGAAATAAACAGGATAAAAATATTTTCCACAAACCCAAAAGAGATGTTCAGTTTTCTTTGCGGTAAGAGGAATGCAAACTGAAAGGAAACTAAGATACTATATTTAATCCATTATGCTGGCCAGAATTTAAAAGCTTGACAAGTCCTCATGAGAAGACACAGGAATTTCACACATTTTTGGTAAGAGTACCAAGTGGTATAATCTCTACAGTAGGGGATTATGACAATATCCACAATTTTACATATGCCTTTATCCTTTAACTCAGCAATCCCACATCTAGGCATTGACTCCAGAGGAATACCTCCAAAATCATGAAAATGTAGATGCCTAAGGATGTTCTTTGCAATGTTATTGGAATTTGCAAAATTTTGGAAACTACCTAAATATACAAACATGGGAAATGGGTTATATAAATTATGGTGCAAATATATAAGGTAGCATCATATAGCTATATAGTTGCTTTTAAAGATTTATTTGAAAGGCTGAGTTACAGAGCGGGTGAGGCAGAGAGAGAGAGAGAGAGAGAATGCACTTCCATTTGCTGGATCACTTTCTTTTTTTAAATATTTATTTATTTATTTGACAGGTAGAGTTATAGACAGTGAGAGAGAGAGACAGAGAGAAAAGTCTTCCTTCCATTACTTCCCAAATGGCCACTACGGTCGGTGCTGCGCCAACCCAAAGCCACGAACCAGGTGCTTCTTCCTGGTCTCCAATGCAGGTGCAGGGGCCCAAGCACCTGGGCCATCCTCTACTGCCCTCCCGGGTCACAGCAGAGAGCTGGATTGGAAGAGGAGCAACCTGGACTAGAACCCGGCAGCCATATGGAATGATGGTGCTGCAGGCGGAGGATTAGCCAAGTGAGCCATGGCGCCAGCCCCTGGTTCACTTTTCAAATGGCCACAACAGCCAGGCCTCAGCTAGGCTGAAGCCTGAAGCTAGAAGCCAGAAGCCAGCAGCTATTTCTCAGTCTCCCATGTGGGTTCAAAGGCCCAAGTACTTAGGCTGTAAGTTGTATCAACAGGGAGCTGGATCAGAAGCGGATCAGTCAGAACTCAAACCAATGCCCCATATTAAGAGGAATATCTTGGGGCCAGCACTGTGACATAGTAGGTAAGACAGTCATCTGCAATGCTGGCATCTCATATGGGCACCAGTTTGGGTGCTTCAGCTCTTGTGAGCATGTGGGGAGTGAACCAGAGTATCACAGATCTTTCTGTCTCTCCCTCTCGCTGCCTGTCAAATAAAGGTTTCCCAACAACAACAAAAAGCCTTTGGAAAGCCTGTGTACATTCATACCATCAATTTACGGAGTTTGCAAGCTCGTGTTCTTCCCCACACTGAAAATAACTCTTCTGTGGCGTAGCTGGTAAAACCTCCGCCTGCAGTGCCAGCATCCCATATGGGTATCAGTTCGAGTCCTGGCTGCTCCACTTCCGATCCAGCTCTCTGCTATGGCCTGGGAAAGCAGTGGAAAATGGCCCAACTTCTTGGGCCCCTGCACTCACATGGGATACCTGGAAGAAGCTCCTGGCTTCGGATCAGCCCAGCTCCAGCCGTTGCAGCCAAAAAAGAAAAGAACTCGTTTTCAAAATGTATAGACAAAACATACTATATTTTTTTTTAAAAAAAGATTTATTTATTTATTTATTTAAAAGGCAGAGTTACAGAGGTCTTCCATCTCCTGGTTCACTCCCCAAATGGCCGCAACAGTTGGAGCTACTGATCAGAAGCCAGGAGCTAGGAGCCAGGAGCTTCATCCAGATCTCCCATGTGGGTGCAGGGGCCCAAGGCACCATCCTCCACTGCTTTTCCAGGCTGTAGCAGAGAGCTGGATCGGAAGTGGAGCAGCCAGGACTCAAATAGGCACCTAAATGGGACGCTGGCACTGCAGGCAGCTGTATCCACTATGCCACAGTGCTGGCCCCCATATGTTAAACTATGATGGGACATTCCTGTATGCTTATTAGCTATTTATATTTCTGGGAATTTTCTGCTTACATTTACTGCCCATTTTTTAAGATGTCATTTTAAATGTTTGTTTCTTTATATACAGACTATATTAAAACATCTCTACATTGGAAAAGAGGATGGAGGCTTAACTACACAGCCCTGACATGGAAGCTCCAGCTCAGCAGGGAAGATTCTGGTGGGTTGCAGGATCCTTGGTAAGCAAGGGCAACTGAGCAAGGATTCAATTATGGGCAAAAAGAGCAAATAAACAAATGTGAGGATTAGAGGAAAATTTCTGTAGGAAGTACAGTTCAAGAGCCTACATAATTCTATGGCAAGAGGCAGCAGTAAATAGCCTTGGGCTCAATGTGCTCTAAGTACCCCTCCGCCAAAGTATGCAAGGCCTATCTCTAGGTGAAATCTACTCTTCTCATAGCACCAGAGTGTTGGACACACAGCATTAAATACCTTTGAATATGCAGGAGGGAAAATTGTATCAGTTGGGAAAGAAAGAATTCAGTAGTTTCCAACGCCACCCTCTGCAACAGCAGACAGTTCGAGTAGGTAAAGTGCACCTCCTGCTCCTACCCCAGTCTCAGCAGGTGTGATCTTCCTGTAGGTAACAGACAACTAAGCAAGTCAAGGTTTCTTCCAGGGTCTGTTCTGTGTTGGAAGAGCCTTCTGGGAGTCTGCGATGATACTTGGCAACATCAGATTCTGAGATGTTGGGATGTTTTTCTTTTTGTCTGGAATAATGGCTTCAGGTCCTGGGCATTGGCTGTGTGTGTGTGTGTGTGTGGGGGGGGGTGTTCTGCACCAATAAGGGGCTCATAATAAAGGCCCACAAAAGACTTCTTTAATGTCTGAGGCCCTGAGTGAAACAGCCCCATCCCAGGTTTGAAAGCTGAGGCTACAGCAACCAAGCAAACCTCATTTTTGTCAAAGCATCGAGGATGTTAGACTCAGCAGAATGCAACATTAGGGCAGAATTCAATTTCTTTGAACTTTAACTCACAAGAACAAGAAAATCTGATTTCAAGTATAAAATTCTTTGGATCTTTACATCCTTTGACTTCACTTATGCAAAAGAGTTTAATCTTTAAAGTCCTCAGGAATATGGTAACAGGAGAATGGTTTATATGAGAGTATTGGGCATTTTGTTGGCGTTTTCTTATTGGGCTACCTAAGTATAATTGGCTAATCTCTTCACAAAGCCTCTGCTAGGCTCTGCTGAACCATGTGGCCGCACATATTTGGAATGAAACACAGAATGAGAATCTGCTGCCTGTAATCTAGAACCAGTGAAGTTGCTGGAAAATCGCAACACAGGACTAGGCTAGGTTATATTGCAGTTACAGTCAGCCATGCAACTGCTGCTTCCCAGGATGCATTAGCAGGAAACTGGATCAGAAGTGGAGGCACTGGACCTAGAAGCAGCCCACTGATATGGATGTGGGCATCACAAGTGTGCCTTAGACTACTGTGTCACAATGCCGCCCTCCCCCCAATTATTATTTTAAGTGAATGTATTTATGGGTACAGTGTGACAATTTGATACATTTCAATGTACAATAATCAAATCAAGTTAGTTGGCATTTCCATATCTTTAAACATTGTTAAAAGAAAATTTTATGATTAATACTTAATGGTATCTTTTCATGGGATAAAGGGTGACATTATAGTAAGTGTATACATGTGTAATGATCAAGTTAGGATAACTAGTGTTCTCTTCTCCTTATTGTGACTTTATATTTGAAGGCTTCAAGCTCCTCTCTTCTATTTGTTCATAAAATATGTAACAGGTTATTGCAAAGTACTCACCCTATTTTGCTCTAGATCACAAGAACTCATTCCTTCTGTTTGCACACATTCTATAGCCACCTTTCCAATGTAAAGGTAATTGGAAAAGAACTCCTAGGAGACAGAAGTCAAAGAAACAAAACTTTCCCTGTACTCTTGCAGTGGTCAGTTAATATTCAGGCATTGGAAGCATGTCATATCAGGGATTGTTATCTGCTGCACCAGGGAGGTAGGCACCAATGACAAACCTGAGACTCCTGGTGATCACATTACTCCCCAAGGATAATTAGAGACTGGATTAGATGTGGGCGTGCCTGACTGCACACCTGGGCACTCTGCTCTCTGTGCTGTCCTTGCCTCTCTGCAAAGGCAAAATATTAACCGTAGTGGTGATGATAATAATAACGATTCATGGGGATGTTTCATTAAAGCAGTTGCTGCTTCTAGCAGAGAACAAAAGTGGCAAACAGCTGAGAACAATAGGCGATACCTCTGACGGTGTGAGAACACTCAAGGCTTCCATTCTGCCTAAACCTCCGTAGTGGGATTTTCCTTCCTCCCACTGACTGGAGGCTCATTTCCCAGAGGTAAAGGGGAAAACGAAACAGCAGGACACCATTTAACTGTTTATGTTTGTAAAAATTAAAAAGCCCATTTTTTCCGTGTTTGATTTGGAAACTTTAAACCTGATGATCAAGATGATCTCCTACCAAGACTTGCATAGCGGCAGCCACTAACAGTCATCCCAATCCAGCAGGTGCCAAGCCCTCTTCCACAGACACCTGCTGTATGAACTCATTTGAACCTCACAGCCGTCCTGTGGGATACGGATGGTATCATCTCCATTTTACAAAAGAAGAAGCAACAGAACACAGCCCACCTACAAAACTTGGCCCTCGAACACTATGGGCAATTGTTTGTCACTGAAGAGCAAAGTGAAGCCGCCAATGCAAAGCTCTGTGTGATCAAACTTATGTTTTGTAGCCAGTTCTTCTCTAATGAAGGAATTATAGGGGGTAGAGGAAAAGGCTTGATCAGACTCCCCTGAATTTGAATCCTGGCTCCATCCCTTGTTAATCACATGATTTTAGTTGAGTTGGGCTTCGTTTATCTCTTTGACAATGGGAGTAATCATACTCCTCCCAGAAGCTTATTATGAAAATTAGAAAGCAAAGTACAGTTGCTAGAACATAGGTGAGAGCTATTAAATTTACTGCTATAACAGATACAACAACTCTTTGAGTTGTACACATATTCAAATACATTTCCATGTTTTACAAGTTGTGTAACCTGGCAACTTCTCACTGTATAAAGAAGGAAGTTCAAGTGCTTCAAAAGCAGAGATACCAGGTAGAATGGAGATTATTGCTTATCTTTTGGTCTGAGACTGAAGTAAGGTAATAAGCACAAAAGCCAAGTTTTTCTAAGAATGAAATTTTTAAAATTTCCTTTAGCTTCTAAATTAGCTTAACAGAGTTAGGCCTGAATGTCTAAACTATAAATGTCTTCCTTTGAGTAGGGCAGAGCCTCTTCTGGGCTGGCTTTCCCTCCAGGCCAGAATGAGAACACAACGGAGTAAGTAGGAGTTAGGGTAAGGGAGAGCCCTTTCTGTACAGGCACTTAAGAATTACCTTTAGGGGCTGGTGCTGTGGCGTAGTGGATAAAGCCTCCACCTTCAGTGCCAGCATCCCATATGGGTGCCAGTTCAAGTCTTGGATGCTCCACTTCTGATTGAGCTCTCTGCTGTGGCCTGGGAAAGCAGTAGAAGATGGCCCAAGTCCTTGGGTCCCTGCACCTGCTTGGGAGACCTGGAGCTCCTGACTCATGACTTTGGATCGGCCCAGCTCTAGCTGTTGTGGCCATTTGGGAGTGAACCAGAAGATGGAAGACACTCTCTGTCTGTCTGTCTCTCTGTCTCTCTCTCTCTCCCCTCACCTCTGCCTGTCTGTAACTCTACCTTTCAAATAAATAAATAAATTTTTAAAAGTTACCTTTAACAGGCAGGTAGAGGGAAGCACTTTTAGAAACACCCAGAGAGATAGGAAACATCCCCTAACACCAAACAAATGCTAATGTGGCTATGGCTGTCTGAGGGAAGACTAATTTGGAGCTAGCTGCTGGGAGGCAGTGGTAGGAGAAGACCACATCAGTGAGCCTTTGCTGTGCTCCTGGCTCCATGGAGCTCAGTTGTGGCACAGCAGGTTAAGCTGCCACCTATGACAACGCTAGCCTCTCACAGTGGAGCACCAGTTTGAGTCCCAGATGCTTCGCTTCTGATCCAGCCCCCTGCTATTGCGCCTGGGAAAGCAGCAGTACTTGGACTCCTGCCATCCACATGGGAGAACCAGATGGAGTTCTAGGCTCCTGGCTTTGGCCTGTACCAACCTCAGCTCTTGTAGTCATTTGGAGAGTGAACCATTGGAAGAAAGATTTTTTCTCTCTCCCTCTCTCCTTCCCTCTCTCTCTCAAATCAATAAGTAAAATCTTTAAAAAAGAAAGAAAACAAAGCAGAGGCACTGACCAGGCTAGAGATCAATAGAAGCCTAGGATTAGAGCAAAGAGCAAGGATTCCCCCTACCCCTGAGAAGCCAGTAGCAAAATATACAGATTCCAGTAATGGGGGCTGGTGCGCCTCCTTGCAAATGGGCAGTCCCAGCTCCATCACAGTGACCACTGCTGGGCTGCAGGGCAATCCAAATCAGCAGCTAAGATCAGCAAGAAGCTCACACCTGTCCTTCTCCATAGCAAAAAGTGACTCTGTCAACCTTCCCTTCCCTTTTTTCTTTATTAAAGATTTGTTTATTTATTTAAAAGTCTGAATTACACACACAGAGAGAGGGAGAGACAGAGAGAGAGAGAGAGAGAGAGAGAGAGAGATCATCTATTTGCTGGTTCACTCCACAAATGGCCACATGGCCAGGGCTGGAAGCCACATGTTTCAACCAGGTCCTTCATGTGGGTGCCCCGACCCCCTCTCCCCTCTTCCCTACCTTTAGGAAGCAGAAAAAGGAGCAGGATTCTCAAAGACTGAACATTAATCTGAGCTGTCCAGGGAGAGATTTTGAGGTCAAATCACAGATCATATTGATTGTTGAATTAAACCAAAATATGGTAAATTTTTCTCCTGCTGCCTCATGGATTGGGTTTCCTGGGGTGAAAGAGGTAAGACAGAGGAGATAATGAAGTCAGTTCCTTTGTGCACCTTGCCTCATCTAAGGGTTTGTGCAGGATGATTAGCAATCAGTGTCTAACATTCATGCCAAGGGCTGGCTACAACCCCAACTAAAATTAGAGTACAAAGCTTTCTGGAGGGCAGGACTATGAGAATTAAAAGTGGGACAGTTAAGATGTCATAAAGAAAAACAGAAAGAATTAGTATATAATTTCAAGCATTCAAAATAGGATTTTTTAAAAAATCTGCAGCAAGATTATAGATTTGAAAATTGGACTTTCTGATTAAGAAAAAGTTTTCTATAATTTAATATATCCCCTTATCATATCAAGAGATAGAGTTGGTGAATCAGATTACAGAATTTTACTCTATTTGAAGTATGGAGATGAGAAAAGAGAGGTTGGAAGGCCAGTCCTGATGTGAGGGGTTTTGTGAATAGTGGGGGAGGGGGAGAAGAGAGAGAGAGAGATAGAGGTCAACATCAAGGAGGTGAGAAGCCAGGGTCATTGCCTGATCTCCTGCAATGCTAGGTTGCGCATAGAGGCTAGGGACAGTCATTAGAAGTACTAGACAGGCAAGGGGAGGTGGAAGAGCCCTGGGACTAGTGCCCTCCATCCTTTGTACATAAGTTGTCTGACAACCTTTGAAAAGAGCCTACAAAGTTAGCTCCCCACAATGTATAGCGATGGCAGGGAGCAGTGGCAGAGGGCAGGTGGGCAGAGGAGGGTTGAAAGTTGCCTTCTCTGGAAGCGGCTACTGAGACAGAATATTTATTTGAGATCAATGCCTGTGAAAAAGCGGGGAGCAGAAAGAAGCAGTATTGGGCAGAAATATAAGTCGAACTATGATGCAGCAGCCAATGGCGCTTCTGCTAAGTGGAATCCGTGAGACTTTCTATCAGTGTTGTTTGTGTAATCTGCTCAACTGACCAGGCCTTCATCCACCTGCCTCACTCTAGAGGTTGCCCTGCCAACATTCCAGCCCCTGTATGTCTGATGTCAGGAGGATGCAGAACTCTGCGTAGATCCGAGGACCCCCAGTTTGCCACCTACATCAGACCCATACTACTCCCCATACCCAGAAGAGCCAAAGGAGCAGTGAAGCATTTAGCATTTATCTGAGTCAACTGACCAAAGGTCGAAGGGCCTAAAGAGATTTTAGATGATTGGAGGGGACAAAGGGCCCATCCTTAGCCTGAAAACTGGTCTTTAATTTTCTGTTATCTAGCAGGCTAATGGATTCCCAGGGAGAGAAAATCATGTATAAGGTACTTGATGACATGACATCTGCTTTGCACATGTGTGGGTAGAGTGAGGGACATTTTGCCCTTGTTACATTACCAGGGAAAAATCAGCACCCAAAATTCACTCAGCAAGAATTGCAGACTCCCAGGACAAAAATGAGATTGAAGGAGGGATCAGGCTTGTCATTTGAAGATCCATTATACAATTGCTAGTTTTGATTAGTGAGCAGTGTAATTTTTCATGCTGGCTTATTTCCTATTTCTATTCTGAAATATTAGGACCTTACTCGCTCTCACTGGCTATAAAAATTGCATGTTAAACAAAGACCAAGATTTAATAATCTACAAATCACTCTGATTTCCTGCTACTGTGAAAACCTACACCAAGTCAAAAAAAAAAAAAAGTTGTAGTTGATCTAGTTCCATATGAATAGCGCAAACATCAAAATCTTTGGCAGCAGAGACAGAAGAAAATTAAATCTACATAAATCTCTTTACCAGCAAGAAAAGCCAAAAGCAACACAACTGGAACTCTGGAATCAAATGATGGTGGGGTGTGAGAGGCAGGCCATCTGCTATAAGGAGCCCCAGGCACAATTCAGAATCTGTGGACAGAGCTTCAAGTGATACAATAGAATCCCAGACTCTCCTGGTCTTTGCTCAGCCCTTAGAGAGGGAGGTGAGATGACAAAGTCAAAGCCTGGGAGCACTGCTGTTCAGACAGTAGAAATTTACTCAAGTGCTTCTCTCTGATCAAAATAATCACTTTCAACTTTGGACAAAGTTGTAGCTCCATCTCTAAATCTAAATTTTTCTTTGAATAATGGAATGAGGATTTTTAAAATATTTATTTGTTTAGTTGGGAGGCAGAGAGAGACAGAGAGGGAAACCTATCTGCTGGTTCACTTCTCAAATAGCTGGGCCAGGCTCACACCAGGAGCTGCGAATTCAATCCAGATCTCCCACATGGGTGGCAGGAACCCAATTATTTCAGCCATCACTGCTGATCCCTGTAATAACAGTAAGGAGTCAGGATTTGGGTTTATAGGGGTGCAGGTGTCTTAACTGACAGCTTAACTGCTAGGCTAAATGCCCATCCCAGAGGATTCATTGTGTGAACTTACAAAAGAATCCAAACAGGTCCAAGCAAGATAAATATGTCTTTGGCAACTAGAGACAAACCAAAGACTAGTTAGCACTCACCGAAGTGTGTGTCTGAGGCTTTGTGTAGATATTCTTGATTATGGGAATTTATTCTATAATAATTATTGATATCCAACATGGCAGGATGCAATGTACAATATTCTATACACACTATATTATTTAATCTTAATGCTAATCCTGTAGAGCAGATATTATTATCATTTGCTGAAGTAATTGAGGTTTAGAGGGGCTAGGTAATTTCGCCCAAGGTCACAAACTACTGACAATACCAAGTTTCAAATCCAAGTTGCCTGACTGCAAAAACTGTTTTCTTTCCACTGCGTATCATCAATTCCTTTAACCCAAGTGAGTTCAGCAGAGCCTGATGAGGAAGAAAAGATTCTCACCTGAAACCTGTCAACACCTACTGCCCTGATTACGCCTTCACTTCATCGTGCACCTCCTTCTCTGTTCTGAACCTGGGCCTAAATGACTTGTAATTCTCCACTAAAACATCACTGGGAACTTTTGCACAGAATTTTTCTTTTTTCTAGAACATTCTTCTGGCAACCCCTACTCATCTTTCAGCCCAGGCATCACTTCCTCCAGCAAGCCTTTGACGGACAATCCTCACTCCCACTCAAGGTTGCATTGGGGGCTTTCTATGTTTTCCCATGGTACTTTATGTTTCTATTTCTTAAGGCACTTGATTTAACTAACTATAAATATGTGTTATCTGCCTGTTGCAGAGCTCCTTGAGAACAGGAACCAGCTGATTTGTAATTACATGCATAACCTTAGCATACTAACACACAGTAAGCAGTTGATGAATAGTAAATCTTTGAGGAATGATAAAAATAAAGCCAAAAGTGGATCTGTTAGCTCACATTCTGATACCCCCAAAACAGCTATCACCCTACTACCAGCTTGTTGAACTTCTAACTTCTTACACCCAGAGATTGCAGAAATGTTTAATTAATTTATTTTACTTACTTGAAAGTCAGAGAGACAGAGATACACAGAGAAAAAGAGATAGTGCCACCATCCACAGGAGCCTGGAAATCAATCCAGGTCTCCCATGTGAGTGGCAGGGACCAATTACTTATTATCTTCTACCACCTAGGTGTGCATTAGCAGGAAGGTACAACTGGGAGTAGAGCCAGGGCTCAAGCCCAAGCACTCTGATACAGGATGCTGGCGCTCCACGTGGTGTCTTAACTGCCAAACACCCGCCCCAGATTGCCAACATTTTTCTATGAATGATAATGAGAAGGGATTGTAGCAGATATGATAATATGAACAGATTGTATTAGAGGGGATTGGAATACCTAAGGATAAGAAAACCTCTAGTTTCTAAACTTCAGGAACAAAGTCTCCAAAGACAAAACAACACTTCTTCATGCAGGTGAAAGCCAGATTTATTTTATCTATAAAATCTGGAGCCTTCCTCCATTCCACACGAGGCAGACAGAATAAAATGCTAAGAAAGAAGAAGGAGTTGAATTTTATTGAGGAAAAAATTGATTATAGAGGACAAATAATGAAGTGTCAAAGGAAATGTATCATTCAGTAGTTTTAAAGAACAAAAGTCCAAAGATCTACACCAGAATATGTGCGACATAAACTGATTTTGCTGATAAATTGTGCTACAGTTTTCTCTTTTCAGGTACAGATCATTTGATGAAAAGAATCTGTTTATCCTGACTTTGCCAACGTAGTTTTTTGTTCTCATAGTTTACAGAATGTATTAACTTTCTCCTAATGGCCTTTGAAGTCTCAAGTTCTAGAAACTGGGTATTCTAAACCATGTTTAAAAAATGTTCATGGAATTGGAACCTATCTTTTATGTTTACTAATATTGGGAAGAAACAAGTAAAAGATAACATCAGAAAGAAATCAACAAATATCCCAGAAAGGGCTGATGTCACCATCTTATTATTCAATTATTATTTAAAATAACATACTAATTATAGCTACTATTTACTGAGTGCTAGACACTGCGCTAGATTCTGACAATGCAATAGAAAGCAAAAAAGATGTGTCTTGCTCTTGGATAGGTAGTCATGAAACAGATAATTAGAAGATGTATTTAATTACAAAGGTTAGTAAGAAGAGTGGTTTTAAAGAAAAAATAACAGGGTGACCTACTTTAGGTAGGTAGTCAAGGAAGGCCTCTTTGAAGCAGTGATATTTAAGCTACGACAGGAAGAATGATAAAGAGGCAGCCAGGCAAACAGTGGTGGGAAGAGGATTACAGGCCAAAGAAGCCAAGTGCGTAAATATCCAGGCATGACAAAAGCTTGGCCTTTTCAAGGAACTGACAAGAAGGCTGTCCTCCACCTGTCTGCTGTTGGCCCTCAGGTTTATCCCTGCCTCTGCTCCTGGCCCTGGTCTGCAGGAATTACAGGAGCCCGCCTCGTGCTGGTTGGCAGCTCATCAGGTCAGGTGTCTGCTCTATGGTTGATCAATAGAAGGAACTGGTAAGAGATTGGCAGGTGCACAAAAGAGAGAAGCTAGACTGTTTCTCCCACATTGCTTCCTGGAGGAAATAGAATGTTTCTCCCAGTTTTCATTCTGGCTTTGCTGTCTCCTATGTGGCTTTAGAGTTTTGCGGCTTTGGAAGAAACAGGATGAAAAACCCTCTGCTTTATTTTCGGCCTAGGATGGGTGGCTGAGAACCCAATTCTTACTAGTTAATGACACCTACATGTATCACAGGGGTGTGGTTGGGTCTACAATTGTGGTCTTTCTTCTAGAAGGTCTTACATTTGTAAGAAATAGAGAGACTAATAAATTGTAATATTCCTGCAGAAAAGCCCCATCCCATTATTTTCCTGTTCAAAGAAAAAAAATTAAAAAATACCGCGACCTACTTCTGGAACAGCTTGTAAAACTATTGCAGTTTGGGTCAGGGCAGCCAAGGTTTTTAACAATGACTCACAAGATTAGAAATCCACATGGAAGTGGCTGCCTCATTTTTTCTTGTATGGTGAATGATAATGAGTGAAGTCTAAAGTAGGCATGGGAAAGTTGCATATGACCTATTGTTAAACTGACTACGTGTTAGTTAATTATAGTAATAGTTACTACTAATTGGGCACTTATTCTATTCCAGTTCCTATACTGGATACTTTACATATAATATTAAATTTTCATGGTATATCAAAATTACTTTCAATGATGTCAGTGTCAGGGCTCAGAAAATGATACCACAAAGTGTGGCTTTGACAGTCCAAACTAAAAAAGCAGCCCCAACATTTATCTGATCTTCCCCACCCCCTTTCCCTCCTGCAGTTCGAAGAAGGGGTATCTCTGAAGTCATTTTATCTTCCTAGAGACTGGCTCTGCCAGAGAGAACACAATTGCCTTCAATATTCTTACTGAAATTTCATTAACCAAGGAAGCTTAAACTCATAGCACCGAAGAAGAGACTGAAAATTGAACACCACAGGGACAGCCCAGAGCAACTTTGTCCCAAGCATCTCCTCTTTGGATGAGCACATCCATCTCTCCTAAAGATCTTTACTACCCCTCTAAAATTGACTATATTTCCAACTTCTTCCTTCCCTATGAAGAGGGTGCTTAAGCTGGCCCATTTCTGAGTGTGTGGCTCCTGTGCAGGCGGGCATGTTAACAAATTTGTGTATGTTTTCTCCTATTAATTTCTCAGTTCAAATTTTTAGGGGGACAGCTTTAATTGTCTCAACTCTGTGGAACAACCCAGGTTTGAGATATTGCAAAACTTAAAGTTGAAAATGTGATAAGGTGATTCAAATTCACATCTGTTTGACTTTAAAATCCACAATCTGTATTCCATCCTAGTATCTCCTTTTTGTCAGTTATTTCATTTTTGCTCAGTCTGGGGTGGAATTAAGCATTATAAAACTATGATTTGAATTCTATCCAGCTTTAAATATTGTTAGTAACGGTACCAAGACCGCTGATGTGTGACTAGTTGCAAGGAATTAGGAACAAGAAGGCTGTTAGATCCCATTGGTGTATGTATTTGTTGGTGAAGCAAAATAAGCTTTGACATTTTTAAAGCACTACTTTTTAAATAAAAAATTCAGATGTGTTGTACTGGTACCCACTCAGTGTTGGACGCCCAAGATTCACTCTCTTTGAGTTACATGACACGTGCATTCTTTAGCACAGAAAGCACACGTGAAGGTATTTGGTGCTAATTCTAACAACAAGGGTTCTCTAGGGTGCTGTGTCAAAAATTCTTCTGGGATGGATCAACAGAAAAGAGTGCCATGACATCTGCCATGGCTTTGGGAGCCTGATAGATGCCCGAGGACCTTTGTGCTAGCCAGCCCTCCCTTAGCAGCCCGTTACTGCTGCCAAAAAAACACCGAAATGCTTTGAATTTCCTTCTACTGGGTCTTCCAGGCCAGTTCTCCACACCTGTACAAAATAAGTCATTATAACACATGATCCTGGATGTATGGTGAGGAAAAATATTTTTTGTTGTTGTTCGTGAAAGACAAGCTAGAAAGAAGAAAAGAGAGTCTGATCACGTCTGCTGATGGAGCACACGGGGAATAACTAGCCTGACACTGCACACACTAGATCTGAAGCGATGTTCAATTCAGACAAGTTTATGGGGGCATGGAGAGGAGCAGATGTGTAGCTCCTCTGCTTGCTGCTATCTGGGACAGTGGAGTGATTTAGCAGACTTTGTAGTCTAAACTCTATGGGCTGATAGCCTGTATGCTTACGGAAGTACCAGGGTCTCCTCTGGGGCCATGAAGGTCTGGAGTCCAGGCCTTGTTGCATTGCTTTTTCCTGCCATCAGCACTCATAGGCAGGGCAGGACCAGATCCTCCCTGTTGTGAACAGGAGCTCAGGTGCAAGTCTTGCAGTTTCAGGTGTGTAATAAGTGGAACTTTGGCCTCCAGCCCTGTTCCTCCACCTCCGTGTTCTCTCAGGATGTTTGCCAAGTAGTCCCGCCCTGCAGGAAGCTGGCTGTCACTCTGGGAGGGCTGCCAGGGGTAGGCCTCAGGTAAATGCTACCTTTTCACTGCCGCATAATCCTAAAGACCTCTGAAGTCCAGCTAGAATTGAGAGTATCTGGCCAAAATGTGTTCGGCTGGCTCTTTGCTAACACAAGAGTGTCTTGGCCTACAGCATGTGTATTGTTGACCTACTGATAAAAAAATCAATCAAATAAAAAGCCTTCATTTCATAGCTCAGACTCATTCTTTCCAACATTTATCTTTATTATTGGTAGTTTCATTAAATATATTATTCCAATATCCAATCTCTCAGTTCCTTTGGATTTCTTTTCTCCAGTGATTTTAGATGTCTTTGCTCTACCTCTACCACTCATTTCTATGACCACAGTGTAATCTTGTTATGTATTACAAACACTTACCACTCCTTTACTATCTAGTTTTACTCTCCAACCTCATTCCTTTCCTTCTAACGTTCAACTCTAATACTCAAGGTCAATAACCTCATCAGGACTCTAGCCGGTTGATCGTCGTCCCTTTGCCCTGTTCCCCAACTCCCTTTCACTTTCCTTCTTTCCCAATCTGCAATCTATCACACCATCATTCCTGTGCATGTACACTCAGTTCCTTCCTTTACCTCTGTTTCTCCTTTTGTGCTAACTTGTCAAAAAACAAAAGGAAACAAAAAAAATCCAACTCTCCACCTGCTCTGAAAAGCATCTGACTGAAGGAAAACACACTATCTCAGATTAGTATCACTCTAAATTCATGTCTATTAACATCAATAATTTTAATGCTGCTGGACAATAGCCATATATTTTCCAGATCCATTCACCATTCTACTTTCATAAACAATTATTTTCCACCTTCTCTTCCCTCCTCAAACCTTTAGCAAACTGCCTTTTACATCTTAGTGCTCAAATGATGACCTTCCTTCCTACTTCTGTAAGAAAATGGAAGCATTCAGAAGCGCAGTTTTAGACCCTGGCAATATTTACACCTATATACATTGTGTTCCTGCCTCTTAGGGTGTGAACTATCCATGTACTCATCTAAGGCCAACATATGCACACGTGTCTTGATCCCAGCCCCCTTCACCCACATGCTAAGACATCACTCCAGTAAATTTCTTTTCATTCTCCTATAGCATTATGTTTTGCTTCCTTATTGAACTATTACTTTATGCACCTAAACATCATTTTATTTCCTGCATACAAACTCAGGGCAGGCCTTTAGCCTGTGGTTAAGATGCCCACATTCCATATAGCAGTGCCTGACTTTGAGTCTTGGCTCTGCTGCTAATTCCAGCTCCTACTAATGTGTACCCTGGCAGGCAGCAGTGATGGCTCAAGTAGTTGGGTCTCTGCCACCACTCACATGGGAGACTTGGATTGAGTTTCTGGGTTGAATATTTAAGGATTGGACCAGCAGATAGGATCTCTCTCTCTCTCTCACTCTTTCCCTCCCTTCCTCTCAAATACATAACTAAAACATTTAAAACAATAAAATAACTCTTTTGGTCTCAGTCCTTCCAGCAACTACTGTCTCATTTCTGTCTAACTTTTAACAGCAAAATCCCTCAAACAGGTTGTGTGTACTTGCTCTCTCCAATTTCTCTCCTCCTCTTCCTTCTTGAATAACCCAGTGAGTTCAGCGTTGCCTCCATGATTCCACTGGAACCACTCTCAACTCCCTGTTGACTTGTACACCACTCAGTCCAGTGATCTACTCTCAGGAGCATTTGGCACAGTGTTCTCATTCTTCTCCCAGTTACGCTCTCTTCACTTAGCTCCGAAGACATCGCACACTCTTAGTCTTCTTCATGCCTCACCAATCATTTGTCATTTTCTTAAGGATTCTGTGCTTTCTACCAGAATTCTTAACATTGCAGGCTCAGGGGCTCAGTCATTTCTATCTAGACCCACTACCTTGGAGATCCCATCTAGTCTCTATAATTAGGATACATCAGGCTTGTTGTATACCCCAGGTCTAGTTTAGTCCTTACAAAGCAGATGGATAGTTGGAGGTCTTACCTGCATTCTCCAGGTGGCTACTTTCCATGCAGGTTACTTGGAACTTGAATATTTCCCAGCCCAGTGTACTTTGCTAATTATTCAGTTTACTCTCTAATGGTTAGGGTTGTCAGACAAAGTACTGATGGAGCATATTGATACTAAAAAATTATTTGTTGTTTATCAGAAATTCAAATTTAACTCACACCCTATGGTTTTACTTGTTAATCCCTAAATGCTAATATTTGTTCATTGCCTGTCCTCATGGAATCTCACCCTATATACATATTACTTACTATTCTGCCAAGAACTCAAGGGGCTCTCTATAAAGATTTTTGGAGCTTGTAAAAACCTTTTTTGTGGCTTAGATTTTAGTTCTTTTTTTTTAAAAGATTTATTTATTTATTTATTTATTTGAAAAGCAAAAGTTACATAGAGAGGAAAAGAGAGATCTTGAATCCTCAGGTTCACTCCCCAAATGGTCACAATAACTGGAGTTGGGCCAGGTCAAAACTAGGAGCAAAGAACTGAATTCTGATCTCCCACATGGGTGCAGGGGCCCAGGGACTTGGGTCATCTTCTACTGCTTTCCCTGATGCATTAGCAGGGAGCTGGATTGGAAGTGGAGCAGCTGGGACAGGAATCAGTAAGCACATGGGATGCCGACATCACAGGCAGCAGTTTACAGTGTCACCACACAACTCAAGCTCTTTTCCTAAACTGTTTTTCAAACTGTACAGTTCTCTGTCTCCCAAATTCTTTCCTTAACTTCCCAAATAGGATAAGCCATTGATATGAGATAGAGATTTTAAAAACATGTTAAGGAATACTTGATGTGTCCATAATCTTATTATGAAGGTTTCAATGTAAAATATGTATAGCTTGGTCAAATATCTTTAATGATCTATTGAAGTGGACACATAATTTCTCCTTTAGCCATTTAAGAGAGTAAATTTTATCAATATATTGTTTTGATTATTGAAAAACATCATCACTTAGGCATTGGAAACCCAACTGACATTTTCAGGATTAAGGTTCTTAACAATCTGCTTATCATAAGAGCACATTTTTTCATATTTTTAAAATAGTCTGCACATTGTCACATTACATGATCTTTCAGATGACCCAATTTGTAATGCACCTTGGACATTTTCAAGGTCTGCCGCTGATGCGAAGTGCATCCATGTGAAAAAAGTGAAGTTATCCCAAAATTAATCTGCAAGAGGAGGTTTTCAGAAGCAAGACTTCAGTCTTGGCACATCGTGATGACCACAGAGCTGTCTAGAGAGTTGACTCTTTGTCCCAAGTATTTTATAAATCCCTCAATGACACAGATGTTCTCTCCTAGTCAGTTCTGTCTGCTGTCCACTTCCAACTCAAACAGCCTGGACCACTTACTCATCTTTAATGGTAACAGGATTAACATTTATTATAGAGGGGATATTAAAATTTCTTTTTGTTTATCTGGGTTCTGGCTTCTGTGGCCCCTAAGAGAGGCAATTAAAAGAATCCCATGTCTGCTAATTCCCAATCCTTAGTGTGAATTCACAT
Source organism: Lepus europaeus (assembly GCF_033115175.1). Taxonomy (NCBI): domain Eukaryota; kingdom Metazoa; phylum Chordata; class Mammalia; order Lagomorpha; family Leporidae; genus Lepus; species Lepus europaeus. The sequence goes on from NC_084836.1 coordinate 50,921,290, forward strand.
TTGTGAATTCATTTACATGAAAAATCTCATGAGAGCATAAAAATGAAATGTTATTGCATTTTTAATAGATTACTTTTTCTAAAAAGAGGAAATTAGATGATATAGGAGTTAGCGTAGGTCATTTCCAACCCTCTAACTTAAGTTAAAAATGTGCTCTGCTAATTATTTCTGCTCTAACTTCTGTATATAAATGGGCATGTTAGACTGCTGACTGTATCAAATTGTTAAGAATATAAGTATTTCCCAGGATCTTTGGATTTAGGATTTCAAAGGCCACTCTTTCCCCTCATGGCTGCTCTTCTATTGGGGAGCTTTCTCAGCTGGGTACAGTAGATGTTTGCTCTGTCTTTGTGTGCCCTTTGTTCTTTAAATGTACATTCCAGGATGCAAGGCTATCACTCTCCCATGCTGCTGAAGCTAGCCGTTGGACGAATAAAGGGAAAATATACTGAGGGTATATACAGAATATTTTTTCCCCAAAACCACACTTCCAATGACTGTTCCCATCTACTTGCCAGGAGCATTGTCTGACAGTGTTTTCTCCTCCCTGGTCTCCCCAGCCCATCTAAAAGCTACACTCCAGAAAAAGCAACAATACAAATAGGATGGTTTATTGGCTCTCGAAGAGTTTTCCGTTGCCACAAATCTGGGCACGTTATTCTCAAACATTTATTTCAGGCAGTATAACTTCAGATACAATCTTACATGGTACGCCGATAAGTAAAATAGATTTTAAAGATGTTGCTCAGGTTGAATGCAGAAGTGAGGACTGCAGCCTTATCTACCTGGAGCTTCTCAACCCCTGACCCTTTTCCTAGAATAGTAACGCTCAGGGGTCTTGGTGGCAGTGCTAGAATGAGGTCTAATGAGGAGGGAGTCACATATGGTAAATCTTAATGAAAAGATTCTACCAAAGTATTTTATGTGGCCTGCACAGCATTGCCCCAGCTGTGTTTTTCTCCAACAGTCTTGTTTTCAAGATAATTACAATTAACTCTGAAGTTGCTAAATGTGATATTTACCTCCATACTTCTAAAATATCTTATGTTTACTGCAATTCTGGATTTGTTGGTATCTACTAATTCCCTACCATGGAAGATGAAGATTAAGCTTCCTTCCTTTTACTCCTGTTTTCCTCCTATCTTCAAAGAATAATTTATATTACAAATATATTTTAAGTGCTTTAAATTTTTTTTTTTCATTTTGTTTGCAAGGCAGAGAGACAGAGCAAGAGAGAGACAGAAAGAAAAGAAATTTCAGACATTCTTCTGTGGTACTCTTTCTTTTTTAACTTTTATTTAATGAATATAAATTTCCAAAGTACAGCTTATGGATTACAATGGCTTCCCCCGCCCAATTACTTCCCTTCCACCCGCAACCCTCCCCTTTTCCGCTCCCTCTCCCCTTCCATTCACATCAAGATTCATTTTCAATTCCCTTTATATACAGAAGATCAGTTTAGTATATATTAAGCAAAGATTTCAACAGTTTGCCCCCACATAGCAACACAAAGTGAAAAATACTGTACTAGTTATAGCATTAAATCACAATGTACAGCACAATAAGGACAGAGATCCTACATGATTTTTTTTAAAAAATTGATTAATTTTCTATGCAATTTCCAATTTAGTACCAAGTTTTTTTTTTCATTTTCAATTATCTTTATATACAGAAGATCAATTCAGTATATACTAAGTAAAGATTTCATCAGTTTGTACCCACACAGAAACACAAAGTGTAAAAATACTGTTTTAGTACTAGTTATAGTATTACTTCACATTGGACAACATATTAAGGACAGATCCCACATGAGACATAAGCACACAGTGACTCCTGTTGTTGATTTAACAATTTGATACTTTTGTTTGTGGCGTCAGTAATCTCCCTAGGCTCTAGTCACGAGTTGCTGAGGCTATGGAAGCCTTTAGGGTTCGCCAACTTTGATCTTATTCTGATAGGGTCATAGTCAAAGTGGAAGTTCTCTCCTCCCTTCAGAGAAAGGTTCCTCCTTCTTTGATGGCCCCGTTCTTTCCACTGGGATCTCACTAACAGAGATCTTTCATTTAGGTCTTTTTTTTTTTTTTCCCAGAGTGTCTTGGCTTTCCATGCCTCAAATACTTTCATGGGCTCTTCAGCCAGATCCAAATGCCTTAAGGGCTGATTCTGAGGACAGAATGCTATTTAGGACATCTGCCATTCTATGAGTCTGCTGTGTCTCCCACTTCCCATGTTGGATCGTTTTTTCCCTTTTTGATTCTATCAGTTAGTATTAGCAGACACTAGTCTTGTCTGTGTGATCCCTTTGACTCTTAGACCTATCCATGTGATCAACTGTGAACTGAAGATGATCACTTGGACTAGTGAGATGGCATTGGTACATGCCACCTTGATGGGATTGTACTGGAATCCCCTGGCACATTTCTAACTCCACCATTTGGGGCAAGTCCGATTGAGCATGTCCCAAATTGTGCATCTCCTCCCTCTCTTATTCCCACTCTTATATTTAACAGGGATCACTTTTCAGTTAAAATTTAAATACCTAAGAATAATTGTGTGTTAATTACAGAGTTCAACCACTAGTATTAGAACAAAAAAAATACTAAAATGGATAAAGATTTACATTGTACATCAACAGTCAGGACAAGAGCTGATCAGGTCATTGTTTCTTATAGTGTCCATTTTACTTCAACAGGTTTCCCCTTTGGTGCTCAGTTAGTTGTCGCCGATCAGGGAAAACAAATGATATTTGTCTCTTTGGGACTGGCTTAATTCTCTCAGCATGATGTTTTCCAGATTCCTCCATCTTGTTGCAAATGACCGGGTTTCATTGTTTCTTACTGCTGTCTAGTATTCTATAGAGTACATGTCCCATAATTTCTTTATCCAGTCTACTGTTGATGGGCATTTGGGTTGGTTCCAGGTCTTAGCTATTGTGAACTGAGCTGCAATAAACATTAATGTGCAGATGGCTTTTTTGTTTGCCAAATTAATTTCCTTTAGGTAAATTCCAAGGAGTGGGATGGCTGGGTTGAATGGTAGGGTTATATTCAGGTTTCTGAGGAATCTCTGGACTGACTTCCATAGTGGCTTAACCAGTTTGCATTCCCACCTACAGTGGGTTAGTGTCCCTTTTCCCCCACATCCTCTCCAGCATCTATTGTTGGTAGATTTCTGAATGTGAGCCATTCTAACCGGGCTGAGGTGAAACCTCATTGTGGTTTTGATTTGCATTTCTCTGATTGCTAATGATCTTGAACATTTTTTCATGTGTCTGTTGGCCATTTGGATTTCCTCTTTGGGAAAATGTCTATTGAGGTCCTTGGCCTATCTCTTAAGTGGGTTGTTTGTTTTGTTGTTGTGGAGTTTCTTGATTTCTTTGTAGATTCTGGTTATCAACCCTTTATCTGTAGCATAGTTTGCAAATCTTTTTTCCCATTCTGTCGGTTGCCTATTCACTTTCCTAACTGTTTCTTTTGAAGTATAGAAACTTCTCAATTTGATGCAATCCCAAATGTTAATTTTGGTTTTGACTGCCTGTGCTTCTGGGGTCTTTTCCAAGAAGTCTTTGCCTGTACCTATATCTTGCAGGGTTTCTCCAATGCTCGCTAATAATTTGATGGTGTCAGGTCATAGATTCAAGTCTTTAATCCATGTTGAGTGGATTTTTGTGTAAGGTGAAAGGTAGGGGTCTTGCTTCATGGTTCTACATGTTGAAATCCAATTTTCCCAGCACCATTTATTGAATAGACTGTCTTTACTCCAGGGATTGGTTTGGATCCTTGATCAAATATAAGTTGGCCATAGATGTTTGGATTGATTTCTGGTGTTTCTATTCTGTTCCATTGGTCTATCCATCTGTTTCTGTACCAGTACCATGCTGTTTTGATAACAACTGCCCTGTAGTATGTCCTGAAATCTGGTATTGTGATGCCTTCGGCTTTGTTTTTGTTGTACAAGATTGCTTTAGCTATTCGAGGTCTCCTGTGTCTCCATATGAATTTCAGCATCATTTTTTCCAGATCTGAGAAGAAGGTCTTCGGTATCTTGATTGGTAATGCATTGAATGTAGAAATTGCTTTTGGGAGAATGGACATTTTGATGATATTGATTCTTCCAATCCATGAGCATGGAAGATTTCTCCATTTTTTGGTATCCTCTTCTATTTCTTTCTTTAAGATTTTGTAATTTTCATCATACAGATCTTTAATGTCCTTGGTTAAGTTTATTCCAAGGTATTTGATTGTTTTTGAAGCTACTGTGAATGGGATTGATCTTAGAAGTTCTTCCTCAGCGGTGGCATTGCCTGTGTATACAAAGGCTGTTGATTTTTGTGCATTGATTTTATATCCTGCTACTTTGCCAAACTCTTCTATGAGTTCCAATAGTCTCTTAGTAAAGTTCTTTGGGTCCCCTAAATACAGAATCATATCATCTGCAAAGAGGGATAGTTTGAGTTCTTCCTTCCCGATTTGTATCCTTTTAATTTCTTTTTCTTGCCTAATAGCTCTGGCTAAGACTTCCAGAACTATATTGAATAGCAGTGGTGAGAGTGGGCATCCCTGTCTGGTACCAGATCTCAGCGGAAATGCTTCCAACTTTTCCCCATTCAATAGGATGTTGGCCGTGGGTTTTTCATATATTGCTTTGATTGTATTGAGGAATGTTCCTTCCATACCCAGTTTGCTTAGAGTTTTCATCATGAAAGGGTGTTGTATTTTATCAAATGCTTTCTCTGCATCTATTGAGAGAATCATATGGTTTTTCTTCTGCAGTCTGTTAATGTGGGTGTATCACGTTGATTGTTTTGCGAACATTGAACCATCCCTGATCTTTCTGATGTGTTGTTGTATTCTATTGGCCAGAATTTTATTGAGGATTTTTGCATCTATGTTCATCAGGGATATTAGTCTCTAATTCTCTTTCAATGCTGCATCTTTTTCCGGCTTAGGAATTAAGGTGATACTGGCTTCATAGAAAGAATTTGGGAGGATTCCCTCTTTTTCGATTGTTTTGAATAGTTTGAGAAGAATTGGAGTTAGTTCTTCTTTAAATGTCTGGTAGAATTCAGCGGTGAATCCATCCGGTCCTGGGCTTTTCTTTGTTGGGAGGGCCTTTATTACTGTTTCAATTTCTGTGTCAGTTATGGGTCTGTTTAGGTTTTCTATGTCTTCCTGATCCAATTTAGGTAGGTTGTATGTGTCCAGGAATATGTCCATTTCTGATAGATTTCCCTGTTTGCTGGCATACAAGTCCTTGTAGTAATTTCTGATGATTCTTTTTATTTCTGTGGTGTCTGTTGTTATGTTTGCTTTTTCATCTCTGATTTTATTGATTTGGGTCTTTTCTCTTCTTTTTTGATTTAGTTGGGCCAATGGGGTGTCAAATTTATTTTTTCGAAAAACCAGCTCCTCATTTGGCTGATTTTTTGGTAATTTTTTTTTATTCAATCCTGTTGATTTCTTCTCTGATTTTAATTATTTCTCTTCTCCTACTAGATTTGGGTCTGGTTTGCTGCAGATTTTCTAGATCCTTGAGATGACTTGAAAGCTCATCTATTTGGTGCCTTTCCAATTTCTTGATGTAGGCACCTATTGATATAAACTTTCCTCTTAACACTGCTTTTGTTGTATCCCATATGTTTTGGTATGTTGTGCTGTTATCCTCATTTACTTCCAGAAAATTGTTGATTTCTGTTTTAATTTCTTCTATGACCCATTGTTCATTCAGGAGCATGTTGTTCAATCTCCATGTGTTTGCATATGCTCTAGGGATTCCCGAGTTGCTAATTTCCAACTTCATTCCTTTGTGGTCTGAGAAGCTGCATGGTATGATTCTAATTCTTTTGAATTTGCTGAGACTTGCTTTATGGCCTAGTATGTGGTCAATCCTAGAGAAGGTTCCATGTACTGCTGAGAAGAATGTAAAGTCCTTAGATGTAGGATGAAATGTTCTGTAGATATCTGTTAGATCCATTTGGGCTATAGTGTCATTTAAATCTACTGTCTCCTTGTTGATCTTCTGTCCTGTTGATCTGTCTATCTCTGAGAGTGGAGTATTGAATTCCCCCAGTACTATTGTATTGGGGTCTAAGTCTCCCTTTAAGTCCCTTAACAAATCTTTTAAATAAACCGGTGTCCTGTAATTAGGTGCATATACATTGATAATTGTTATATCTTCCTGTTGAATGGATCCCTTAATCATTAAATAGTGCCCCTCTTTGTCTCTCCTAACAGTTTTTGTGGTAAAGTTTATGTTGTCCGATATTAAGATAGCTACGCCCGCTCTTTTTTAATTTCTGTTGGCATGGTATATCTTTTTCCAGCCTTTCACTTTCAGTCTGTATGGATCATTGTTGGAAAGATGAGTTTCTTGTAAGCAGCAAAAAGATGGGTTTTGTTCCTTAACCCAATCAGCCAATCGGTGTCTGGAGAGTTCAGGCCGTTAACGTTCAATGTGACTATTGAGAAGGAGTAACTTTGCCCTACCATTTGCCAAAGATATTTTCTAATATATGCTTTGAGATTCCTGTGATCTTTTGCTGTGAGGTTTCCTTCCTTTACCTTCTTTCATATTGGTGACCGTGTTTCTGTGTTTCTGTGTCTAACACATCTTTAAGCATCTTTTGCAGGGCTGGATGAGTGGCGACAAATTCTTTCAATTTCTGTTTGCTGTGAAAGGTCTTTATTTCACCTTCATTCACAAATGAGAGCTTTGCAGGATATAATATTCTGGGCTGGCAGTTTTTCTCTCTTAGTACCTGGGCTATATCTCACCATTCCCTCCTAGCTTGTAGGGTTTCTGATGAGAAGTCAGCTGTGAGTCTAATTGGAGATCCTCTGAGAGTAATCTGACGTTTCTCTCTTGCACATTTTAGGATCTTTTCTTTGTGTTTCACGTGGTGAGTTTGATTACGACGTGTCGTGGTGAGGATCTTTTTTGGTCATGTTTATTAGGGGTTCTATGAGCTTCTTGTACTAGGATGTCTCTGTCCTTCTCCAAACCTGGGAAATTTTCTGCTAGTATCTCACTAAAAAGGCCTTCTAATCCTTTCTCCCTCTCCATGCCTTCAGGAACTCCTAGAACCTGAATGTTGGGTTTTTAAATAGTATCCTGTAGATTCCCAACAATATTTTTTAGATTTCTGATTTCCTCTTCTTTTCTTTGGTTTGCCTGTTTCCTTTCCTGTTCTCTGTCTTCTAAGTTTGATATTCTCTCTTCTGCTTCACCCATTCTGTTTTTAAGGTTCTCTAATGTGTTTGTCATTTGCTCTATTGAGTTCTTCATTTCATTATGATTTCTCGTCACTATCACAGTTTCGTGTTCTACTAGTTGTTTCATTTCATTTTGATTCCTCCTTAATATTTCGTTTTCACGAGAGAGATTTTCTATCTTGTCCATTAAGGATTTCTGTAGTTCAAGAATTTGTTTTTGAGAACTTCTTAATGTTCTTATCAACTTTTTGAGATCCGCTTCTTTCATTTCTTCTATCTCTTCATCATCATAATCTTGAATTGGGGTGTCTTGTTCATTTGGGGGCATCACAGTGTCTTCCTTGCTCTTGTTACCTCGGTTTCTGCATTTGTTTTTTGGCAATTTGGAGATATTTTTTGGTTTCTTTGCTGTGGTGTTTTTTTCTCCTTATACTATGCCTCTAGTTTAAGTGGGCTGTCTGCTTTGACGGATCCTTAGAGGCTGTGATATGTGTGGCCAGAGAGCTCTGTTTGATTCTTCAGAATTAAGGGTGTGCCAAAGGTGACTCACCCAGATTGTTCTCTCCCTTGCTCTCTCTCTCTCTCTCTCTTTTTTTTTTTTGACTCAGTTGGGAAGTAATTCCGCACAGGTGAGTGGAATTGAGAGTAGTTGAAATCTAGCCTCTGTGGGTATTCGTTTGATCTACCCCTGGGACCACACAAAGAGTTTATACAGCCCTCAGTGTGTTCTCAAATTTCTCCACAGTCTCTGACCAGGTTGCCAAGGTTACCGAGTTTGTGTACTCGGTGAGTTCTCTCGCCCCCCCCCTCAGATTTTTCACAGTCTCAGATCGTTAGCTCCACCTACTTTCACTAGATTTTAACCTCGTGTTATTTCTGCCGACAAGAGTCAAGTTTTTCTGCTTGGCTACTCATGGTTGCTGCTTTACATATGTAAAATGGTGCCTGCTCTTTGTCTTGCTCGGCTTTGTAAGGTGAGTGCAGAGAGAGGCTAGTGTCCGTTCAGGTTCCCCTTATTTATTTGTTTTTCTTCTCTCCTCCAGTCAGCCTGGTGAACTTTCCCCAGTGGGGCCTCAGGCCTTGTTCTGCCTTTCCCTGCCAATGTCTCAGGTTTCTGAGGCTTTTGTCTTACCTCCCCTTCAAGTGCTGGTGCACAGATTCTGCGGCTTGGCTCCCGCGGCTCAGCTTCCACGCAGTGGGCGACCTTGCTCTCCCCATAGGTCCTCTGTGTCACATCCACTAGATCCGGAAGAGTTTCCTCTGCAGTTTTTTTCTTGAGTCTTTTCCTGAGGCTACAGTAACTTCACTTTAATAAACTATCTTTTCCCGGACTATTGGTGCATGCCCTCACTATCCGCCATCTTGGCTCCACCCCCGCGGTACTCTTTCTTTACCTATTCACAGAGAGACAGACAGAAGTATGCGTTTTTATATTTCTGGCACTGAGTGTTCAGTGGCCCTTTCCCCCTTGCATCTGAAACCCCTTCAGTACTGGGACTCATTCTTTTTTTTTTTTTTTTTTTTTTTGACAGGCAGAGTTAGACAGTGAGAGAGAGAGACAGAGAGAAAGGTCTTCCTTTATGTTGGTTCACCCCCCAAAATGGCTGCTACGGCCGGAGCTACGCCAACCTGAAGCCAAGAGCCAGGCGCCTCCTCCTGGTCTCCCATGCGGGTACACGGCCCAAGCACTTGGACCATCCTCCACTGCCTTTCCGGGGCCACAGCAGAAAGCTGGACTGGCAGAGGGGCAACCAGGCCAGAATCCGGTGCACTGACTGGGACTAGAACCCAGGGTGCCAGCACTGCAGGCGGAGGATTAGCCAAGTGAGCCACGGCGCTGGCCTGGGACTCATTCTTGAAGTTTCTATTTGAGTAATAGACTTAACCAAAACTAATTGGGGAGGGATTAATATGGTGGAATGGAGGGAGTTTGCTGCTCTAGTCTAGAAGGTAGTTTAAAAAAAATTGGAAAGAGTGCAGGCTCAGGGAAGAGTTAAAGAGAAAGCAGCAGATGAAACTCTATGCAAACTGGATGGACACAGTGGATCTACACAGATTGTGAGGACACACACAACCCAGGACCCCAGCAGCCGAGAGTCTCCGTACCAGCATTGGAGAGTGAGGTGAGACCAGACTGGAGCAGCCAAAGCCACTGGTGAAAAAGCTACAAGAAGAGCCTAGAGAGAATCCAGCTTGGAGCCCTGTGGGGGATAGTGTACCTGCCAAACTAGAGGAGAAAAAACAAAGAGGGGGACGCATTTTCTCTCTTCAGGATAACTCTGCAACTATGTCCTGTAACAAGATGATATAGAGCACGCGTCATTTGGACATGTATAACAGCTGCCCCAGCTCCTGTCTGCACCCAGCAACCAGCCAACTAGAGATTCCTGAGTCTGGTGGGGATAATAGATAGGGGGCTGGGTACTCATGACTGTGGTAGGCTTGTGTGCTGGGACTGTGAAAACACTGAGGCTGCGTGGGAAGACTCATGATGTGGCTAGGACTTTGGGTAGTCACTGTGGGAGGCTCCACACGATCAGGGCTCCCTGGTTGCCTGGTGAGGGACACTGCAGGGGAGTCTGATCTGAGCTTACACTGAGGACTGCACAGATCCTTTGTGTAGTTGTTGGGGCAGAGCAGATGAATAACATACCCACTGGGGTTAGCACTGGTCTCCTTTGAGAAGAGGAGCTCAGCTGAGTCTACACCTCCCCTCTGATTAAAAAAAAAAGAGATTTACTACACCAAACCTGGGTGTGTTGCTCAGACATGCCCTTCACCCTGGAGCACTGAACAGAGCTCCTAGGCCACATAAACCACACACCTCTAGGTATTTCCTGAAAGCAGACACTCCACTAATCCACACATAGTCTGAATATAAAAACCATCACAGGGAAAAAAACTAAAGAAACCAACAAGTATCTCTACAAATACCAAATAATAAAATGCAACCATTCAAGAAACAAGAATAAGGAAGACAACATAATGCCCCCAAAAGAACACAACATTTCAATACCAGAATGTCAAGATGAAGAGACTGAATAAATGCCAGAAATAGAATTCGAAAAATTGATCATAGGATTACTTAGAAGTAATCAGAGCCCACGCCATGGCTCACTAGGCTAATCCTCCGCCTGTGGTGCCGGCACACCGGGTTCTAGTCCCGGTCGGGGCGCCGGGTTCCATCCAGTTGCCCCTCTTCCAGTCCAGCTCTCTGCTGTGGCCCGGGAGTGCAGTGGAGGATGTCCCAAGTCCTTGGCCCCTGCACCCCATGGGAGACCAGGAGAAGCACCTGGCTCCTGTCTTCAGATCAGCGCGGTGTGCCAGCCGCAGCACACCGGCCGCAGCAGCCATTGGAGGGTGAACCAACGGTAAAGGAAGACCTTTCTCTCTCTCTCTCTCTCTCTCACTGTCCACTCTGCCTGTCAAAAAAAAAAGAGAAGTAATCAGAAGAAAATGCATGAACTAATGAAATATATACATGACATGAAAGAAAATTTCTCCCACAAAATTGAGATCTTATAGAGAAATAAAAATAAAATCTTGGAAATTAAGCATTCAATAGAACAAATAAAAAACACAGTGCAAAGCCTTAACAGAATTGGTGAAGCAGAAGAAAGAATATCTGACTTAGAAGACAAAGCACAGGAAATTATACAGTCAGGCCAAACACAACAAGAAATTAGAAAACTAAAAAATGCTGTTGGTAATCTTACAGGATACTATCAAATGACCCAGTATATGGTTCTAGGAGATCCTGAAGGTGTGGAAAGAGAGAAAGGATTAGAAGGCCTTTTTAGTGAAATAATCACAGAAAATTTTCCTAATTTGGTGAAAGAAAGGGACATCCAAATACAGGAAGCACACGGAACTTCTAATGGACATGACCAGAAACGATATTCACCACAACACATTGTAATCAAATTCTCCACAGTAAAACATAAAGAAAAGATTCTAACATGTGCTGGAGAGAAATTTCAGATTACTATCAGAGGATCTCCAATTAGACTCACAGTGGACTTCTCATCAGAAACCTGACAGGCTAGAAGAGAATGGCGAGATATATTCCAAGTCTAAAGAAAAGAATTGTCAACCAAGAATACTATACCTGCAAAGTTGTCATTTAAGAACAAAGGTGAAGCCGGTGCCACGGCTCACTAGGCTAATCCTCCACCTGCAGCGCTGGCACACCGGTTCTAGTCCCAGTTGGGGCGCTGGTTCTGTCCCGGTTGCTCCTCTTCCAGTCCAGCTCTCTGCTGTGGCCCGGGAGTACAGTGGAGGATGGCCCAGGTCCTTGGGCCCTGCACCGATATGGGAGACCAGGAGGAAGCACCTGGCTCCTGGCTTCAGATCAGTGCAGCACCAGCCATAGTGGCCATTTGGGAGGTGAACCAATGGAAAAAGGAAGACCTTTCTCTCTGTCTCTCTCTCTCTCACTGTCTAACTCTGCCTGTCAAAAAAAAAAAAAAAAAAAAAAAAAAAAAGAAAGGTGAAATAAAGACCTTCCATTGACAAACAGAAACTGAAATTATTTGTCACCACCCACAAGCCCTGCAGAAGATGCTAAAGAATGTGCTGCACACAGAAACATGGTAATCACTACAAAAGAAGGTAAAGGAAGGAAATCTCCCAGTAAAAGTACAAAGTAAATCCAAACTAAAGAATAGGAATATTTATGGAAAAATGGCAGGGCAAAGTCATTACTTATCAATAGCCAACTTGAATGTAAATGGCCTTAACTCTCCAGTTAAAAGACACAGACTGACTGCATGGATTAAAAAACAAAACCTATCTATTTGCTGCCTACAAGAAACACATCTCACCAACAAAGATGCACTCAGACTCAAAGTTAAAGGTTGGAAAAACGTAAGTCCATGCTAACAGAAACCAAAAAAAAAAGCTTGTGTAGCCATCCTAATATCAGACAAAATAGACTTTAACCCAAATCTGTTTAAAGAGACAAAGAAGGGCACTATGTAATGATTATAGGATCAATTCAACAAGAAGATGTAACTATTATAAACGTATATACACCTAATTACAGGACACCTGGCTATTTAAAAGAAATGCTAGGTGATCTAAAGGGAGACATAGACACCAATATAATAGTAATGGAGGATTTCAAGACCCCACTTTCAGCAATGGACAGATCAGCAAGTCAGAAAATCAGCAAGGAAACAGGAGAGTTAACTGACACTAAAGACTAAATAGACCTAACAGATCTCTAAAGAACTTTTCATCTTACAGTTGCAGAACACACACTCTTCTCAGCAGTGCATGGAACTTTCTCTAGGATTGACCACATTCTAGACCTTAAAGCAAGTCTCAGCAAATTCCAAAATTTTGAAATCATACCATGCATCTTCTTGGACCACAATGCAAAGACACTGGAAATCAGCAACTCAGGAATGTTTAGAACATATACAAACACATGGAGACTGAACAACATGCTCCTGAATCAATAGTGGGTAACTGAAGAAATCAAAAGAGAAAACGGGCCAGCGCTGTCGCGCAATGGGTGAATGCCTTGGCCTGAAGGGCTGGCATCCCATATGGGCACCAGTTCCAGTCCCGGCTGCTCTCTGCTATGGCCTGGGAAAGCAGTAGAAGATGGCCCAAGTCCTCGGGCCCCTACATCCACGTGGGAAACCCGGAAGAAGCTCCTGGCTCCTGGCTTCTGATAGGCATATCTCTGGCCATTTGCGGCCATCTGGGGAGTGAACCAGCGGATGGAAGACCTCTCTCTCTGTCTCTACCTCTCTGTGTAACTCTGCCTTTCAAATAAATAATATAAATCTTTAAAAAAAATCAAAAGAGAAATAAAAAAAATTCTGGAAATGAATAAAGATGACAATACAACATATCAAAACTTATGGTATACAGCAAAAGCAGGGTTAAGAGGAAAGTTTATAACAATTGGTGCCTACCTCAAGAAATTAATAAATGAGCTATCAACACATCTCAAGGATCTAGAGAAACAACAGCAAACCAAACCCAAAACTAGTAGAAGAAAATAATTAAAGAAATTAACAAAATTGAAACAAAAAATCAATACAAAAGATGAGTAAAATGAAGAGGTGAGTTTTTAAAAAATAAACAAAATTGAAAAACCATTGACTCAACTAACCAAAAAAAGGAGAAAAGAACCAAATCAATAAAACTAGAAATGAAAAAGGAAATGTAATAACAGATACCACAGTAATAAAAAGACTCATCAGAATTACTACTAAGAGCTGTATACCAACAAACTGGAAAACCTAGAAGAAATGGATAGATTCCTGGACACCTACAACCTCCCTAAATTGAGCCATGAAGACACAGAAAACCTAAACAGCCCCATTACCAAGATAGAAATTGAATCAGTAATAAAGACTCTCCCAACAAAGAAAATCCCAGGACTGGGTGGCTTCTGTGCTGAATTCTACCAGACATTTAAAGGAGAACTAACTCCAATACTTCTCAAGTTATTCAAAACAACTGAAATGGAGGGAATCCTCCCAAACTCCTTCTATGAAGCCAGCATCACCTTAATTCCTAAACCCAGAAGACACAACAGGGTAAGAAAACTACAGACAATTTCCCTGATGAACATAGACACAAAAATCCTTAACAAAATTCTATCCAATTGAATCCAACGACACATCAGAAAGATCATTCACCCGGACCAAGTAGGATTTATCCCTGGTATGCAGGGATGGTTGAATATTTGCAAATCAATCAAGTGATACATCACATTAACAAACTGAAGGACAAAAACCATATATTATTTTAATAGATGCAGAGAAAGCATTTGATTAAATACAACACTCTTTCATGATGAAAACTCTAAGCAAATTTGGTATAGAAGGAACATTCCTCAACACAATCAAGGCAATTTATGACAAACCCAAGGCCAGCATTGTATTGAATAGGGAATAGTTGGAAGCATTCCCACTGAGATGCAGGACCATAAAAGGATGCCCACTCTCACCAATGCTATTCAATATATTCCTGGAACTTTTAGCCAGCGCCATTAGATAAGAAAAAGAAATCAAAGGGATACAAATTGGGAAGAAAGAAGTCAAACTATCCCTATTTGCAGATGACATCATTCTATATATAGGGGGCCGAAAAGACTCCAGGAAGACATATTGGAACTCATACAAGAGTTTGGTAAAGTAGCAGGAAATAAAATCAATACACAAAAATAAATAGCCTTTGTATACAGACAATGCCATGACTGAGAAAGGATTTCTAAGATCAATCCCATTCACAATAGCTACAAAAAATATCCTTTGAATGAATTCAACCAAGGATGCCAAAGATCTCTATGATGAGAATTATAAAGCATTAAAGAAAGAAATAGAGGGGCTGGTGCTGTAGCATAGTGGGTAAAGCTGCCACCTGCAGTGCCGGCATCCCATATGGATGCCGGTTAGAGTCCTGGCTGCTCCACTTCCGATCCAGCTCTCTGCTATGGCCTGGGAAAGCAGTAGAAGATGGCCCAGGTCCTTGAGCCCCTACACACATGTGAGAGACCCAGAGGAAATTCCTGGCTCTTGGCTTTGAATCAGTGCAGTTCCGGCCATTGCAGCCAATTGGGGAGTGAACCAGCGGATGGAAGACCTCCCTCTTCCTCCCTCCCCCGCCTCTCCTTCTTTCTCTATGTAACTCTGACTTTCAAATAAATAAATAAACCTTAAAAAGGAAAGAAAGAAATAGAAGAAGATACAAAAAATGGAAAAATCTTCCATTTTCATGGATTGGAAAAATCAGCATCAACAAAATGTCCATTCTTCAGAAAGCAATTTACAGATTCATTGCGGTACCAATCAAAATACCAAAGTCACACTTCTCAGATCTAGAAAAAATGCTGAAATTCATATGGGAACACAGGAGACCTCAAATAGCTAAATCAATCTTATACAACAAAAACAAAGCTAGAGGAATCACAACACTGATTTCAAAACATACTACAAGGCAGTTAAAATCAAAACAGCCTGGTACTGGTACAAAAACAGATGGATAGACCAATGGAACCAAAAGAAACACAAGAAATCAATCCAAGCATCTACAACCAACTTATCTTTGACAAAATTGACATTTTGAGAAGCTATGACTTGAATAGCCCTTGTCTTGACTGTTGAGGAATAGTTTCATTTTTTTTTCTCTTCTTCATACTATTTGTTGAACTCTTTACTTAAAAGAGTAATCATATGTGTATAAAGTCAATTGAAAATAAATCTCAGTAAAAAATAAGAGTGGGAATAAGAGAGAGAGGAGGAAGTTTGTAACTGTAAAGCTGTATAGTTCTGCACACATTCCTACGGAATTACTTCTTAAAAACTTGCCACGGGACTCCAAATCCTATTATGCTACACGGTAAAAATGTCATTTTAAGTGTTAAAGTGATCATATAGATAAGATTAAGTATTAAAGGGATCATGTAAATAAGATCAAATGTCTGGTAATAATAATATATAGAATTAAAAGGAGAGAATGTTCCAACATAGGAAGCAGTCCACACAACAGACTCATAGAATAACAATTGCTTTAAACAGCACTCTGACCTCACATTCAGCCCTTAAGTCTTCCTGGTCTGGCTGAAAAGCCCATGAGAGCTTTTCAGGCATGGAAAGCCAAGATACCATGGCAAAAAATGTCCTACATGAAGGATCTCTGTGAGAGAAACCCTAGCAGAAAGAAGTGGCCATCAAAGGATGTACTTTTCTCTGAAGGAAAAGAAAACTTCCACTTTGCTTATGGCCCTGTCTAAATACTGATAGAGTTGGTGGATTCAAAAGGCTTCCATAGCCAAGATAGCTCATGTCAAGAGCCACAGGTCAACACTGACATCATACATAAGTGTGTTGATTGTTAAATTAATGACAGGAGTCACTGTGCATTTACTTCCCATGTAGGACTTCTGTCCTCAATGCATTATTAACTGTAAAACTTGTTCTCAGTTTTTTTGTCCTGAGTGTGCAAATTGTTGAAATCTTTACTTGATATAGAGTTGGTCTTCTGTGTATAAAGCTAATGGAAAATGAATCTTAATAGAGAATGGGACTGGGAATGGGAGAGGAAGGAGTAGTTGTGGTGGGGATGGGAGGGCAGGTATGGTGGGAAGAATCACCTAAAGCTGTACAGGTGAAATTTGTACTATTAAATAAAAATTTCTTTGGGAAAGAAAAAGACTTGGAGTATAAAAATAATTACTTGAATGTCATAGAGGAACACTGATAAATGAGAAGACTGATTAAGTTGTTTATAGATTAACAATGATGACTAAGAATTTCCTAAAGGAGTCCAAACCTCCAGTGTTTTGACTGTTTAATTTTTGAAAAGAACCCACCTATAGCATTCTTCACCATACTTCCAGGGGTGAGCCATCTCTTTGTTGGCTTGGTTTTTCCATATGGAGAACATCTGCTGGTGTGACACTCCTGGCCTCTCTTCCTACTCCTTTCTTCATGTAGCAGGAACACTGATTTGAGGTTAATGTATTTTATGAGAAGGAATTGAACATGCTCAGCTCTACACATTCCAGCATTTCTATCTGTTTGCATACAGCCTGAACACCAGAGCACATATTCCATTGTTTACTCTGGAGAAAGCCTGCCATTGTACATTCTGCTTTGTGACTGGATGTGTGTATTGTCCAATTAAGGAGGGTGAATTAGGAAGTCCAGCGTAACCACACACCCCAGCTGTGTTTTCTAGTATCTGATTGATAATGAAGGCAGAATTTGTTCTCCTTCTAAGTGACTTTTATGTCACCTCTCAACTGGATCTGAAATCTGGAAAAGAAATGTGTCTTCCTAAATCCCAGCATGCATGTTATGTATAACACGTAGTTTAATATGAGTGCACATGTGTGTGTGTAAATACATACATATATAAATGCATAAACATTGGTAGAGGATTATTTGCACAAAATCATGGGTAGTTGAAGGAATTCAGTAACAATTTGGATACTGCTTGGTTTTCCCTTCCTTGCTGACTTTGAAACCCACTGCCCACGTCATTTGCAAAACTAACACATACTGTTCCCAGAAACTAACAGAACAGTGAATGTCACACCTGTCAATGTGTCCTCACAGCTCTGTTGAGTGGGTCCCATTGAACTGAGAAATGATCTTTTTCATTAATGAAATAGAGAATATCTGAAGATGTTCTCACTCTGATAAATTCCCATGGAATTCAGTTTAATGAAGACATTTGCATCAACACACCTTTGTGGCAGTCACATATTTCTAAAGTAATAGCTGAGTCCCTGCTATTAATTCAAACAGGACTCCAGTCTACCAGCCTTTTAGAATCTCATGTTAAAAGATTTATGACCCCATTACCTTTCAGTTTGACAAACTTTCCCATATAAGAAATACATGATAGTCTCAGACCTTGCAGATATACCATATGAACAAATCATATAATCGAAAAAACAATCACATTTTTTCATACCTAAAAGATTATTGATTCATTAACTAATCACATAATTTACTCAACAGATATTGTGTGTTCATTGTGTTGAGCACTCCACTATAGACTTAGAATATAAAAAGAGATCGTTGCAGAGACTGACACAGAAAATAATTGTAGAATAATACTAGAGGCATAGAGATAGGTGCAAATTGCTGTAGAGCCTCAGAGGGAGAGGTGGTTTTCCTTAGCCAGAGGAGTCTGGAGTCCAAAATAGGTAAATTGTTCTGTCCTCTAAACCTTAGCAATGCCACAGTTAAATTTCCACATCAATGAAATTTTGACCAAAGTGTGATGGTTTGAATAGATACACAAGTGAAGACATTTATGAGACTTTGGTCATGGCAAATTTATTTATATTATATATCATGATAAGTGTAGTGAATAAAAGGAGTTACAAAAAAAAAAAAACAAAACAGAGGAGAAAAGGACTAAGACTGTGCATTTAATTCCATTTAAGATAGAATTTTCATTCCCACAAAAGTGACTTGGAGAAGGTCATAGAGAAAGGTGGAAATTACTGGTTTTTGATAATAAAAAAATTCTGAATTTTTTCACAACTCCAAGTTTGTTTTACATATTTTGATAACATGATTAGTTTGTGAGCCACTCTGTTTGAAAAAAGGGATCCAACAATATTTATTTTTTAAAGATATTTATCTGTTTATTCGAAAGATGGAGAGAGAAAGAGAGAGGTAGTGAGAGAGAGTCAGAGAGAATGAATATGAATCTTCTAACTGCTGGTTCATTCCCCAGATGGCTACAACAGCTAGGGCTGGGCCAAGTGAAGCTGAGAGCCAGGAACTCCACCCAGGTCTCCCACATGAGAGCCAGAAATTCAAGTACTTGGATCATCGTCCACTGCTTCCCAGATGCATTAGCAGGGAGCTGGACCAGCAGTGCAACAGCCAGGACTTGAACAGAACTCTGATATGGGATGTGGCTGTCCCAAGCAGCAGCTTCACTTGCTGCATGACAACACCTGCGGCTCACATAGCATCTATTCAGAACTCACTAGATAACTTCAAGTGAAAAAATACATTAGATTCATGCAGTGGTAGAAAAAATTCCTACAGAGACAAGTCTGATAACATAAATCCATAGTAAATCAGTCTAGCTGAAATATAATAGAAGCTGATAGAGCCTAAGATAAAATTTAGAATGTATACTTTATCCTCCACTCCCCCCAAAATTTAAACTAAAAAAAATAGAGTAGATCAAATAAAATATCTTTGTTAAGTGAATCTGGCCCTTCAATTATTTGAAACCCTTGGGTTGGGGTTTCAAATATTGAGATAACTCTATTCCCATTCATGAGTTTGCAGTCTAGGGGAGGAGGCAGATCTGTTACAGGGCAGCAGCTGCAGAGGGTAGCTGAGCAGAACTGTGGGAGCACAGCTCACTACTTAGTCAAAATAAGCAGAGATCCTGAAATGAGTATCACACAAAGCTCACAAATTCTATCAAGAATTCTACTTGTTGTCATGTAAGATATCCTCTTCTTAAGCATACTTCAAGGTGCTTCCCATAATATTTTCATTGTTGTTAGCCATAGTTTATTTTCTTTCGTTATGTATTTTATCAACATTCATAAATGTTGCCCAACTATGATTTATTTTCTCTAACAATTTTAGTTGAGTAAATTTTGAAGAGTATTTTGTTACGTCAGTGAAATATCACACACATGGACATTTATGCCAACTTGCTTTTCTACCTTTCCAGTATTGGTTCGTATGTCTTGGTTGGGACTTCAAGCACGACAATGAATTCAAAGTGTGACTGTGGTGACCTTTTTCTTTCTCCAGGTTTAATAAGTTTTGGGGCATTTTTCATGAAGTTGGCTTTAAAACACATTAAAAACTAATTTGGGGAGTTCATACATCAACGACTTAAGTGCAGAATTCAAAGAGATGTTGGTGTACCCACAGTTACAGCAGCATTATTTCCAATAGCCAAGGTGGAAAGAACTCAGACGTCTATTGATAGCTGAGTAGATAAACACAATGTGCTCTCCACATACAATAGAATACTCAACTTTAACAAGAAATGAAATCCTGGTACATGCCACAGTGTGGATGAACCTCAAAGAAGCTGTGCTAAGTGAGATAAGCCAGACACAAAAAGACAAATATTTTATGATTCTCCTTATGTGAAGTAACTAAAATACTTAAAGTCTTAGAGACAGAAAGTACAGAAGAGATTACCAGGGACCAGAGCAAGGGAGAGTCCAATATTATTGTCTAAAATGTACAGAGTTTTAGTTTGGGAAGAGTAAAAAATTCTAGAAATGGATGGTTGGTTGCCAAACCGCATGAATGAATGTACTTAATGCCACATTTTGAAATGGTAAGTTTTATTTTTCATGTATTTCATCACTTAAAAAACGAATTGGGAAGTATTTATAGCATTCCTTATGCTCTCCAATAGCTCATGTGGGGATTAAGTGGCATCTGTTACTGGAAGTTTAAAAGCAAATCATCTATGGAACATTCGGAGGTTCATTGTACACGTGGAGGCTGGATCTGAAACAGTATTCAATTTTTTTCTGAAATTATTGGTTTTCCATCTCCTTTGAATGAAAATTTATTGTTATATTTTTTAAGGAGCTAGTCCTCATTGTCCAAGTTTTATATTAGCCAAAGCATTTTCTAGTAATTCTTTGAATTGCTTGGTGTCTTTTTTTCCCACTAAAGATTTATTGTTTAGGAATGTACATCTGGTTATGTGGAGAATGGTTCCATTAGAGAGAACGGAGAACAGGAGAGTCAAGTAATAATGAGAGCCCGGGAAAGGATATTACCAAAGGGATAAAATGGAGAGGCAAGATTTGAAGGGATTTTTTTCTTTCCAGGCAGAGTTAGACAGTGAGAGACAGAGACAGAGAGAGAGTTATAGACAGTGAGAAGAAGAGACAGAGAGAAAGGTCTTCCTTCTGTTGGTTCACTCCCCAAATGGTCTCTACGGCAGGTGCTGCGCCGATCTGAAGCCAGGAGCCAGATGCTTCCTCCTGGTCTCCTATGCGGGTGCAGGGGCCCAAGCACTATGGGCCATCCTCCACTGCACTCCCGGGCCACAGCAGAGAGCTGGACAGGAAGAGGAACAACCGGGACAGAACCGGCGCTAGAACCCGGAGTGCCAGTGCCACAGGCAGAGGATTAGCCAAGTGAGCTGTGGCGCCAGCCGAAGGGAAATTCTGATACAGAAGCTACAGGACCTTATCTGCAGGGGATGCCATTGGAGACGATTATGTTTAGTGAGATAAGCCAAACCCAAAAAGACAAAAATGTTTTATTTGATTTGTGGTAGCTAATATATAGAGTACAAAAAATGTAATGTGTATGAGTGAAATTGACATCATGAGATTTGATTATTGTTTATATACCTTGTCTATATTCCTGTGGAACAGTGGTCCTTCTACTTACCACTTGTTGAATTCTTTATTTAGTGAAGTATTAAGTTGGTCTTTTTATTTATCCACTATTCCTTAACATTTTGCTTATAATGAATTCTTGACCTAGTTTAAAAAAAATACAGACCTGCAATATTGGTTTTATTTACTCACACACACACACACACACATATAAAAACACACATACATACACCAGCAAAAAAAAAAAATCTTTGATTTATTATCCGTTTTACTATTTTAACTATTTTCCTGATTGTTAGAGTGCTTCGTTCATTTGTTTTTATTCTTACTTGATTGACATAGTGATCAAACACTAAATTTCTAGCATAGATTTGGTTGTATCACCATTTCTTCACATGATATTTTCTTCCTTGTTTTCTAGATAACCTGATTTATTCCTTTAGCTTTTTTCCTTCATTTTATTTATGTTTTCATTTTATTTGAAAAAGAGTCACAAGCACACACACATACACACACATTCACCTACAGAAAGAGATGGAGAGACACATATCTTTTATCTGCTGGTTCACACTCCAAATGCCTGCAAGATCAAGGGCTGAGCCAAGCCACAGCCAGCAGAAGCACAGGACTTCATCCAGGCCTCTAACGAGGGTGGCAGGGACCCAAATACTTGAGGCATCACTGCTGCCACGCACAGTACACATTAGCAGGAAACTGGATCAAAAATGGAATAGCTGGGACCTGAGCCAGGCGCCCTTAGCCACTGCACTTAACCGTTGCACCAAAAGCCTGCCCCACAGTTTTTCCCTTTTCAGGTAAATATAGCTTAATTTTGCCCAATTTTCTAAATAATATGGAAAAATTCACACAAAAATTGAAAGACTGAATAAAAAATTAACTTACCAAAATCTCAGCATTCTGATGTAATCACTATTAACTTTTTGGTGATATTTTTGTGCATACATTCATGTTCACAAAATTATAATCTTCTACGTATAAACTATCAGTTTTACAAGAGACATATTAACAGATGGTGGCCACAGCATCCAAACTATGTCCTAAATTACCCCATAATGTCACAAGCAATCACAGGAGTGTCATGAGGTATTTAAAATTTCAGAAGTACCACAGCAATATGGGACATCTGATAGGTACTAACCGAAGTACTACCTGAAGTGCATCACAGTTTCAATATGTAGTTATGGAGAATGTAAGATGGAGTCACATTTGCTCCTATGACATCATCTACTATTTTATCAACCACTTGTTTGGACTTAGCTAAAAACGAGACTGTGGGGCCAGCATCCCGTGAGCACCAGTTCATGTCCTGGCTGCTCCATTTCTGATCCAGCTCTCTGCTCACACACCTGGGAAGGCAGTGGAAGATGGACTAAATGCTTGGGCCTCTGCCATCCATGTGGGAGACCAAGATGGAGTTCCCTAACCCCTGGTTTTGACCTGGCCCAGTGCTGGCTATTATGACCATTTGGGGAGTGAAACAATAGATACAAGTACATTCTCTCTCTTTCTCTGACTTTCAAATAAATAAATCTTAAAAAAAAAAAAAGAAATGGGACTGTTACTCACTTTTGTCTTTTTTAAAGGGGTGCCATAAAAATTATAATAAAGGTCACCTGAAGCCTCTACAAAATCTTTAACTTTTATACACTATAATTTTCTTCTCCAACCAATCACTTTCTCTTATGCTTTGCCACACATTTAAAAAGATTGTGTAATAAAAATATACTTTTTCTTTCTCCAAGTGTGGTAGTTAAAGGGGAATAATTCCTAATCTCAGAATTTCTACAAAGCAGGAATTCAAGGGCAGAAATGTAATAGCAACGTGAGCAGAGGAAGCTCACATCCTTTTGTAAGACTACCCATTTATTTTGGGTGACTTTGAGGATGCAGAGGGAGGCAATGGTGTAGTTTCCTAAATTCCCCTTCTTTTCCTGAGCTGTTTTGCTTTTCTGATCTCCTCCAGAAGCTAGAAAGTTCCCTACTGAAGTTCGAAGTTACATCAGTCAAGGTCCCAACACAAACAAGGTAGTAATCTCAAATGGGATAATTGAGGAAACTTTAATAAGGAGATTATTTAAACGGTGGCTGTGGCTAGGTAAAAACTGCAAGAGCGTACCCTCAAGGCTAACAAGACTGAGGAAACCAGGAACTGTTAATACTCATAGGCCTATTTCAGACTGGGTGAGTCTTGGTAGTTTGTCCTTTTTTTTTTTTTTTTTTGAGAATTGGTCCATTTCTTGTAAGTTATCTAATTCACATATGTAGAGTTGTTTATAATATCCTCTTACTATCTTTTTGACACCTGTGGAGTATGTAAGTGACATCCCATTTTATTCCTGATGTTTGTGATATATATCTTTTTTTGCTAGCAATTGAACTAGATCTTTGTCAACTGTGTCTTTTCAGATAAAACTTTGTTTCACCAAATTTTTATATTGTTTTTCCATTTTCAGTTTCATTGCTTTACATTATTATTTTTGTCCTTCCTTCTGCTTGCTTAGGATAAATTTGTTCTAAGTTCTAAACATGAGAATATAGATTATTGATGTGAAGTCTTTCCTCCTTTATAATATAATCATTTAAGAGAGCGAGTTTCACTACTGCTTTAATGGCATCTCACAAACTGTGATACTGTATTTTTGTTTTCATCCAGTTTTAAGTACTTTTAGAAATTTCCCTTAAGACTTACTCTTTGACGCATGGATTATTTAGAAGCATGTTATTTAATTTCTAAGTGTATGGGGATTTTCCTATTATCTTTCTATTATTGGTTTCTACTTTCATTCTGCTATGGTCAGAGAAAACATCTTGTATGATTCAATGCTTTTAAATGGGCTAAGGTTTGTTTTATGGCCTAGCATATCATCTTCCTTAGTGGATGTTCTATGAGCACTGGACACCAATGCATATTCGATTGTTGTTGTGTGGGTGGGGTGATCTTTCAATTAGATTTTGTTGGTTGAGGTGGTGTTAAGTTCTTCTATAACTTTGTTAAATTCTAAGTCTTTGTTAAGTTTTATCAGTTGCTGAGAGGGGAGTATTGGGTGTATCCAACTACAACTTGTGGATTTGTCTATTTCTCTTTCAGTCTGATTAATTTTTGTTTCATGTAATTTGATGCTCTGTTCCATGGTACATGTATTGACAGGCTTTCTATTTCTTCCTGATGGATTGACCATTTTATCATTATGTCCCTCTTTGTCCCTGGCTATTTTATTTTCTCTAAATTTACTGTATCTGATAATAATACAGCTATTTGTGCTTTCATATTTTCAGGGTAAACATTTTCCACTCTTTTAAACTACCTGTATCATTAGATTTGAGGAGCATTTCTTACAGATAGCACATAGCTGGGTCCTGGTTTTGCTTGTTGGTTTTTTCTTCTATTCAACCTCCTATTGAGTCCCTCAGAGTAAGGATTTCTTTTTCATTGAATTTTTCAGTTCCAAATTTTCTGTTATTCTTCCATTTTTTTCTGAGACTTTCTACTTTTTTTTAAAGTTTTTATTTAATGAATATAAATTTCCAAAGTACAGTTTATGGATTACAATGGCTTCCCCCCCCATAACTTCCCTCCCACCTGCAACTCTCCCCTTTCCCGCTTCCTCTCCCCTTCCATTCACATCAAGATTCATTTTCAATTCTCTTTATATACAGAAGATCAGTTTAGTATATATTAAGTAAAGATTTCAACAGTTTGCCCTCACATAGCAACACAAAGTGAAAAATACTGTTGGAGTACTAGTTATAGCATTAAATCACAGTGTACAGCACATTAAGGACAGAGATCCTACATGATTTTTTTTTAAAAATTGATTAATTTTCTATGCAATTTCCAATTTAACACCAAGGTTTTTTTCATTTTCAATTATCTTTATATACAGAAGATCAATTCAGTATATACTAAGTAAAGATTTCATCAGTTTGCATCCACACAGAAACACAAGGTGTAAAAATACTGTTTCAGTACTAGTTATAGCATTACTTCACATTGGACAACACATTAAGGACAGATCCCACATAAGACATAAGTACACAGTGACTCCTGTTGTTGATTTAACAATTTGACACTCTTGTTTATGGCGTCAATAATCTCCCTAGGCTCTAGTCACGAGTTGCTGAGGCTATGGAAGCCTTTAGGCTTCGCCAACTTTGCTCTTATTCTGATAGGGTCATAGTCAAAGTGGAAGTTCTCTCCTCCCTTCAGAGAAAGGTACCTCCTTCTCTGATGGCCCCGTTCTTTCCACTGGGATCTCACTAACAGAGATCTTTCATTTAAGTCTTTTTTTTTTTTTTTCCCAGAGTGTCTTGGCTTTCCATGCCTCAAATACTCTCATGGGCTCTTGAGCCATATCCGAATGCCTTAAGCACTGATTCTGAGGCCAGAGTGCTGTTTAGGACATCTGCCATTCTATGAGTCTGCTGTGTCTCCCACTTCCCATGTTGGATTGTTCTCTTCCTTTTTGGTTCTATCAATTAGTATTAGCAGACACTAGTCTTGTTTGTGTGATCCCTTTGACTCTTAGACCTATCCGTGTGATCAGTTGTGAACTGAAGATGATCACTTGGACTAGTGAGATGGCATTGGTACATGCCACCTTGATGGGATTGTATTGGAATCCCCTGGCATGTTTCTAACTCCACCATTTGGGGCAAGTCCGATTGAGCATGTCCCAAATTGTACATCTCCTCCCTCTCTCTTTCCCACTCATATTTAACAGGGATCACTTTTCAGTTAAAATTTAAACACCTAAGAATTATTGTGTGTTAACTACAGAGTTCAACCACTAGTATTAGAACAAAAAAAATACTAAAATGGAAAAAGATTTACATTGTACATCAACAGTCAGGACAAGAGCTGATCAGGTCATTGTTTCTCATAGTGCCCATTTCACTTCAACAGGTTTCCCCTTTGGTGCTCAGTTAGTTGTCGCCGATCAGGGAAAACAAATGATATTTGTCTCTTTGGGACTGGCTTAATTCACTCAGCATGATGTTTTCCAGATTCCTCCATCTTGTTGCAAATGACCGGGTTTCAGTGTTCCTTACTGCTGTCTAGTATTCTATAGAGTACATGTCCCATAGTTTCTTTATCCAGTCTACTGTTGATGGGCATTTGGGTTGGTTCTAGGTCTTAGCTATTGTGAACTGAGCTGCAATAAACATTAATGTGCAGATGGCTTTTTTGTTTGCCAAATTAATTTCCTTTAGGTAAATTCCAAGGAGTGGGATGGCTGGGTTGAATGGTAGGGTTATATTCAGGTTTCTGAGAAATCTCCAGACTGACTTCCACAGTGGCTTAACCAGTTTGCATTCCCACCAACAGTGGGTTAGTGTCCCTTTTTCCCCACATCCTCTCCAGCATCTATTGTTGGTAGATTTCTGAATGTGAGCCATTCTAACCAGGGTGAGGTGAAACCTCATTGTGGTTTTGATTTGCATTTCCCTGATTGCTAGTGATCTTGAACATTTTTTCATGTGAGACTTTCTACTTTTTACAACTTCTAAGTGTGCTCACAACTGCTTATTAAAATATTTTTATACAATATCTGCTTTAAAATTCTGTCAGATAATTTCAATCTCTTGGTCATTCTTGTAGGTAATTGTTGATTGCTTTTGTAATTCATAATGATATTTCCTTGTTCTTTGTATGATAAATGTATCCTGATATTTGGGGTATAATATTATGAGCTATATTCCCACACTAACTTTTTTTCAAGCAGTCATTCTGTTTAGCATTGCATTTGCTAAATGCAGACAATTACAATATACTATATGAAATCCTCTGTGGGAATTATTGCATTTTTCTATACAAAGAGCCTTACTGAGAAGTACTTTAGCTCACTTCATTGTCCACTTTGAAATCTCCTCGTTCAAGATGTACATGTATTGGCCGGCACCGTGGCTCACTATGCTAATCCTCCACCTGTGGCGCCAGCACCCTGGGTTCTAGTCCCGGTTGCTCCTCTTCCAGTCCAGCTCTCTACTGTGGCCCAGGAGGGCAGTGGAGGATGGCCCAAGTGCTTGGGCCCTGCACCCGCATGGGAGACCGGGAGGAAGTACCCGACTCCTGGCTTCGGAGCAGCGCAGTGCTGATCTGCCAGCCGTAGCAGCTATTAGGGAAGTGAACCAACGGAAGGAAGACCTTTCTCTCTGTCTCTCTCACTGTCTATAACTCTACCTGTCAAAAAAAAAATGTGCATGCATTTTGTTATTATTTATCATCTCCCAAGGAGTTCTCCCCCAGGCTATTTTTATCTGCCCCAGTTAGATCAGCTTTGCTTTCAGCATCTTTTTAGAATACAGCTATTTAGCTCTTTTAATACTCCCACAGATCTCTGAGTTGTGAAATCATGCAGGGGTGCTGAGGCTCTCTCACCCCAGGCACTTACTCCGTAAGGAGCTGGGGCTCCAGCTCCTGCTTTCAGCCGCTGTTCTCCCACCATTCCACCACTCTTCCCCTTCTGGGACACCTGGACTGTCCTCCAGAGGGGAGGGGTGGACTCACTCAGTTTACTAACAGTTGCCATCAAACACCTTACCGGGACAGCTCCTGCTGGAAGAGTGCTACAACGGCTTCTCCATGTTGAAAAACTTTCTGCTTTTGAGCATTGTGAAGTGATTCAGTGGACAAAACCAATGGGAAAAAAATCAAAGTTAGATAACTTTCCTACCTACATCTAGGCTCTAGAGAATGGGGGCAAAAGGGACTTCAGGAAGAGAGGCAAGGGAGAGGGAATCAGAACCCCAAGTTGTCTATGGAGAGAGAACTTAGAGCCAACAGCCTAAGCCCCTGAAAAATCCTCCCTCCCAAAAAGATGCGGTGGAATATTTAAAAGCTACTTCAGTATTCCAGTTAATAAGGAAGAACACAGCTGGACTAAGTTGGGTGTGAAAAGAGTGTGGAACAGCTGTAAGCGGCAAAGAAAAACAATGAAATAGCTTGAACTCGAAAGGAGACATTAACCAAGTTACAGGAAACAAACAAATGGCCCACCTCTTTGCTTTCTTATTTCTAAAGTGGAGGCCAGCATTGTGGTGCAGTGGGTTAAACAACGGTCTGCCGTGCTGGCATCCCATATATGGGCGCTGGTTCAAGTCCCACCTGCTCCACTTCCAATCCAGTTCCCTGCTAATGTGCCTAGGAAAGCAGTGGAAGATGGCCTAAGTCCTTGGAATTCTACACCTAAGTGGAAGACCCAGCCATAGCCATTGCAGTCATTTGGGGAGTTAAACCAGTGAATTCCGATCCCTCGCACTGGCTCTCCCTCTCTTTCTGTAATTCTGCCTTTCAAATAAGTAAATAAATATTAAAAGAAGTGGACAGTGAAGGTACCCAGAGTAAGTGCTGTGGTCCTCAGAATGGATTGTTGTATTGGAAAATGAAAAACTGCCAAAACAAAATTTTCAATAATGTTATACTTTATACCATATTGAAATAGATCACATGTAACACCTTAATGCTTTTAACATAAGAAGAGGCAATGTAATTTATTTTTTGCAAGATAATTTTAGATTTTTTTAAAAAATGAATGCCTGGCATATGGTTCACTGTCTAAAATTTATGATGAACAGTCCCTCCTTTCAGATCCGGCAGTGTAGCCTTCAGAGCAGATAAAAAGCTTTAATAGGATATGGGGACCTTGTTCATGGGAAACGTGGGCCCAAAAGGAGCCCTCCTCCCCCATGGCCTCTCAGCTAAGCTATTGAGCAAGTGAGCCCGCTCCTCAGGGTAGTTCATGCGGGAACTTGTTAACTGTGCTTCCCTCATTAGGCAAATCAGTTGCCTGCGGGTGGCCCAGTGCATGAGTAAAAAAAAAAAACTCCTGCATGGCACTTGGCCCACACCTGAAACCTATTTTCGGGCTGACTATGTGACAAGAAATAGAAAGGCAGTAAAAAGAAGAAAGGAAAACCCTTCTTCTGTGAGCCGGAAATGAGGGCCCAGGTACCCAACAAGCTGAGAGACCGAGGCCTCTGATGTACAAACTCTGGGTTGGCTCTCCCAGGCCTTGCTGCAGAGACGCACAATGGTGAGCACACAGTGTGTCCTCAGGCTTGTACAGCCACTGCCCGTGTCTCAGGCCTTGTGCTGCTTTCTGCTCTCTTGTCCTCCCCTACTCTACAAGATGTCACAACAGCAGTTCCTGCGCCCTGCCCAGCCTCCTTCCCATTGTTATGGAAATAGGAACCTCAATTTTATTCCAAGCTCTTGTCCCTACAGAAATAAGAGTTCAAAACGGAGGCATAAGCCAGGTGCATAAATGAGAATAGGATTTATTTAAAGTAAGAAACTGGGAATACCCTCACACATGAGTGTGGGCTACCCCACGGGAGAGATACCAACCACAGGAGGGCCAGAGAGTTGCCTATGAAGACAGAAAATGGGAGGCAGCCAGAGAAGGAAGACCAGGACAAAATCAGAGTGGTCCCATACACTGCTTCCTTCAATGGGGTGCAGGGTGGTACTGTAGCTGAATACACATATGGGGTGGCTTTGGACACAGTTTAGTGTGCATGAGACTTTCTGGGCGCTTCATTGCCACCTCTATGTGGAGATTAACTTCCACATTTTCATCATGGCATCTTCTCCACCCAGTCCGAGATAAAAAACACAGGTGCATCATGAAAATGCGGGCATACTGGATTGACAGGCCAGGGGTGGAGTTACAGCGCAGGCTGCACAGAAATTGTGAGAAACTCTCCCAGCTCATTTATCCCTAACTTCACACCGGTTTCCCTCCTGTCCCCATGGTCCTGCCTTGCTCCTACAAGCGCTTTGATTGATAAATGGATTCTTCTCAGGGCTCCTCAATCAGCTCCCAAATTTCCTCAGAGGTGATCCCTCTTCCCCACTGCAAGGGATTCTGTAGCCCTTACCTCCTTTGTCTTCTTTCTTAGTTGTATTAAAACCAGCTCCCAGAAGATCTGACAAACCTGTCCGCCCCGAGCAGACACCTGCGCCATTTCCCTCGTAGAGTGCGTTGCAAGACGTGATGGCGCTGCGTGTCAAGGCAGGCAATCTCTGATTATGCAATGTCCAGCATCAATACGCACACTTTCCTCATGGGAGTTTGTGGGGAGAGGTTCAGCACGTGTTTATAATTTTAATTTGATTAGTAAATCTCCCTTTCCTAATCTATAAAGTACAGATTGTAATAATACCTACACAAAAGAAGTTTGGGAGTTTAAAGGAAGAGAGTGTGTCTACCCTGTACAGTACTGTTATTGGCTGGGTTTGGGCCAGGTTCTTGCCCTTTATTTAGAGAAGAATTCTAAATACAGGCCCAAACCTGGCATCCAGTGTGATAAACTTTATTTACAAAATGGAAAAAAAACCACAGGACCATGAGTGCTTTATTTCGAGAAAGGGGGCCACAGAAAGGGAAGTATCTATCATCCCCTGCTCTGCTCGTCCTGAGTCCACGAGGAGGAGAGAGAGCATGCTTCCACTCTTCCTAGCATTTTATGAGCTTTAGAAAACTGGAAGTGTTTATGTGGTACCACTCCCACATCCAGGGTAAGAGGCAGAACTTCCTCCCCTGATTGACAGGTAGATGAACCTGGCAACACAGAGCAAACGAGGTGCGGCCTCCAGCTCATGAACTCTCTCTCTCTCTCTTTTTTTTTTTTTTTTTTTTTTTTTTTTTGACAGGCAGAGTGGACAGTGAGAGAGAGACAGAGAGAAAGGTCTTCCTTTGCCGTTGGTTCACCCTCCAATGGCCACCGCAGCCGGCACATCGCTCTGATTCAAAGCCAGGAGCCAGGTGCTTCTCCTGGTCTCCCATGGGGTGCAGGGCCCAAGGACTTGGGCCATCCTCCACTGCACTCCTGGGCCACAGTAGAGAGCTGGACTGGAAGAGGGGCAACCAGGACGGAACCCGGCGCCCTGACCGGGACTAGAACCTGGTGTGCCGGCGCCGCAGGCGGAGGATTAGCCTAGTGAGCCGCGGCGCCATCCCAGCTCATGAACTTAAAATTATCTAAGCTGTCCCACATCAGTACCACATGTGAAAGCGTCTGATAAGTGACCGTCTGCAGCTGCTGTGGCTAGTGGACTTCAGCTTTGCCCCCGAACCTGGCACAGGTGCAAGGCCACAGGAGGTCTCTGGATCCAGTGACAGCAAAAACAGATTTCCAGACCTCCAGGTGCTCTGCATAAAAAGAGACCATTTGCATCTGGACAGCTTAATTCTCTTTCTCCCACACGGTTCCCTCCCACATTCTTTTTTTAATTTTTTTTATTTCATAAATGTGAATTTATAAAGTACAATTTTTGTATTGTTGTGGCTTCCCCCCCAACCTCCCTCCCTCCCGTGGCCCTCCCCTCTCCCTCTCCCATCCCGCCCTTTATCGAGTTTCATTTTCAATTACCTTCATATACTAAAGATCAACTTAGTATATACTAAGCAAGGATTTCAACAGGCTGCATTCACACAACCGCACAAGGTATAGGGTATTGTTCGACTAGTAGTGTTTTTAAGTTTCATAGTAAAACACATTAAGGACAGAGATCCTACGTGGGGAGCATGTACCCAGTGACTCCCGTTGCTGATTTAACAATTGGCACTCTTATTTATGACATCAGCAATCACCCGAGACTCTTGCTATGAGCTGTCTAGGCTATGGAAGCCCCTTGAGTTCACCGACTCTGAACTTGTTTAGTCAAGGCCGTGTCACAGTGGAGGTTCCTTCCTCCCTTCAGAGAAAGGCGCATCTCTCCTTGATGGCCTGTTCCTTCTGCTGGGGTCTTGTTCACCAGGGTCTTTCATTTAGATTGTTTTTTGCCACCGTATCATGGCTTTCCATGCCTGTGAGACTCTCATGGATCTTTTAGCCAGATCCGAATGTCCCAAGGGTTGATTCTGAGGCAGTCCCTCCCATATTAATTCTTAACCTCTCTCCCTCCTTCCCAACTTCTTTCCACATTTTCTCAGGCATCCAGAGATCAGCAGAGTCTCAGTACTTGCCAAAGGTCCACAGCCAAAACAGAACAGATTTTTTTTTTAAGATTTATTTTATTCATTTGAAAGACAGAGTTACAGAGAGAGGTAGAGACAGAGAGAGAGATATCTTCCATCCTCTAGTTCACTCCCCAGATGGCCGCAATGGCCAGAGCTGCACAGATCCAAAGCCGGGAGCCAGAATCTTCCTCTGGGTCTCCCATGCAGGTGCAGGGGCCAAGGACTTAGGCCGTATTCCACTGCTTTCCCTGGCAATAGCAGAGAGCTGGATCGGAAGTGGAGCAGTCGGGACTAGAACCGGTGCCCATATAGGATGCTGGCACTTCAGGCCGGGGCTTTAACCTGCTGCAACACAGCGTCAGCCCCAAAAAGATTTTTTTTTTAAGTACACATGACTCAAAGGTGTGTATGTCACAAACAACTACACACAAAGCATCCTCACCAAGTTATTGAACTCAGAACTATAGAAGAGGACCAAGAAAAGAAAGAGAGAGAAAAGTCTTCTAATTTTAAAAATCAAGGCATTCATTTGAATTTGGGTTTAGAAAATATGGTCACTATAAATATACTGTGATAATAGGAAGCTGTCAAAAAAGCTTGGTAGAACAGATCTTTGATTTCTACAGAAACGCTGGGAAAACCATATGCCAGCATCCCTGTGTGTGTGTATATGGGTAGTGTGTGTGCACATGTCTGTGTGGGCATGTGTTTAATGGGGTGAGAGTTCACAGAGGGATGCTCAGCATGAGTAGTTAGACAGGCAAATAGTCCTGTGTTGCAGTACATCCTCCACAGAAGTGAGTGCTTAATTAATTCAAGAACACACCTGTCATTTTAATTATGATTCTGTCAATAAGGTTTAGTGCCAGTGAGGAGTGTGGAAGAGGAATTGTCGTTTGCCTTCTCTGGCAGCAACAAAGGAAGATGAACTCTGTGTCACTGACTTGAGCACTCTCTGCCCCCGTATGGGACCTGGACAGCAGAAGCCAGGATTCTAATTAAATTGGGGGTTTGTTCCTACTTATAGTTATTGCCTTTGTGTATAGATTCATTTTCCTACAGATTTACAGATTATTGTTAATATATACCACCGCATTTCCGTGGCAATTCAAGGTTTGGTCTTATCTCAAAGATCACTCTATTGCTTTGTCCCCTTGAAGATGAAAGGATCACCATGAAGGTGACAATACAGTCAGAGGAGGAGGGTACAGGAGTGGGGGAAGGAACTCTCGAGCAAGTGCGGGGTAGAGGCATCTGGGCCCTTCAAATATAGCAATTGGGGAGCTCTGGGAGTTCAGCACTCCTGGGACTGGGAATCCTTGATGGTGGAGTCTTCAATATGGGGTCTTCAAAAATGTAATCTCCCTCCCCTCACCCCGTACCCAAACACACACGATGTGGTTAACTGCATGGCTTCAGGCTGTGGTTTTCCCGCCCTCCCACAAGTTCTGTGACCTGGCTAATTTATTTTAGTATTTCTCCTTTCTTTATACAGACTAATCCCAGTTCCTTACCTGGTCTCTAGGAATTGCTATGTAGCAGTTACAAAGAATTCACCGCACTGACATGGAATGCCTGAAACATTGTTATCAGTAAAAGTAAAAAAAAATCAGAATCCAAAAACTAAAGAGTATATTTCTGCGTGTACATATATATCTGCAAAGGCATAAAGAGAGAGAGAGACCTTCTGCGAGAAAATAGAAACAGTGGGGAGCAGTGGTAGCTTCTAGGGAGTGAAGGGGGATTGGAGTGGGGTTGGGAAAACACATGAGGACTTATGCCTTTCACTGTGTACTCTTCCACCTGAATTTTTACAAGGAGAACACTTTCCAGTATTGTTTATGTGCTCAACATGGCAAAACAAACAGAAAAAAGAACCAGTGGGCAAGGCGCTGCAAACAGAGCAGTCTCCAGCTCATTACCGGCTTGATTCCCTTCAACTGTCATACGCATCCGGGCTGTGTACTAAATACAGTGCAGACGAAGATGGCTGGGAAGAACCCCATTGCTCTCAGGGACCAAACAAGCAGATACACAAATAGATGAAAAGTTTAGAAAGAGTCTTGTGTGTGAAAGGATAGCAATACAAGGAGGTTTTACAGGGAACCTGTGGGAAGGTCCTCCTAAGCTGCCCCAGGAAGAATGGGGCGCACAAAAGAGATTTCCTTGAGGAACTGACACAAGGCTCCAACTCTTGAAGAATAACGTAAAAGGAATGTGTGGGTATGTGTGAGGTGGCCATGAAGGGTGAGCAGGATTGCAATTCCCTTCCGGGTCATCCTCAACAAAGCTGTTTTTACCTACCCCATGAACAAGACAGCCATAATGCAGGTCACGTCAGAAAGAGATATGAAAGAATGGAGGCACAACCAAGACATTCACCCTGAGCCCAGATAGCCTCTGGGAGACACAGGCAGGTCCAGATACCCATTCAACAGCTGCCTCCCTCACTGCAGGTCATACAGATGCCCAGCAGCCTCCTTGGGGCAGCAGCACCATCGCTACAACCAGCACCTTTGCCAGGCTGTGTGTGGGCATTCACTAACAGCGTATTGTGTTATAAACCACTGAAGCTGTCAGCCTGAAACAACACCACAGAGAGGGGCTCTCCAAAGAAATAAATTTACTAGGGAATAAACAGGAGATCAGAATCCAGGATACACATGCTCTGATGAATCATAGGCATGTCCGGAGAGGTTGAGGCAACGGGAAAATTCTAAAGGCAAAATAAGAAAGGTTACATAAGTTGTTTTGAAACCACTGTCCTTGGCTACAGGAATGGATAGCAAGGACGGCATCAGGCCAAGGTTGAATAGGCAGTTGCTGGGCAGATGTCCTCACAGAGGTGGTCTTCACGTGAGGCTCTGGTGGCCTTTGTGCAAGGTTGTGGGTTTCAGAATCCTTGTAAAAGTTTTTTATCATAGACGTGTGTGTGTGTGTGTGTGTGTGACTTCTTCTTGACTTTCTGACACCATTTTGTTAGGGTTTGGCAGAAGTAACTCCATGTTATTTCTGACATCTTTCACAAGTCAACTAAAAGGCACTGGATCAGGCTGCATGGCGTCTGATGAGTTAACAAGCCAACACTCGTCCTCTTGTGCTCTCGAGCGGGGACCCAGTTCTACCTTCTTCCTGGTGTCCCCTTAGTGTCTTCACGGGGACTTCCAGCAGTTAGGACTTCCCAAAGCTGCCCCAAAGCTGTACTTCAAGGGTTTCAATTGAATATTCAGACTTTTCCTTTCTCTCAGAAGCTGGTCTTCGACACTCCTAGTCTGACCTGTCTTAATCTTGCTAAGTGTTGGGGCCAAAACTGGTAAACCGAACCTTTCAATGTAATAACTGATGACAGCTTGATGAGTTACTCCCTGTAGGTAAGGGATTTGAATTTGACTGAGTCTCCAGGGTGAACAATCTCTTCCCTCAAGAGAAGGCAACACAGAAGTGTAGGCACAGTATGCCCTCGCCGGCCATCCTGGTCAGAATTAATCACCTGAGCTGTGCACCTGCCATTCAACTTCATCCTCTTAGTCTAGATAAGCATCTAGCTCTGTCTTCCCTTTAGTGTGTGAGCTCTGTGAGGGCGTGTTCAGCATTGAGCCTGCTGGAGTGAGGCTTGAGGAAAGTTGGCTTGAACTCATTTAAACAACAGGTCTTTCTCAAACTCCAACTGAGCATAAGACACTGCTAGTCCTGGAGACACAAAAGAGAAACGTAAACCATCCCTGCTCTGAACAGCCAGTCCACTGTGTGCAAAATGGTTCTGCTTTCTGCTTGTGAAAGGTTTACATTCAGCTGGGAGAGAAGATAGAGCCTAGGCAAAAATAAACCCACTGCAAAGCCAAAGCTAGACACATAAATAACAATGCTTTCGGCATCGAAACAACAGCTCAGCTGAGGGAAATACATAGACAGGCTCCAGGTCTCTAGTATTAGAAGAACTGTCTTAAATATGAATGGGAAGGTTTGGGTTGGTGCTTTTTTTATTTTCTTAGTTTCCTATTTTATTAAGAAATTTTGAATGCTACAGAGGATAATGTAGCAAATATCCTCATTTACAACACCTGGATCCAGTAAATCTTCACCATTTTGTCATATTTTGCTTTTTTTTAAAAAAAAAGATTTTATTTATTTATTTCAAGTTACAGAGTTACAGAGTTACAGAGAGGCAGAGGCAGAGAGAGAGGTCTTCCATCCACTGGATCACTCCCCACAGATGGCCACAACAACTGGAGCTGCACCAATCTGAAGCCAAGAAGCAGGAGCTTCTTCCAGATCTCCTAAGCAGGTGCAGGGGCCAAGGACTGGGGCCATCTTCTATTACTTTCCCAGGCCAGAGCAGAAAGCTGGATCAGAAGTGGAGAAGCCAGGACTGGAACCGGCGCCCATATGGGATGCCAGCACTGCAGGCAGTGGCTTTACCCGCTACATCCCAGTGCTGGCTCCTCTTTCTGTTTTTAATAAGGAAATAAAGACTATAGATAGAGTAGCAGGTCTTTGAAACCTTTCCCTAATTCTTCTCTTGCCTCTTTCCCAGAGATCACCATTCTTCAAAGGTCGTTTTGTTTCCTTCCCTTTTGTATTGTTAATTCTTGTGTTCCTTTTGTGTACCCCAGTCAAGATCAATGTTATTGGTGGTGTGTTTTTGGAATTTCCATGAAGGCATTCATACTGTGGGTATTTTTCATTCTTCTTCAC
Source organism: Lepus europaeus (assembly GCF_033115175.1). NCBI lineage: Eukaryota > Metazoa > Chordata > Mammalia > Lagomorpha > Leporidae > Lepus > Lepus europaeus. The sequence continues at coordinate 50,958,012 of NC_084836.1, forward strand.
AATGCTTTTTCTAGCATCCGTATACTACTTTTATGGTTTTTTGTTATTCAGTAAGTCTCAATTTACTGTGAGGTTTCATATACACACACAGACTCTGCTGAGACTTAGGGAGGACACTTCCAGGAGGCCCTCCCCCAGACACTCAGAGCTTGTTAAGGCCCCTCTGTGGTCATCCGGTAACACTTCTTCAGCATTGAGTTAACATCTGAATATCTTGTCCCACACACACTGGGTATCCGATTATCAGAAACCATCATGCCTCATGAACTGTGAATCAAAGAAAGATACAGGCATTTATTTCTCTTTGACCTTCAGTGTCTAGCCTAGTGCCTAACACATAGAAGGAAGTTTATAAATATTTAATACCTTAATCTAAATTCCTTTAAAAAAAAAAAAGTATGTCCAGTGCACTTCTGTGGGTCTCTGTGCCTCTATGTAAAAGTTGGGGGTCTAAGGAGTTCAGAAGCTCCCTTGCTCAGCCTTTATTCTAGATAGAATTCTGATAAGCTCATCTCTTTTCCAACCCACCATAAAAACAAAAGATTCGACCCAAACAGGAGGGGGTGGCATTTAGCCCAGTGGTTAAGATGCCCACATCCCGAATGTGAGTGTTTGGGTTTGAGTCCCACCTCCAACTCCCATTCCAGCTTCCTGCTAATGCAAACCCTGGGAGGCAGCAATAATGGCTCAGGTAGTTGGGCCCTGCCACCCACATGGGAGACTTGAATTGAGTTCCAAGTGAATTGAGCTCCTAGCTCTGGCCCTTGCTGGCATTTGGGGCCTAAACAAACAAATGGGAGCTTTTTGTCTCTCTCTCTCTCTCCGTCTCTCAAATAATAAATATTTATAAAAAAAAATAAAAATAAAAAAAAGGAGGGCCATAGTCTGCTTCTAGATGAGAACATGTATGGCCTTAGTAAGTGAAAGTCACGCAAAGTCTAAGCGTCTGCAGCTATTTGCTGGAACCGGTCCATAAACAATGCCCAGTATGTGTTCTCCACATACTCTGCTGACGAAGCCTGAGAAACACAGAATGGTTTTTAAAGGTAAAAAAAAAAAATAGATGCTGGAACAACAAATCTCGTTTTTTGGACCTGTCGTCCCTGTCCAAAGTTTAATAGATGGAAAACGGCAATATGTGTTTTTAATTAATTGTTTTTATTCAACACTCGAATGATCCCTGTTTTTAATTTCAAAGTAGATAAATTAGAACATTTTGTATTTCTCCCTTCATAAAAGATCACACACACACACACACACACGCACAAAGCCAAAAAACAACAACAAAAAAACCCACACATATGCATTATTTTCATGGTTCTTGACCAAATTTTGTCCCAAATTAGACATCGCCTCTCACTTCTTCTGGAGTCTTCACAAGCTGCCTGGAAGGTAATGCCCAGCACCGGGCTCTCCTCTCCCACTGGCCATTTGTCCCCTGCGCAGGGCAAGCTGGTGACAGACAGAGGGAACCGCCACCCTCCCCAGGGTCCTGTTGCTGGCTCCAGTCTGGGGACCTTTTCTGGCTGCGCATGTGCTGGTTGTGAGTGCTGTGGAGTCTCAGGGGTGAGAACGGCCTCGGGCGGGGTTCCAGGGCAGCGCAGTCCCAAGCCCTTGGCGACACCTCACTTTCCGGAGGCTGGCACAGCTGTCCTGGCCGCCCGGTCCTTGGTTCGCTGGGCAGAACAGGAAACTAAGAGCTGTGTGACCAGATACTAGGTCGTAACCAATGCTAATCAAGAAGGAGCTCTGTAAAACAGTGAGACAGGTTAAGCACATCTCGATCTTCATTCAGTTTCTCAACCTTAGGGCGTTCAGGTTTTCACTTTGCTTAACTCAGTGGCTAAGGATGTTGGATGATGAGGATGGATTTTTGCAAAATATGTTCATCAAAATATGTTCATCATCAGGGAAGCGTCTGCTTCCCTGAAAAAGAGCTCAGTGAAGAGATGGAATGGCCATCTAAGACGCAGGAAGAGAGGAGAAATGGGCACGAATGGGATATGTCGTTTCTGAAGTTAAAAGCTGAAATGGCAAAGAATGCCTTAACAACATGGTATTTTTTTTACTTCCCTTCACTTCTTTCCTGTCCACTGCTGCTGCACAGAGGGTTGTAAAATTGCAGCCTTGCGGGCGCTGTGGCTCACTAGGCTAATCCTCTGCATGCGGCACCAGCATGGTTCTAGTCCCGGTCAGGGCACTGGATTCTGTCCCGGTTGCTCCTCTTCCAGTCCAGCTCTCTGCTGTGGCCTGGGAGTGCAGTGCAGGATGGCCCAGGTCCTTGAGCCCTGCATGTACATGGGAGACCAGGGGAAGCACATGGCTCCTGGTTTCCGATCGGCGCAGCCCGTCGGCCATAGCGGCCGTTTGGAGGGTGAACCGACGGAAGGAAGACCTTTATCTCTGTCTCTCTCTCTCACTTTCTAACTCTTCCTGTCCAAAAAAAAAAAAAAAAAAAAAACAACAACACAAACAAACAAAAAAACCCTGCAGCTGTGTTGTGTGGGTGGGCCCCCCGGTAAGGGTCAATACACTGGGCTGTCTGGGCCTAGTTGATTGCCATTGCCAACCATCCATGGACCCATCAAGTAACCAAAAAAGGCTGTGCTGATCTGGTTCAATCCTTAGAACTCTCAGTTCGTCAGGAAAGGACTAAATGGCTGATCTCACCTCTTGCAAAAGGGTCTTGAACTTGGTGAAATTTGTGTTGAGAAATAAAGTTTTCACTTTTAAACTGTGTTTTCCATGAGCATTTTGAAGTCTCCCCATCTATTTCCTCAGTATTTATGTGAGTAGACCCATGGAAAGAAGAGCTCCTGTCCAAAAAGGCCCAAGAACAGCGAGCTAGGCTGTGGGGAAACAGGATTGTGGAGTGAGCATCACTGTTTGCATGGTGAACTTCAGGCTGTAAATAATGCCATGTCTATTATAAGCAGGACGTTTCTGAATGTCTTTATGTGGGAATTTATTTAATCATCCCCAAAAACCTGATGAGGCAGGTGCTACTATTATTGTCCCAAGTTTTTCAGATGAGAAAGACCAAAGCACAGGTAGGGTTCAAACTCAATGATTGAATTATCACTCTACTTTTAAATTTGTTTTTCATTTATTGATTTCCCTCTTACTTGAAAGGGACAGAGAGAGAGAGAGGAGAGTGAAGAGATCCTCCATCTGCTGGTTCACTCCCCCAAATGCCTTCAATAACCAGGGCTGGGCCAGGCCTAAGTGAGGCACCCAAAATTCTATGCAGATCCAGGTCTCCCACATTGGTGGTAGACACCCAAATATTTGCACCTGTTGCCTCCCAGGGGGTGCACATTAGCAGGAAACTGGAATTGGAAGTGGAAGCAGGACTTGAACCAAGGCACTCCCATACAGGATGCAGGGTCCCAGGCAGAGGCTTAACTGCTGTGACAAAAGCCCACCACCCTGTCACTCCTCAAACAGAAAGGAATTTGCTGATCCTGTCTCATATGGTGGAAATTCTGCTTTTATGAGCCACTATAAATGTTGGGCATCCTTTGATCTATTGCTTTAGTCTCTCCATGACAGATTGGCTTGGAGAAGCCAGCGACATAAGAAAATAAAAGGCCAATAAGCAAAAGCCTGTTGATTTAGATTTTACTTGCATTAAGATACAGAACTATAAATTATTTCACTATTCACTTAGAAAAATTTAATAACAAAGCTTGTGAAACTTGTCAAAGAAAGAAAAACAGAACTTATCCTGAAGTCTGCATTTTGGTCAGATTAACATGGGCAGAAATATGAAGCAAGAAAGAGAAAGTAACATGGAGCAGAGAGGAATCAAGACAAATTAAAAGCTATAAAGAGACCGAGACAGCACAACAGAGAAGGGAAGATATTAAATAATTGAAAAAGAGAGGAAAACACAGCTGCCGATGAGACATACCCATAAAAAAAGGAAGACATTTGGGGAGGCCAGAGAGTGAGGAGAGGGGTGGGAGGCCACAGAGAAATCCAATACTACCCACAGAAATAAAGATAGATTGTCAGCTCCCTGAGGACAGACTGTCTTGTTTGTTGCTGCTTCCCCAGGGCAAGCACAGTGCCTGACACAGAACGCTCAAGAAAGAGCAGTTGCCTGAATAAATGAAAGGGCAAGACGAAGAAACACAAGGGCCACAGATAGGAAAGAAATCAGCGAAGTCATTGAATGTGTAGAAAGGGAATCAGGTGGATCCGGGTTCAGAGCTTGGTCTTGCAGATTCATGTGATCTTTGGTAACCTTCTCATATTTTTAAAAAAGATTTATTTATTTATTTGAAAGTAAAAATTACAGAGAGAGAGGGAGAGGGAGAAGGAGAGAGAGAGAGAGAAAGAGAGAGAGAGAGAGATTGTCCATCCATTGGTTCACTACCCAAATAGCCACAAAGGCAGGAGCTGAGCTGAGCTGAAGCCAGGAACTGGGAGCTTCTTCTGGGTCTCCCACGCAGGTGCCAGGGGCCAAGCACTTGGACCATCTTCAACTGCTTTCCCAGGCTACAAGCAGAGAGCTGGATCAGAAGTGGAGCAGCCAGGACATGAAGTAGAGCCCACATGGGATGCCAGTGCTGTAGGCAGAGGTTTAGCCTACTAGGCCACAGTGCCGGCCCTAACATCCATCTCTTGATAGGTGGGAGCCTTAGCAAAAAAACAATAATAACATCTACTTCATGGAGTTGTGAGGCTAGGTGGGTAACGATTTTAGAGTATTGGTTGCAGTAAGAACTCAAAAACCATTAACTATTACACAGAGACACAGAAGAAAATTTAGGCATCCATACTCATGGTGGATACAGATGGTCTTTTGTGAAATGGTTCCTTGAATTTTTGACCTTTGAAGCCTTTGACAGCTGTGCTGTACTTTTCCAGCTAGGGACACAGATAAATTATCCGAGTCAGATATCATATATCATTGAATCTGAGACACCATTGTCACATATACCATTAATTTTGAGTATCACCAAGAAAATTTAAAATCATTACCAATTAAACTATGTCATATTACAGAGGATGAGGCCTATCCTAATATTTGGAGACATTATACAGTGAAAACAAAGTATGTCTTATGATAGACTACAGTATGTATTGAGACATATCCTCGTGGAGGAAGCCGTTGGGAATTGGTTACAAGGATATAGATCTTTCATTTGATTTTGTCTGCCTGTTTTAGTCAAGGGATCGCCCACCTCACTGAGGAAAGCCTCCCAGTTTTATAGACAAAATAACCTAGCACACAAACCACAGGCAAATCAGTTTGCTTTCTGCTCACACTGAGAGAGGGTGGGAACCTATAGTGGAAAATTTCCTTGCTTAGGATGACCAGTGTGGTCTGAGCTAAAATTATACTATGTCCAGAACATGCCGTAGGCTTTTATGAGTCATGCTTAAGTTTCAATCCAAGTATGTTTCTGGAGCATGGTAACAATAAAAAAAATAAGGACTGTAAAAATAACACCTATGAGTCAACGTGTTTTCTGCCCCAAACAGGTTTTTACTATAGCCGGTTCTGCACAGCCCCGATCACCTTGGGAAAAGTCTGGAATTTACTCCATGTCGTGCAGATTTGGTACTGACTGTGACAAGACACAAAACATGAAAAGAAAGAGAGAAAGAAAGAAAGAAAGAAAGATGAATTCATGCGGTGGAGGGAAGGGAGGAGGGAGGAAGAGAGTAGGATGGCTAGGACCGACTGGGAGTTGATTTAAAGACAAAAATGAAAACTCCTCACAGGTTGTCGATGACCAGTGTTGCCTTTCTTTAGTTTTCACACACTGGGCAAACAGGAAGACCTGCAGTCTGCCTCTTGTCCCCCACTGCCCCTCTGATGCCATCTGAAGGTGGAAAATCACACTGATTCGCTTCTAAAACAGTGCACGCCACTGGCAACACTTGTTTAAAAAAAGCCCTCTGTACTTAACTCAAACGTTCCCCTGGGAGGTGTGAAGAGGAAAAGTCAGCCGCAATGTGTAAGAGTGAAGAAGCCGGTGATGTGGGCTGCACAGGAGGGAGAAAGGGACTCAGTGGAATGCCGGGAATGTTTACTCCCCTGAGACAAGATCTCTCTCCAAATCCCTAAACAGATTGCTGGAAAGACCACACAGAGGAGTCATGGTCGGGGAGTGAGACCGATCAAGATCAAAAAGTCTGCAGAAAAAGGCAAAGAGAACAGTAGGGGTTTTGGTGTAGAACATTTTGAAATCCACACATAGGTTTTTCAAAAAACACATTTTCCACGAACTTTTTGAAGACCCCCTAGTATATACAACTTCAAAAGTTTTTGCAGTGAAACAACATATTTTTAATTCCATTTTCCACCTACTTTTTGAAATACCCTCGTATGTTGAATGCTCTGTTTATTGCATGTTTACAATGCTTCTGTCCTAGCGCTAGGCACAGAAGATGCAAAGACAAATGAGAAAGTTCTGACCTCCACGAGCTCACCCTCTCACCAGTGTGTAAACAATCAACCCAGAACTTCCCCAAAGCAAAAGCAGAGTTCAAAGATCCAGGGCCACGGAAGTACAGAGGAAGGAGGGAATGGAGAGGCAATCTTCCAGGGGCCTTTGCATTGGCTTTTCTTCCGGGCTGGAAGCTCTGACCTGAGACATCCTTGTGGCTCACTCCCTCAGCCATGCTCAGAAAAGGACCAGCATCAGGGAGACATGATACAATGGATGAATCCGCAGGGTCTGTGGCATCCCTGAGCGCCTCCAGTCAAAATCTCAAGGTACCAAATCTCCTCCCATCTTGCTCAGATTGCTTGACTCATAGCACTTTGTGCCCTTACAAGAGTGACAGCATTCCCATGTTAAATCACCAATGTATAGTGTGCATTTCTGAACAACATATTCTGACATGGGATGACTCAATAACCAATCATAGTTCCCTCGTATTGTGCACACACGGCCCCAGGAGCCACATAAGGGTTAGGGTATTGGTGGAAGTGCAGGCAGTCGTGTGCTGGAGCTGGCTCACTAGACCCAATGGTTAAAGTTATACGAATTATTCAAGACAGCAGATATTATATTGAAATCAGTGAAGGCAAAAGTATTCAAACCATGGAAAGCAGCCAACTCTACCCATCTACAGGGCTCCTTTTCCTTCTATAAAGCCAGTTAGACGTTAACAAGCACCCTGTTGTCAAGGATGATTCTTCTGGGCTGCAGGGACCAGCTTAACCCAGGTTCCTTCAGTGAAAACTAAATGAAGCACGCAGAAAGAGACAGAGAACAGCATTTTCCCTGCTCGTGTACAAGTAAAAGCTGTCTCGTGCTTGCTCCCTGTCCAACAGCTCCTTACAGCAGGGGTCAGAAAACATTCTGTAAAGGGGCAGGTAGTAAACAGTTTTTGCTTTGCAGGCCATATTGTCACTCTCTTTTTTTTTAAAAAAAAAATTATTTATTTGAGAGGTAGAGTTACAGACAGAGAGGGAGAGACAGAGAGAGATCTTCCATCAGCTGGTTCACTCTCCAGATGGCTGCAATGGTCAGGGCTGCGCTGGTCTGAAGCCAGGAGCTTCTTCCAGGTTTCCCACATAGGTGCAGGGGCGCAAGCACTTGAGCCATCTTCCACTGGTTTCCCAGGCCATCAGCAGGGCACTGGATCATGAGACTCGAACTGGTACCTATAGGAGATGCCAGCCCTAGAGGCAGAGGCTTAACCTATTAAGCCACGGTGCTGGCCTCCCATGTTATCACTCTTTCTGTTCTGTAGAACAAAAGCAACAATAGTCAATGCATAAATGAAAGGTGTGACAGCATTCCTAAAGAATGTGATTTGTGACCACAAATTTGAATTTCATATCATGCACATGTGTCACACACTATTCTTTTTCTTTGGATCTTCTTCATTATAGATGTAAAAACCATTCTTAGATCATGGGTTGTACAACATCAGGCAGCAGCCTGGATTTGGCCCGAGGGCCATAGTTTCCTTCACCCACCTAGAAGGATAGCATATTGAGCAAAAACAAAGAAGGGAAGGTGATCTCTGTGTCTCACTAACAACCCCCAGTAGCGGGTAGTTCATGCAACAAGTGTAGTAATAAAAGCTTTACATACCTTACCTGATGTTATTCTTAAAATAATCCTAAACTAAATGCTAGTATTGAGGCTTAGAGAAGAAAAATAATGTGGCCAAGATCACTGGATTAGAACACTGCTGAGCGAGGTGGGGTTCGGAGTGAATTTTTGGCCTGATTTGAAGGTTTGCACTCTTACTTGCCTCCACCCTGGTCAGAAATTCTGGATCTTGTTTGCAGAAAATAATCCTGGGCAATTCCTCCCCCTTCAGCCTTTCCTTGCACCGGTCCGTCTTTCTGTACTTTCTCTTCAGAAGCTATCCAGCAAATTCACCCTAGAAGAACAATTAGATGGACAAAGCGACGCTTGTAATTTTATCTTTTTTTTTTTAAAAAAAAAAGAACTTCATAAAATATGGAAATAGGTTGGGTAGCACTTGCAATTGCTATCCAAAAAAGGAAGGCTGAAAAAGGGAGGCTCCTATGTCACTTGAGGATGCATGGGGTTTCTAGACTGGACTTTGTCCTTGATTGACACAAAAGTGAGTCCAAGCTAATAAACCATTTCTCTGTCTCTGCTGTCAGCAGGACAAAGCTAGCAGCCCTGCTCCTCAATATCATGTTGAATAAGAAACAGAAGCTTAGTTATTTCGAAGACAAGTGATTCCTGGCAGGAAAAAAAAAATATTTAGATAGTGTGTGCATGTGTGTGTATTTATGAAAGTAACACTCAAAGATATTCAGAAATGAAATAAAAACAGACTAGCTGTCATAATTTCTGTAATTATCTTGAAACTATTTTTATTTATTTATTTATTTATTTTTTATTTTGGAAATAGAGACAGATGGAGAAATAGATCTTCCATCTCCTGGTTCATTCTCCAACAGTCAGGGTTGGGCCAGGTCAAAGCCAGGAGCTCAAAACTTAATCCAGGTCTCCCACGTGTACTTGGCAGCAGCCCAAGTACATGAATCATCACCTTCTGTCTTATGTGGTGTGCATTAGCAGGAAACTGGAATTGGAAGCGGATCCAGCACTCAAATAAGATGTGGGCATCTCAAGCGGTGTCATAACCATTGAGCCAAATGTCTATCCCTTGCAAAAACTTCAGCCAAAAAAAAAAAAAAAAGATGAAGCAAACACAATAGTATTTTTTTTTTTGACAAGCAGAGTGGACAGTGAGAGAGAGACAGAGAGAAAGGTCTTCTTTTTTCCGTTGGTTCACCCTACAATGGCCACTGCGGCCAGTGCACTGCGCTGATCCGAAGCCAGGAGCCAGGTGCTTCTCCTGGTCTCCCATGCAGGTTCAGGGCCCAAGCACTTGGGCCATCCTCCACTGCACTCCCGGGCCACAGCAGAGAGCTGGACTGGAAGAGGAGCAACCGGGACAGAATCCAGCACCCCGACCAGGACTAGAACCCAGGGTGCCGGCGCTGCAGGCGGAGGATTAGCCTATTAAGCCACTGTGCTGGCCAAGTATTGTTAAATATAAGAGATGATTTGTCACAAATGAAGGAATCTTTTAGATGCCTAAAACAAACAGTGTGATTGACCAGAAATAGATTTTTAAGAACGTATATAATTTTGTTCAGTTTAAGTTCTAAGATAAATCAGTTGTGTCCTGACAATGGATTTCCAGTTTACATTGGCGTTGACCACATATGACCTTTACTGAGCCATCAGTTTTCCTCAGTGTTGAAATAAACTGAATACATCCTCGCCAGTTAAGCTCAGAGATCCAAGCACCCATTCAAAGGAAAGTTTAGCTCGAGCCTGAAGACTAGTATAAACTTTCACTAGATTATGAAGAAAGCTGATTAGTCCCTTGACGTGGAAAGCTAGCTCTTCAAATCATAGAGTGTCATGTCTACTTAACCTTGAAAAAGGTCAAGCTACCAATGATGGAGCCCTGGTTCCAAAGGAGAACCAGATGTGAGAATGGGAATGACCAGGAATGCTGCTGGTGGGGGTTTGGGGAAACCAACATGTGCGTGCACTTTTGGTGGGGGTGGAAATTGGTCCAGTCTTCCCAAAGGAAAACTTGGCAACATGTAGAAAAGGCTTTTTTAAAAGTCTTTGATTTCAAAGTCCCACTCCTAGGAATTTACCCTAAGCAAGTAGTTAGATAAATGTGCTTGGATGGCAAGTAGGATGCTAATTGCTATTAGAGTTTACAGAACTGAAAAATATGAACTGATCTCAATATTTAGCAATAGGAACTAATTAACTGGTTAACTAATTATGGCACATGCACACAATGAAAACATTAGCTGGGATGATATGGATCTATAGATAGAGATATAAAATGATGGATGCTTATATTTTGCTCAGTGGGAAAAAAAAATCTGTCCTCTGTTTCTAGGAGAGTACTTCAAAATGTTCATGGAAAATGTGGGAGCCAATGCTGTGGTGTAGTGAGTTAAGCTGACATTTGCACGTTGGTGTCCTGTATCCGAGTGCTGGCTCGAGTCCAGCTGCTCCACTTCCAATCAAACTAATGCACCTGGGAAAGTAGCAAAAGCTGGCCCACATACTTGGTCCTCTGCCACCTACTTGGGGGACCTGGATGGAGTTTCAGGTTCCTGGCTCTGGCCTGGCTCAGCCCTGGCTGTTGTTACTTTTAGGGAGTGAACCAGCAATTGGGCAACATCTGTCTGTCTGTCTGTCTGTCTCTCTCCTCCTCCCTTTCAAATTAATTAATTTTAAAAAATCAGAAATTAAAAACCAAAGTTTGAGGCCCTTTGGGGATATATGCCTGAAGTCAAACAGATACTGCTCTAATACCCTCCATGTCTTTCCCAAGCTGGAATGGTTGAGTACACACCACTCCATCTAGCCTCCACGTGTCCCCATTCTGCTTTCCCAGACCCAACTCTGGCTTTCCAGTCTTACAGCTCCCAAAATACATTCTGGATGCTCCTCAGGCCATGGCAACCCAGTGGCTTTTGCTTTGGAGAGTTCAACCTCTAGCAACACCCACATGAGAGGTAGGGTTGGGGCCCAGTGCTTGCCATGAGCATGGCTTCTCTGGGGCAGATTGTTGGCTGGAGAACCAAAGCTCTGGAAATAGTAACCCAGGAGTGGCCACAAGACAATAGTCAACCGTGGGGAACCATGGTGCTAAGGGTGGATAGGTCCAGGCACACCACACCTGCTTGTGCTTAGGAAACTAAACAGGCCAAAGACCACAGCTGCACTGATGTGGTGTGAAGTTCCAAACAAAAAACAGAAGTCATGTCAACATGTCTCTGTGACTGCAGGACCAGGCCTACGCCACATGCCACGTTTGGATTACTGAGCAGACAAGACTTCAGCCTGCACAGCTGGGCAGACACAGCTCAGCCATTCCCAGGCCCAGCAGAAACAGCTGTGCCAAATTCAACATTGTTCCTTGTTGTGCCAAATCCCCCTCAAAGCTGGACAGGAGCAGGCACTGAGGATGTGGAGTCCTCGAGCAGCTGCCGTGGGGAACACAGAACAGGGTGACCATCGTGGAAGCAGAAACAAAACTGCGACGACTCTCTAGAGCGCTCCTGCAAGCTGTGACCTAAGTGGCGTCAGGAGTGGACATAACCAACAAGTGGTGCCGGGCCAGATGCTCTGGAAAACGTTTTTTGTTTGCTTGCTTCTGAACTTTCTACTCAATACCAATGATGCCTGCGAGGCCCCGCCTGTATGATTACACAAATCAACTTCCATTTATCTCCCTCCCAACCCCCATTCTTTCACCATTGGCAATATGTTCATGTGCTTCATGTAGATCTTTTTATATTCATGTTTTAAATAACATGTAATGTTTTGGGTGCATGGATTTTTCACTTACATAAATAGTTATGTTAAACATATCTGTGTTCTACTTTTTTTTTTTTACAGAGTATTAGTGTAGCTGTGTGTGTGTGTGTGTGTTCCTTAATGCCATAATATTTAACCCATTGTTTATAACTGCGGCATTGTACTCATCAGTGGCCCCACAACTTTCTACTTGTCTGCTTCCCCACTGAAGGAAGATACCACAGATGATTCTGCAGTTAACACTCTTATGCACCTGGAGGAAAATAGCCCTGGAATATACATCCAGGGGCTATAGAGTTGGAAGACAGGGTAGATGCAGTCTTAGTTTTACTAAATTCTGAAGCTGGTGCTGTGGTGTAGTGGATAAATCTCCTGCCTGAAGTGCTGGCAGCCCATATGGGTGCTGGTTAGAGTCCTGGCTGCTCCACTTCCTATCCAGCTCTCTGCTATGGCCTGGGAAAGCAGTAGGAGATGGCCCAAGTCCTTGGGTCCCTGACCTGCATGGGAGACCCAGAGGAACCTCCCAGCTCCTGGCTTCAGATCGGTGTATCTCTGGCCATTTTGTGGCCAACTGGGGAGTGAACCAGCAGGTGGAAGACCTCTCTCTCTTTTTCTCTGCCTTTGCCTCTATGTAACTCTTTCAAGTAAAATAAATAAATCTTTAATAAATTTTTTTTTACTAAATTCTATAACATTGCTTACCAGAATGGCTGTACCAGTCTATAGTCATATTAGAACTCTGAGAAGATTCCCATGTTTCCACAGCCCCAGAGCAGGCACCATTTTTAAGAGGTAGGTTACAAAATGCAGCCCATCCTTTTAGACCGTGGAGCTTTTGTGTCTTGCTCCCAGGCTGGCTGCCTGAGCTCACAGCACCTCAGGAAATCCTGGAAGTTTGTACTGAGAAAACTCCTTGCTAGGGCTTGCCAGAAGAACGATGAATTAATGTGCCTCACTGCTAGCTAACTTTCGAACAAATATTTATTGAATGCTTTTTAAGTGCAAATGTCTCTGTCAATGGAGAAGAGCTGTAGGCCCTCTTGAAATGTTTGCTGAACGAATGACTAAAAGAATAGAAGGCCGGGCTTCAGGGAAGGTCTCCCGAGGACAAGTTGTTTGAAGCAAGTACAGGAAGACAAGCAAGGATTAGTAAGGGCAAGGTGGTAGTGATGGTGATGGTGGTGGTGATGGTAAAGGATGTGGGGGTGCTGTGCTGGTGGTTATGGTCTTGGTACTGGTGCTGGGGGTGATGGTATCTCTTCCCACCCCTCTCACTCTCCTCTGGAGGATTGGTTAGCAAGAAGGCTTGTGCAGACACAACTGCTGGTGAGGGAAGAAGGCATCTCAGGCTCCCTTGCATGCATGCACACATACACACACACACGCACAAGCGCTTATAAACACTTCTGTCAACTGTGGGCGGCAGGCCATAATTATCGTAACTGGTCCTCAACAGACACTGCAGAATGCCTCCAGCTTTCTGCCAGGCACTTGGAGCCACGATGACAAATGGCAGTGGATTTCCTAAGCCTTGTTTAAAACTGGAGGGAGTCTGGCTGAAAGGATACTGAGTCATTTCTTCACTTTCCCTTGAAGAAATGGGAAAATTCCCAACAATTACTACCTATTTAATCCAAAAAT